>NC_133030.1:57583958-57890416 GCF_048771995.1 Taeniopygia guttata | reverse complement strand
CCTGCATTCTGTGCCAAAATTAACCAAAGAAGAGCAAAGACAAACAGCACACTCAGGTCCCCAGAACCTAAACGTCCTGAAGCCAGTAATCTGAGCTCACCAAAACACCTGAGGTTTTGATTTGAAGGCTGCTTGTAGACAGATTCTGTGCTTCAGGGAAACTAAACCCACCCCAGGGGCTAGAGGACTGCCAAGAGCAGCCCAGTAGTGCCAACCATCTTTTCCCTCGACTGCACCCACTTGCCAAGATCCCCTTGTGTCACCTCCAGGGCACTCTTGTGCTGAGCTCCACTCTCATTAGTCAAACAGCCTTGGTTAAACACATTTTCCAGGCCTGGGACACACTACTAACATATATAACCTGAAGTATATCAACTTAAAGGTGGTCCAAAGGTAGAAAAAATAATTTTCCCTACAAGTCACAATACATGGCTCTGGAAACACTGTTTTGCCATGATGCAGCATGCAGTAGGGCTGGACTTGCCCACCACTTTTTCAGGTACAATTTTGGGAAGAAAAAATACATGTGTTAGACCCACATGCAATAGACCTCATTTTCTCCTGACTGTACTTTGCACTCATTTTGATTTTTATTTCCTTCCCATTTCCCTGTGAAAAGTAGATTAGACAATTTATACAACCATTAAATGGGAAAACTACACTGTAAATATTTTCCATGTAATGGAAATGAGATGTTATTCTATATACAAGTTTGTTTAAGTGACTTTCTAAACAGTAAGCCTTTCCTTGCTGCTTTATAGGTGATCCTAAAATATTCCACATAGTTTGTATTTGCCAGGTTTCTCTCTTGGGAAGCAACTTTGCATCTCTTGCAGTCCTCATTATCCACCTGAACCTGAAGATGCCACCTTCTTAACAACAAGGCTGCTTGAAACATAAAATTAAACATACATATGTACACACACATCTATATGTATTTTTTTATTGTTTCTTGATATATTTAAACATGCAGCTCTGCAGAACAAAACAAAAGAAATCCACCTTGGAGCTTTTACATATGACTGCTACTCTGTATATTGCAAATAAGAACAGAGCCATACATAGAATATGGGCTCCTATTTTGATCTATTTTGATCTCTTGAAACTAGTGCCTAAATCATTACAACTCTGATTTTATTGAATGTATTTCCTAGTTGTTCTGATGCTAAAGAACCCAATGGTGACAAGTTGTAATTAATTCTTCAAGTAACTACAACTCTATATTACTCTATGCATCGAATGTTTGCATCTGATACCAGCAATGCATTGCTATTAATGCACATTTTCTTCATGACATGTTCTGTAATGCCAGCATGCTGTAATGAACCACTGAACATGATCGCTTTCCCAGCAATAATAATAGCAGTGGTATGAAAGCAGTGAGACTGTTACTAAAATCATGTTTAATAAAAAGATCTAAATTGTTTTTAATTAAGCCTGTAAAATTGTTCTTCATTCATTTTTTTTAAACTCTCGGTAAACCAACTCCTGGTTGCTTTTTAAAGGAACAATACAGTTCTTGTGACTCCTCTCTTACAAATAGTTCTTTTGTTCAGTTCCTGCAATGTTTTTTATCTCTTTTTGTGACAAAACTCATTCTTTCAGGTTGCTGAAGCAGCCTCTTAAAAACTCCTTAAGCTACCATCGTTCCAACAGAGAGCCAACTTGCATTAACTAGAGTACCAAAAACCTGTTTAATAAGGTTTTAAAGAGTGTCTTAAGAGACCTTAATGATTCACTGTAATAGCAATACAGAGGCGAAAAAAGTACCTGGCTCTTTTTTCTTTCCTCATCTTGCTATTTCTTCAAGTGCTCTTTTGGCCAAGTGCAGCTCATCAGTGACTGCTTCCAGCATACGCTGTCTTCATATTTTTCTATTTCATAGCCTGTGGAGCTTTGATCTGTTTTCAAACTGACCACCTTTCCAGAAACTTCTTTGTCTCTATCCCTCTAAAATCCTTCCAAAACACTTGGGGTTCTGCTGTGATTATTTTTTTTCTGCAAAAGGAAATAAATCAGAAATTGCATTCAAATATTCAAATTGTGAACAAGGAGCTAAGTTTCCCTAGTAAGTGGTTTTGTCAGACAGATCTGTGGTGTAATTAATCAAAGAAGATGTTTATTGTGGAAAGAATGGGATGGGGCAAATCTGCAAATGATTATCTAAATTTTGTGAAATATGTAGGTGCTGGAAGAAATAGCTCTACCTACTGATTTACTTGAAGAACCTGTGGTCAAATGGAAACATCTTGTTCCAGCTAATACAGATTTGAGTTAAAATGTTAAAATTGCATCAGCTGGTAACTTTTGTGCACTGGTCTAACTTGGGTAACATTGTGCTCAGTCATCTGACTTGAAAAGAACTGTAAAAAATTGCCTTGCTGCCACTGTGCTAGCAATCTGCAGAAATATCCTCTACCTGGTCAGTGAAATAGGATTGCTGTACTTACTGTTCAGATTGTAAATTGAGGCTGTTGACACCATCCTTTCACTGAGCTGTTCCTGAAGTTTCTCAGCACCATGGAGAGTTTTGAAGTTCTGAGAAACTTTCAGCATTGAAACAAACTTGTTTGCCTCTCTCAGGCTGGTGAAATTTCCTCTGGTATTTGTTTATATGCTGTTCTGCACACTTATTTCCTCTCCCACAAAGGAAACCTTACCCATATTACAGGAATTAATTTTACAGAGCATGTCCCCTGAAAAGCTTGAATTCCTCCTGTTTGCATGCCCTAAAACAAAGACTGATTAACAGATTTGAATGCAAGGGAAGGATGGCACAGTTACTTCTCAATACACCTATATTATTATTATTCCAAAGTGCTTTCCTGAATGCATGAATTTGCTGTTTCAGCAAAGATTAATGACCTACATGATGGTTGGGAAGTAAACATCAGTAGAATTTTTTCTGAGTACTGAAATATCCCAGTGCTCCATCAATCTCTGGGTGAGAAAAGCAATCTCTTGCTCTTGTAAAACAATAGGAAGTCCCAAGTTCCCCATGATGAGGCTCACCAGGAGAATATTGCCAAAGACCTGTGAGAGATTCATGTGTGCTGTCCTCCCCCCCTACTCTCAGGTGAGACTATCAAAGATGGGTGTTTTTTTCAACTCTACTCACCAGATTTTTTCATCCGAAGTTTGCTTCAAGAAAACTTGCATTAATATATGGAACATATTGTTGCCTTTACTGGTACTTTGTGGCCCAATATTGTGTCTGAAGTACTTGCAGATTAAATGTACAGATTTCTGTACCCTGTAGGAAGAGTTTGCTATCAGAATAAATCACACAAGACTTTTCTTCATGGTGGAAAAAGCCCATTCTTTATTCACACAACTCATTTTTAAGCAGTTTTACAGGCCTTGTGTATGACTCCAATTGGTTAGCAGTTTTCTTGCCAATTACTTTATCGGTTAGTAAAAGGTATTTTACTTGTCCATCAAATCTCTCTACTCTTAAATTCTTTATATATTTTCTTCACTGGTTCTCATGGGATAGATTTAGTGTTTATGCAGGTGTTAGTTGTTTTTCACCCAGGAATATATTGTTGTGTTAAGGAACTGCTCACACCAGTATTGCTTTCTCATGGGAATTTGCAAAGTCCTAGCTTGACAAGGCCAGCCACTGACATAACAGAGCAGGCCTGATTTTATGAAGCCATTCTTTTATAATTTGTCTACCTGACTGCAACAGTTTGTAGTGGAAAGGAGAATGCATATCTGTATTTTTAATGTAAACTAATGACTGTTCGTCTCACTGGGTTATGTTTCTGCTCATTCTGTTATTGCATGGCATCCCATGGAATCATAGCAACTGAGACAAGATTGCAACCTCCTGATATCAGTAATTCATCATCCTGAGACAGGAGGAATCAATCACACTGAATTTTGCATGTGAGGTTGAAAATTTACAGTGACTTTCCCTGTAAGTTAGATGTGCAAGTAGTAGTGGCAGGCACAATCTGGTCTTGTTCATTAAGATGTTCCACTTTTTCCAAAAACCCAGAGCACTGATAAACTCAACTTCCTTTTCTTCAGCATCCACCATTCTTCTACTTTGTGCTGTGCAGAAGTCATAACAGTAAGCAGCAGAATTTTTCCATTGTTGTAGCCAAGGTTGCTAAGAAATCAGCTATCTTTTGAAATCTGTTTAGAATCTACCTTTTTTTTAGAATCTATCTTTTAGAAATCTGTTTAGACTCCCCTTGCCTTTAAGGCACATCATCTCAGATTCCATGTACAAACACGCAGATGGTGTCTTCTATACCTATAAGAAATGTCATCACAGCCCTAATTCCAAAGCACCACACAAGAAACAGAAATGTCTCAATTCTATTTGATAATTCAGTTAAATTGAGGTAAGAGCTGTACCTAGGCATAAAGAATATAATTGGATGTTTCTTTATACTCTGTACAGCAGCAAAGAAACCAGAGAAGATGAATCCTGCCAGCAGACTTCTGAAATCAGTGTAAGTACCACATGTATTTATTTCTTGTCTTCTCACAGACCACATGTAACATCCTAGAAAAAATGGATATACGTGATTGAAGGAAGCATTAGAAAAATTAATCAGCAAGAGAAATTAGAAGAGTCATGAATAATAATTAAAATAAGCAAATAACATAATGAAAGGAAATAGTAACTTCCCAAGTTATTTGCTCATTGGGCTCTTCTTCTGCCTTGTTAAAATCTGTCACTTCTCCCTGGAAGTGTTGAGTGTTTTTAAACTCCTAGGAGATCTGAGAGCTGCCAGAGCCTTAAGAGCTGGTCCCTTCCTGATTTATCCCCAGTGTCACTGCCTCATCAAGGCTAAATAAAGTTTAAATTAGTCACTGGGGTGTCAGGGCTGCTACTGCCAGAATTAGACAGTACCTTTAACATTGCCCACTATTCTTTCTTTTCAATCTTGTTCTCCCATTCTAGGCTTGTTCTTGTGTGCAAATTTTCTTCTTCAATCTTTCTTTTTCCAATGTTTCAAATTTTTGAAGTACATCTGTGCCTTTACAAGTCAGAGCCTGTGTTAAGGGTGTCCCTGCTATCATAGGTATCAGGTTAGTGATGGATTTTTTTGTTTTTTTTAGAAAAACTGAATAATGTAGGTCATCTGGTGCAACTCCACTGCTTAAAGCAGTTATAGTATATTCCTCAGCACAGTCAAATTCTGAGTATCTCCAAAGTGGCTCCAGAATCCCTCTGGGATACTTGTAACAGTGCTGGTTGGGTCTCATGACAGATTTTTCTCTTTATATCTGATTGGAGTTTGTCTTGCTGCAATATTTTTTGTTGCTTCTTATCCTTTCCTTGTTCACGTGAATGGAGGAGAGTCTGGCTGTGTTTCCTGGTGGGTATTCATAGATGCATTTGAATTGAAAAGATCATTCCTTTCTCCAGGTTGAACGAATTCCTGCCCAGTTGGTTTTTCCCCATGCACCAGGACGAGGTTGGATGGGGCTTTGCCTGAGCAGCCTGGTCTAGTGGAAAGTGTCCCTGACCATCATTGCAATTAGAGGATCTTTAAGGTCCCTTCCAACCCAGCTCATTCCAGGATTCTGTGATCATTTGCTCCAACATCTCTTTTTCATCTCTTTTAATCACCTTGTTGGGATCAGTGCGGGGTGACCACATGGCTGCAGCAATTCTTCAGTTCTCTCTGGCACTGGATGCTGGTTCCTTCATGTCTTCCCTCTTTCAGGCTGTTCACCTCTAGGAGCATTTACAGACTATGTTCTTTGGAAATGAATCCATGCAGGAAATGCTAGCATGGAAGCTTTTTGCCACCAGTGATAATATTTCAACAGGGTAGTGCAGAGGATGCTCTGCAGAAGGGTCACTCCATATGTGCCTGCATCCATCTTTTGCTCACAAAACTGGGCAGCTCAGTGACTGAGGGATTGTGGCACTTGCCAGCTAAGTAATAATTCCTCACCTGAGACTATATTTCATGAGGCACTTTGGTAGCCATTTGCTTCCTAATGCTCATTAGCAGCAAAGTAAGAATGCTGACCTGCAAAACCACTGGATAAAAGAACAGTGCTCTGCCTTTATTCATCTGCACTTACAAGGTGGGCTAGAGAATATCCAAAGTGCTCTTGTATTGCTCCAGAAGTCAAGGAGCTCAGGAACAGTGGACTGCTGTAGCAAGGAAAATCAATTACGTATTATTTCATTTATTCTGCCTCAAAACAGTCATCACTTTAACAAATTGCCTGTACTATACATCCAAAATAGCTTTATTAAGTGCAAGTTCCAGGGGCATGTAACTGTGACAGCCTGGTACTTCACACAGCCCTCATCACCAAGAAGATCCAACCTCTCTGATGCCACAGCCAGTTGGTTTCCAGTAGCTCTGTGTGAGCTTCTCATGTGCAGTACAGACAAACCCTGAGGAAAATAAAACCATTCACAATGTTTCCAACTGGTTGTACAATATTTAACACTATAGGCAGAATCTTCCTGGTTACCAGCAACTTACACTGTGCACTCTGAAAAAAATCATTTTTAATTAAGGGAGAACAAACATTATGTTAATTTGTGTAGGAGTGCCTTTTATTTGCAAATTTCACAGGAAAAAGTGGCCAGGAGTTGTTTTTAATATAAAACTTTTGAGAACAACAACAAATGCAATAGATTAAATGGCAAAAATATTTAAAATGTCTTTTCTCTAGCATGATTTAATCAAAAATATATTACACAATTAGTCATCTGTTTGTTTTATAATACACTGTGGAAGAGGAGACAAAGAACTCCAAATAATCATTGAGAAAAATGTTATTTAAGTACTTTCAGGAAAAATATAATTAGTTAACAGGATCTTTCCACACTGATAGAACTAAAATAAAATCAGTGACATTTCACCAACTGTGAACATTATTCTAGATGCACAAAATATTTTTTAAAGAAACATTCTTAATTTAAGGCAAAGTGATTCCATTACATGCTTACGTCTATACTTTTCCTAATGTAAGGAATATGTAATTGGAGAGCAAACAGTATCTGAACTGACTTAATGGTTGTATTCTATAAAATATTTTTAATCCAAAAACTACAAGGAAACGAAATATAGTATTTTTTGAGGACACTATAGGAAAGCAACAGAATGGGGGAAAATTGATGGTGGGAGGGAAAGAAAGGATATTTCCTGACTTCTAAGAAAAAACAAGAAGACTGAATTGTTTTCTATGAAAGGAACTAATTTATTGTAATATTTTTATGAAGGGTTTTCAGGAAAAATTAATCCATCATACCTCTTCTTCATAATCTGTGAAATTTCACTATAGATTAATTTAGCCCGCTGTTACTCAAGGTCATTCCAAAAACTAGTAGGGCAGACATTTGGAGACGAAGCATTTTTCAACAGAATCAGGTATCATGCAGGATATATTGCTTTCAGATTTATCAGAAGGGCTGAAGAGCAGCAGGGATGTCTGCCACATCTGTGTAAAGTCATTACATTCAATTCGAATCTCATATGTGGAGAAAAAGCAAATAACAGAACTGCTGTAGCAGGCCTAAAGGAAAACTGAAAAGCAAGAAAGCTTCACTGAATAAATGTCTCATATTCTACTCAAATCCTGCCTTTAGTTTTTCTCAAAAGCACAGGGCTATGAAACAGCTGAAATCTGCCTGCTGCATATTTAAACAGCTGCATGTTTGTTCTTCCAAAGTTCAGGGTCCTGCCTCTGCTCCTCACCAGGCCCATGTTCCCCAGGATCACAAACTCCCCCAGGGCACAGTCACTACAGCCCAGGCTGTTCCACTCTTAACTTCTGATGAGCTTATTTGTGCATGTGAGCTCCAGGTGCAGTAGCCCTCCTCCTCTGGCAGTACCTGGACCAAGAAGTGCTCCCCAACACTCCCCAGGCATCTCCTGGATTGCTCACAGCCAGCAGCGCTCCCTCCCAGCAGACAACCCAGAGGATGGAAACCTCCACCAGGATGAGAGCTTGGGAGGTGCTGCTGGAACTGAAACAGGAGAACCAACAGGGCCTGCAGGTCAGACCCCTGGAGCAGATCCCAAGCATAAGGTGTCCTCCATTGGTGTGGTCTTTGATTTGTGCCCAGGAGCTCTCAGCCTGTTCCTGGATGCTCCTCAGACACAGCTCTTCACAATCAATCCATTCCTTAACACAGAGGACAACACACACACACCTCCTGCCCAGTCTAGCTCTGTAAATATGCCTATTTACAGGTATTTCCCTGTTGCTTCCCAAAGTGTTGGTGTTTCCTGGCTCCTCTCTGACACTTGGGACTACATCCCCTTTCCCTGTCAAATCTAATTTAAAGGTCTGCTTCTAAGTCCAGCCAAAAGGCTGTAGCCAGATGGGGGTTGGTCTCTTCTCCTAGGTAACAAGTGATGGGACAAGGAAACAGCCTCAAGTTGCACCAGGAGAGGTTTAAGTTGGAGACCAGGAAGAATTTCTTCCCCAGAATGGTTATCAAGCACTGAAGAACAGGCTGTCCAGGGAAGTGATGGAGGCACCATCCCTACAGGAATTTAAAAGACGCGTGTCTCTCGGGAAAATGGTATAGTGGTGGTTCTTTTATCTACACCAGGGAGACAAGTGGCACTTTTTTAAATTTACAGCTTTGGGGGGTTTGCCCACTTTGTGCACAGAGCCCTGGGACCTCACTCCTCAGGAGGGTTTGCCCTTGGGGTGATGATGCCCTGGACCTGCTGAACGGGGCAGAACAAAGGTTGGGACTTCCAGCTGGGTGATGTCACTCTGATGGCTGTGACATCCCTGGAGACAGCTCACAATGGGAGCTGTCAGCAGGGCCATCATCATCTTGTCAGCCAGGATATGAGGTTCTGGTGGTTGTGACATCATTCAGGACAGGGTGGGCACAATGGGACCTCTCACCAGGGGTATCCACAGGCAGCCTCAGCCCCACTGCAGCTGGACTTTGGCAACTGGCAAGTTGTAATGCAGGGGAAAGGTTGGGCTGGACAGGGGACCAGGGTGATCCCCATGGTGTTTCTAACCCAGAGAGAGAGCTGAGTGCCCAGAGAGACTCTGAGGATGAGCTGGGTGCCCTCAGCTCCCCTACTCCCTCCCACCTGATAAGCTCCCTTTTCTCTCACCTCTCTCAGGGTATGTCCTTCGTAACAACGCTGTTTCTGCTTCTGCTGGCTGTCCAGCCTGTCCTGAAGGTGGATAGCTCAAAAGACATGGCCATAGC
The DNA here is from genome assembly GCF_048771995.1 of Taeniopygia guttata. Classification (NCBI taxonomy): domain Eukaryota; kingdom Metazoa; phylum Chordata; class Aves; order Passeriformes; family Estrildidae; genus Taeniopygia; species Taeniopygia guttata. Next base: position 57,881,238 of record NC_133030.1, on the reverse strand, counting down.
CAGAAAGATGCTGGAGCGTGAGGTGTATCTGCGTGAGGAGATGATTCGGCTCATCCAGGAGCTTGAGGAGAGCACAGCGGAAGACACGCTCCTTTCCACATTGCACTGGCAGTGTCTCTTTTGGACAACTCTAGCAGCCCTGGTCCTGGTCACTGTGGTCCTCTGGCCAGCCAGGCCAGGGATGCTTCATGAGCCTCCTCAATTATTCAAAGCCCACTGTTCTGGTGTCCCACAAGATATCTCTACATTTGAAATCAAGCTGATATTTGGTGAGCAAAAGGCTTCCACTGGAAGCAAGTGTCATCAAAGGCCTCTAGTCTGTGATTCTTTGAATCATTTGTGCACTTTCACGAGGTTCAATAGATTTGTACAGAGTCAGAAGGCACAAGTATCTATGTGGTAGCAGTGGTAATGTGCCAACAGACTGCTCTCTTTGGAATAATATAACCCTAAAGATTCCTCTCTTTTTACAAGTGTCATCAGAGCATCAGCCAGTCCAGTCTCCCCATTTCTGCTGTCAGAATGCACATGTGAATCTAGAGATTTGCACTTTTCCAGGAATATCATTATATGAGAAACAACACTTTTTTGTTGTGAAACCCAGGGGTGGGCACTTGGGCACACAGAAGTATCAGCACTGCAGACTGTGAGCAATGCAGATCTGGGACTCTGGTGTAGCCTTTTTGCTGGCTTTTGGAACACATTGCTCTGCAGGCACAGCATTGCCACTTCCAGCAGAGCTAGAATGATTCCACAGGAATCAGTGTGGAGACCTGTGCAGCTCCCAGTTACAGTGATGCTTTTGGGCAGCAGGAGATGAACTGGAGAAGGTGGCAGCAAGGATGGAACCATGCCAGACACCAGGCTGCTGTCACGCTGGCTCAGGTTAGGATGTGCCCAGTGAGGTTTCTACGGATCACCTCAGGATGGTGCCTCGAGAGAGCTGCCCCCAGCTCCTCTTGCAACCCTAGAAAGGTGCTGTGAATCATCTTCAGCACCTTCACCTTAGGAAGGTGCTGAAGAATCAAGAGTGTGGGGGTTTGCTCTTCTCTTATCTCCTCTTTTTCCTCAGGCCCTCAGGAGGATCTTCAAGGCCCTCAGCATGACGCTTCAAGACAGTGAAAGGAAAGGGTTTGGACTGCTAAGTAAATAAAGAGCTACCTATTGGGAACATGAAGTAAGAGTTTTCATTAAGAAATCTTCATGAAGAAATCTTCATGAAGAAATTTTCACTAACGGGGAGTGCTGCTGTAATGAGAATGTATCTTAAAGAACAACCCAACTAGTGCAGGATATAACAAATGTCTGCAATAGCAAGCACCAAGAAACCTAGGAAAAAATCCCAGGCTGTGTTACTTCATACCTTTAATACCTTTAAGCTTGCTGCTGGAAAAGGATCAGATTCCTTTTTCACCCCAGAATACACATCTCAATTGAGATTTTGCGACAGAATGTGCACTGTGGGTACAGGGCTGTTTGTGACAGCAGCAAACTCAAATGTTGGTAATGGCCTTTCCAAGGAGAACAGATCCATTTCCCTGCTCAGATTTAATGTGCACTCTTGTCCAACATCTCCAGCTCCATAACCCTGGCGCAGATATGGGAGCAGTCCATGAAGGGATGCTGTGACCCAGGAGAGGATGCAGCAGCCCATGAAGAGATGCTGTGGACCACAAAGGGATGCTGCAGCTCATGAGGGGATGCTGTGGACCACAAAGGGATGCTGCAGCTCATGAGGGGATGCTGTGGACCACAGAGGGATGCTGCAGCCCATAAGGGGATGTTGTGGACCACAAAGGGATGCTGCAGCTCATGAAGGGATGCTGCCTGTTCCTGGCAGCAAGTTGCCATGGCTACAGGGTGAGGTGCTTTGGGGGAAAAAACGAAAAGATGAACTCTGGCAGGCCTGCCAGTTTGCAGCCTGCCCTGGGAGCCACAGTGATGCCTTGTGTGGACAGGACAAGGGTAGGAGAAGCTCTAACCTCTCAAAAAGCCACTGCCCATGCCAGGGCTTCCAGCTTTGTTGTCAGATGCAAATTTAGAAGAGGAAAAACTTATTAATTCAAACCTGATTAGTTCATTTTCTCATTCCTCACATACATTCCTTAGCTTAATTAAAAAGGGACAGTAAGATTATGCTGGCAAGGGGAGCTCACAGCATTCTCCTCACAGCAAACACCAGATTTTTGTGCTACAAACATGGGAAAACAGGCTGTGTGTCATGAGACAGCAAAGTGTCTGCTCCTTCCTTCTGCTGGCTGTCCAAATCTTGTGCTGCTGATCTTCAGTGAGACATATCCAAGACTTTCAGGCTTCAAGTGCTTTATTGGTTTTTTGGTGGTTTTGTTTGTTTGTTTGGGTTTTGTTTGTTTGTGTGTGTGTGTCTTTGTTTTTGTTTTTGAGGGGTTTTTTGTTTGTTTTGTTGTGGTTTTTTTTTAAATATTGCATTCTAGAATAATTTGAATACTGTGAAAACTGCTCCAGGGGAGTGGAATACTACAAAAAAATTTCTTCACTTGAAAACGTGATTAAGCCATGAAACAATCTCTCCAGGGAAATGGTTGAGTCACCATCCTTGGAAGTATTCAAAGAATGAGTAGACATAGCACTTCACAAAATGGATTAATGGGCATAATGGTATTTGGCTTAAGGTTGGCCTTGAGGATCTTGGAGGTCTTTTCCAACCTTAAGGATTCTCTGATTTTATGACTGGCTGACTGGCTTGAGCCTACATTAGTTGACAGCTCACCTGGCAATCTCCTGTCTTGTTTGCTTCTGAAAATCCTTTGGCCATGCCTTCACTGCAGGACCAGCTACTCCTGCTCCCCAGAAGTCCTTCCTAGGGGCAGGTTCTGGAAATGTCCAGATTTCCCCAAAGCTATGATAAAGAAAGATGGAGAAAATCTGATTTTTTTGAAAAAGGTATATGGTTCTGTATGGCTTCGTTTTCAAACTCATATAAAAGCAGCACTTCAAATCCTATTGGAAATTATTTATACTCTAAAATTGCAGAAAAGTTATATACCCAGAGTTCGAATGGAATATTAAAAGTCTGTGTTTGAGGACTTACTACAAATTTTAAGAGAAATGGCAGTTTTAATTGGGCAGATCCATCTTGTAAACTTCTGGAAAATTCATTGTCACAGAACTATTGTATCTTTTTCTTTATGTTTTTTTGTCTTAATTTGTCAATAACCTGTTGCTCACAAATGTAGCCAATCAAAGTAAGATCACAATTTTAAGTTAGGGTTGTTTTGGTTTTTTTCTTTTCCTCTTTATGTGGAATTTTGTGGAATTAAAGCATGGGAAATATTTTACCTGTCTCTGTAAAAATATTACTGCTCCATTCAGCATTTTGCATGGTCCATAGAGCCTCAGGTTTGTCAATAGGACCAAACTACATTAAGGCATCGCGTCTCAGGCTGTGAAGGTGGTCATGATCAACTAACACCAACTATCAGCTTCACCCAGAAAAACAGCAATTATTTCTCCTGCCTATTAAATACTTCATGTTACTTGTGTTTTCTAAGAGAAAGATTGTGACTTTGTGCATTTTTGCTAAATCTTTTTATGACTGCTGAATACACCAGTATTGCCACAATGCAATTTCATAAAGGTACTCTGTTTTCTTGCAAGTTGTACGTCTCCAAAGAGGATGCAAACCCTTTTATATATCATAATATTTTGATTTTTTCTGTTTGTCTGTTTCATTTTGTTTTGTTTGTTTTATTTGAGAAAACTAGAACGGTTTGCCCCTGCCTGTGGCAAGCTGAGTTCTTTGTGCTCCTTCCTGAAGGATTGGTTTCAGGGCCTCCATCATCCAGTACCCCAATAAGTTTTTAACCAGGAACTGTTTGGGCACTGAAACCCAACAGTAGTAGAAAGTGACCTACTTTTAAACTTGAGAAGAACAAGTACTTTGCCTGTGATAAGTACCTCCTTGAGCATCAATTGATAGGAGTCCAAGCTATCATAAATTAAGGAAAAAAGGGCATCATGCTTTCCTTTTTTTTTTTTTTTGCTAAATAACAGTTCTTCACAATGAGGTAGCCAACTGATGGCAATCAGAAGAGATCAGTAAGAAGAATTTGCTACCTTTTCATTGTATCACTTGTTCAATGAAGCCAGTTGCTGCTGCTTGTTCACTTTATTTCTCAAGATAAAGTCACTTCAGCTCCTCTACTACCTTTACATTTAATTTCCTGAGTAGTCAATGCCTTTTAAAGAGTGCAGTGCTGGTCTTCCCCAGCCAATGTTCCCTCAAGGTATTGTGAATCACAGAGCTAGAAAAGGCAGATGTGCAGGGAAAAGTGACAGATTTTGCTGTCCTATTTATGGCTCAAGTCAGGGAATAAAAGTAATGAACAGAATACAATGCAATATGGGAACCCCATTGTCACTTAACAGCAAACTCCTTTCATTATTTACAAAAAGCTTTAATGTACTTGTGGATATAAAAAGTGAGTGGCAAGCCAACAAAGGAGTTATTTTGTACCTCTGAGATGCCATTGATTACTCTGACCTAGAGCAGCTGGTGAGAATGTATTTTCTAGGAACATTTCACCAGCTGGAAATTACTGTACAAGAACATTCAGCTGCAGTGAGGAATCCATGCACATAATGCTTCAAAAGGTTTTCCTAGAACCTTTTATTTCAGCACAAAAAAAAAAAAAAAAAAAAAAAAGTGCACCATGGATGATACTACTGGTTTCTTGGAGGAGCTGTGGAGCTGTTGACTTCCATCACACCTACTGAGGTCTTGGTCCCAGACACAGCATGACTGCAGATGCACAGGAAGATTTGGAATGCTAACCCACAGCTAAATCCACTTGAGCACACCTGCTCTGATGTCAGCTGGGAGCTGGCAGTAATAGCTGGGAGATGATGAGGAGCATGTTTGCACATTTCCATTCAGCTGGTACTGCCCACGGGTGTGTTTACTGAGCATCACTGCAAACGTGGAGCATGAGGCTTTAAATTCATCTGTGACTTTACCCAAATGTCACTCACAGTTGGATATCACACCTTACCTCCTCAATAGCCAAGCCTCCAGACTTTAAAACCCCACAAAAGGGAGCATGTGCTCAGTCCTTGTGTCCCTGAAGGATCATTATTTCAGCTGAAACTCAATTGCATCCAAAGACAGAAATACGCTGCACATCTGCTGGAGTTTCTGAGCTGGGCACAAAAGTTCCCTCATTATATAATAAATGAGAGGTGGATCTGACCAGAGACAACAGCAAAAGCTTGTCCCTTCTGGAAGGAGTTGTTTAATGAACAAAAGTGTTTCTTTCCTTTGGCAGTACAGAAGAGCACAGCCATGAAAATTACCACAGCAAGTCACTGCAATGCTTCCCCTCATAATCTCTGCAAATAAAGAGGGATTTGAATACCCTCACCTTTATTAGCAGAAATCCCAGCAGATCCTCTTGTCATTAACGTCATATAAGAGGATAACCTGCCTCTGGCTTCTCAGATTCTTCTTAGGTTGTTGCTGCTCTTCTTTTCCTCCCTTTACAGGAATATCAAGAATAAAATATGAATGAGCACTCTTCAGAACAAAATTGGCTGCAAATGGTATCCAGGGATAAGGAAATAGCAAGAAAGAAAAATTTGCATATCTCTTGGATATGTATTGGCTTCTCAGGGTTAATAAAGCTGATTTAAGTTGGGAAAACTTTTCAAGGAATAATTGCTTTTGTTTATAATGAGCTGCAGCATAGCCTGTGTGTGAGGGCTAGAATATCTTTGCAGCCTAGGTCTTCCCAAAGATAATAAATACTCTTTATTATTGGACATAAAACTATACCTGACAGTCCATAGTAGTTTTTAATTAAAATATTTGAAAATGCATGTTAGATATTGCTTTGGTTAGTGTTGAGAGTTTAACACTGTTCAAATTTCATCTCCTTAGAGGAAACAGTAAATTAAACTTTTCACAAACTGTTCTCACAGTCACTTCTATTAGTCAGAGGCAATCCCTTGATATTTTGGTAGCATAACAGTTCTTAAATGCACATGATACGACCCAATATTAAATTATGAGGCATTCATACTCTGAAAATATTTGAAAGAATATTCTTGCATACCTCCTGTGCTGCTTTCCATGATGTAGCCTGGATCTACCCAGTACCATGCTGTCATATTGTTTCTTCAAATGTCCTGCTCTTGGAGGTTGCCAGCATTATTTGTGTCAATTTACCACTCCAAGGGTAGAGGAGGGGACAAGAGAGGCTGTGATCAGATAGAGAATCAAGAAGGGCAGGGTTCCAGTCCCCTCAGTCCAGCCTCAGGGTGCAGCATGAAGTCCCCAGGAAGAGCCCCAGATTTCTACTGAAAGAGAATCTCTAGCCACCATCACCTGCCCTGAAACACCACTGAAACCTGCCTAGTGGCACTGTCTGAAAGAAGAAAAATGTCACTGATTATGATTATTACTCATGGTATTTAAGACACTACTCACAGGAAAAGCTTGGATGATCCACATCTTGTCACTCCAGGGGTAACCATACTCCAAATCCCATCATTGTGCACATCCCTCAGCCACTCCCTGCAGCCCCATAACATCTGCATGGGGGCAGAGGGAGGCCTGAGCTCTCTCCTATCTCCTGGCAGAGACACACCATGGGTGGGCTGGATCCAGACAGGTTTTGATGGTTCCCTTCATTTGGAGTACCACGTGTCACCACTCGGTGCAACCATATTGTTAATAACTGTAATAGCAATAAAAATGATCAATAAAAGGTCAGGAATGTTTTGTTACTGCAAGGAATTGCATCTATTACAAGCTGTGAAATCTCTCCTTGCAACAGCAGCACGAACAAGAGTTACTTGCCACCTCAAGGCTTTGTTCCTTTTTTTCTTGAGGGTTTTTCCCTTTGGGAAAAAAAATTGCCAATTAACTCAATCCTGTTAAATGTGGCATGCAGCAACTTATTGAAGGATGAGCTTAGGAGAAAAGATTGCACAATTAAGTACCTGTAACCAGATACAGGAAAAAAGGGGTTTATACCTTTACACAAAAACTAAACTCAGTTTACCGATTGCCAGAAGTAGTCATAGCAAGGAAGGATCGCTCCATACAGGAACCCTTCCTCACACTTTTTCCTGGACATCTGTTATTGATCAACGTTAAAAACAAGATGTTTTTCTAAGTAGAACTTTATTCTAAAATCATAGATGCTATGATTCATAAATTGTATTTTTAAATACACTTTCTGGATGAAGGAATGGTCTATATTTCTTAGGAGAGAGAGAGAGAATTTGTGGAAGAAGCAGGAAGCTGTCATGCTCAGTTCAGGACTGCTCAGATCTGATACTTTGCAAACATTCAGAAATTTTGCACAAATGGCCCACAGCTCCATTTTACATGGAAGACATCTGAACAACAACTTCCACAGAAGTACCACACTCCATCGTGCTGGGGCTGATCCTTTCCAGGTTTTACAGTATTGTCCAACTAAGTAGGAATTCGTGCCTAAGTTTTCCACTGCAAAACACTTCTGGTCCAAGAAAATATTTAGTCAAATCACATAGAAACATAAGACTGCTTACTGAAACAAACTCCAAGTAAATATATGATTCAGCAACACACAAAAAGCTGTTTTGCCAGCACATATTGAAATTGATTCTAATGCAATACCATTAAGGAAAGGATATGATAAAAGGCAAGTAAGTGCCTATCAGGCAGTTTTAGAGGCACAGAACAACACAATAATGTTGTTACATTAAGTGTTTCTTTTCCAAGCCTCATGTTAATTAGCTGCTTGAGAGGTGCAGTTTTTCCAGGCAAAATGTACTTCTCACTGATGATTTTAGCTTAAAATTTAAAATTGCCTTTATTTTTTTGTTTTAAGAATAACAGTATTAGCTGTAGGGAGCTCCTATAAGTGTGTTATGGGATTTTAACACCCCATGAAACGTTCCTCTTCTCCTGACAACACTGCTGAATGGTCCCAATGCCTGTATACAACATCTCCAGTTTCCTGTGCCAGTGCAACCAACAAGAACTCCAAGGCTGCCATTTCTAGCTGCTGCTCCTGTTGTCATGGAAACAGGTGTCAGAAGTAGGTACTTTTAAACTAATCACAGTTTCATGTAAAAAATATGAGAAAGTGTGATTGTGTATGACTGTCCCCCCTCTTCTGTTTTTGTTTTTTATTTTTTAATACAATCTTTGATAGATGTTTTTCCTCCACTGATTATTTGCTATACTTTTGGTGCACTCATTGAAGTGAGAGTTAATGAGTTCCCATCCATGCATGTGTGAGGTGCTTGGTACAGTCTCCAGGTAACAAATTACAAGTCTTTACCATATCTTTATATAATTGATGTAGTATGAATCTGCTAGAGCTACTGCAATTGTTTTGAAATTCTAATCTATTTTAGCACATTACTGAACACAAAATCCAATCAGTCACTCCTAGCTATTTCCTAGCTGTTTTTCTGATGAAGTGACACCAGTGTCATACCATAATAGATTGGCTTTCCTCACTTGCTGAGTATCCAAAAGTCACTTCTATTTGGATCAGGTCTGGCTGGGTCCCATCAGCCTTGGCCAGTCTGGCAATATCCACTGCCCAGTGGAAAGTAAAGCAGCTGCAGATGATCCATTATTGTTTTGGCCCAAAAGGCAATACTGGTCCCAGTTTCAAAAACAAATATTCTTCTCTATGGGATCTTTTTCATTAAGCTGATCTAGCAGAGGAGACAACCAGCTAGCCAGAAAGAAGAACAGTGAAATTCTGATTTCTGTGATGATATACAAGTTTAATCTGGGAGATTGTGGGTGTGAAACTGTCCATCTAATCTTAATGTAGCTAAATACCTGTGAAGAGCGTGATTAGATTGCAGAAAACCCAAAATCATGAGGCGAAATGAAACATCTGATTTACTAAATGGGCAGGGAAATGCAGGATATCTAAAACAGGGAGGACACAAACAACCTAATTCATAGGTAAAATTCCTATTTGCCAGAAGAACTAACCAGGTTTTCATGTGGACACCATTATCTCCCTACCTGCTACCTGCCCAATCACACAGTTCCACCTGACAAAATGTGAGAACTGTGAGACCCACAGGAAAATGTCAGAGATCTCCTAGATGTGATGAAGACAGTACTAGCTAAACAAGAAACCGTCACATCTTTTTTTGATTACAGGCTTTAGAAATGTCTTCCACAGATAAAAACTTTTGGTGAGACCTTTACACTGAGCAGTACCTTCCTTAAACAACTTGGACAGTCAGAGAAGTGCTACTGGGCTAACTGAGGTACAATAATATAAAAGACAACATGAACTGTGTAAGTTCACAGCAAATTATCTGCCACACCTAGAGGTAAACTGCTTAATATCCTGCTCAAACCTCTCCAGATGCTGCAGAAAGTGTGCAGTTACAATAAACTGCTTTCTGTAAAATAACAAAGTCTTACTCCTTCAAATAGCATAAGAATTTGTTTCTCATTAATTGTGCTCTTTGGGTGAAAAGCAAATGAGAAGTATTAAGCAAGTTATCATTCATGTGTAAATGAGGAAACAATTTCTGGCGTTCAGGCTGCTGCTAGGGAAAGCCTGCAATGCAGATTGCAAGGCTTTAAAAGCCCAATGACAAAAATCCATAAGAGCCATGATTAATAATCATTTTTTGCTATCATGACTAAAACTAATCTTACAGAAGACCCAAATGATATTTTTTTTTCCTTCATTTTACCAAGTCTCTGAAGGATCTGTAATCAACAATGCAGCATATCAATATTTATTCTATAGATGTCCCTCTGAAGGCAGGGTGCTTTCAGCTGCCAGACGGGCTGAGTTTGGACCCTGGGTTTGGTTCATTACTTGCCTAGTCTGGGACTGTTGATGAACTCTGTTATCATCATCCATCTCTGTCCACCACATTCAGATAGGACATGAAGACATGAAAACGTTGTTCTTAAAAAGACAGGCTGAGAGAGCTGGGATTGTCCAGCCTGGAGAAGAGAAGACCCCAGTGTGAACTTAGAGCACATTCCTGTACCCAAAGGGTGTAATAAAAATAAGGAAGAGTGACCTTTTACACAGACAGATAGTGATAGGATAAGGGGCAGTGGTTTTAAACAAAAAGATGAGAAATTTAGATTAGATTTAGGAAGGAATTCTTTACTCAGAGAGTGGTGAAACACTGGAACAGGTTGCCCAGAGAAGCTGTGGTTGCCCTATCCCTGGATTCAAAGGTTGGATGGGGCTTTGAATAACTTGGTCTAGAGAAAGGTGTCCCTGCCCATGGCAGGGGGTTTGGAACAATGTTGTCTTTAAGGTCTCTTCCAACCCAAACCATTCCACAATTCTAAGTTCAGCCATCAGTGAGGACACTCACCAGGCTGGAATCACCCTCTGCTCCTGGCTCATCTTCCCTTATGGAGCAACCAGTCCTTGCTGCTCCCTGACAATTATTTTGCAGTGCCCAAAAATTTATGCAACTTTTAACTTTCCTTCTGCCTTTATTCTGCCCATAGGAAAACAGAAATTAATTAATTAAATTATACTATTTTGTTTCCCTTGTGTAAAACAACAGGGCAATACCTATGAGATCATTTTATAACAGGACCTTGATAAAGTACGTACCCTGTTTTTCAGACTTAGTACAAACCAAGGAGTCATGGGGACTGAACTAATTCGTAGTGAGTAGAACTGGGGCTGAAACCTAAAAGATGAGAAAGACAAAAAGAAATCTTTTGTCTTCTGCCAGACAGGCAGGAGCTCCGTAGCACACAGACACAGGCGATTATCTCACCAGCTGCAGAGGCTTTAGCTGCCTGCACAAAAAGAGCTCTTTATTAGCAAATGAGATAAATACACTTAGGTTTTGCAAATAAAGCCGTAGGAGCAGACTAATGCTGGGAGCAGCCTTACACCATCCTTTCCGGGCCAGTGTCCACGGATGATGCAGGGCAAGTTTCTCTTCTCTGTTACCAGAGCTCCCCTTTGTGTCGAACATCTGAGTAACAACTTCAGCTGCACAATTTACTGAGCACCTACCTCTGCATCATTTACTGAGCACCTACCTCTGCCCCATTTACTGAGCACCTACCTCGGGTCCAGTCTCTCTGTTCTGCCATGCAAGGGCCATGTGGTAATTAAACTCAGTGTACAGTGGAGCACATTTATTACATGTTGGAGTTTACACGCAGTACTGAAATACTCTGATGAAAACAGTGTAACATATTTTCTTCTTACAGCTACAGGAAGGGTTCTGAGGAGAAAACCAAAGCACCTGGCAAAACAAAACAAAACAAAACAAAACAAAACAAAACAAAACAAAACAAAAGTCACCTGGCAAGGAAAACCACTCTATTGTCGATTCTCAGCCTAAAGATCTCACACCAGGCATTGGGAAACTGCTTTATCTTTTGACATTTTTGATTTTACCAGATTAATTCTACAAATGGTTTTGGTACTAGGGCAAACGGCAGAATAAACAGTTAGATCCACAAAGTTCTTGTTCAAGTTAATGGAAACAATAAATATTCATAATGCAGGCTTGAGTGGCAGGTTGTGCTTAATTCACAGGCAGTTGCATTTAGTCTAACGTTTCTTTTTTCTTTTTTTTTTTTTTTTTTTAACTGGTGTAGAGAACTCTCCAAATAAGCTGTAGGATATCTGGACTCTTCCAAGAGAGATTCCTGACAATATTAAATATTACCACTTGCAGGACGTAGCACTGCCAAAATATTTCTTGAAGAGCAATGGTTTGCAAGGAAGAGACCGATACAGGATAACTCACACTGTTTTCTATAAATAACTGGCTCTCTCCAAGTAGAATTGGGAGCATGGAAAGGCCTTGGGCAAAATGTTCCAGCCAGTTCCACTCCTGAAACTCAGGGGAGAATGTACTTCCCTGGGAATACTGCCACTGTCTGCATGTGTTCAGCAAGTGCTGTCACTGCCACTTGTCATGAGAGGGTGGGGAAAGGTTCAGTTCATATCCATCACTCCCACAGAACTGGAAAAGACAGCACTGCCTTTTACCAAGAGTCCTTCAGGATTGTTTAAACACAGCTGTTGGTGTTTTGTGTAAAAACACAGACAGAGTGAGCTTGTGACATTTGTTACACAGCTTAAAATGTGCTTTCTGATTTGTGCAGATTTTCAGCTTGTGCTGACCTTCACCATTACCAAATGCAGAATCTGCCATACCTGTGCTGTCAGGGACATATTCAGGAAGTCTAAAACCACATTTGAAGTGATTGCTTTCAGCTGGCCTCTCGACTTTCAGAGGGCTCAGGCCACAGGGAATATGGACATAGCTGCCAGGTAGCCCCATCCAGACCTCACAGCATAAAATTAAAGAAGTTCTCTGTAAAATTCATATTTCTCCAGGAAAGAAGCACTGATTCGTGCTCTTGCTGTGTCAGGAGCATTTATTTGAACTTGTGGTATAACCAAAATGTTCCTCACTATTTAAGAAAAGATGACTAATTCTTCTTCAGAGCTATTTAACAAGAATAGAAAAATATAAAAGTTTAAAGAAATCCTAAGCAGCTTTCCTTCTTCCAAGTTTTATTTGCCTTGGCTGGCAGCTGCTGTTACTGTTTGTTAGCTTTTTTTCTCCACGGGGTTAAGCACCTACATTGTGACGTTTGTATCATTGTACCACAGATATTGCATCACCTGTGATAACAGAAATCACTGACAGTGACAGAACAAATGGCAAGGTTCCCACCCACTTCAGTGGGCTGGGATGTCACAGCGTGTTCCATCACAACACCACAGCAGGAACAGCAGAGTGCCATAGCAGAGTGACACCCAAAACCAAACAAGGGGCTTTTTAGCCTGTTATCTTGGTCAAAGCTTGGATGGTTGGCCCGAGGATGGGGTTTGGTGTGGGTACTCTTCGTATTACTCAACTCTATTTGTCATTTCTTAATCTGCCACAAGAAAGTATTTGAGATCTGCGAATTCGGGGGAATTGGACATAATTTTTTTCACTTCAGCATTGTCATGAGCAGTATTTCCTGCCTGTATCTTCAGGAAAACCCCTCTTCCTCCCATCAGAAACATTAGCTCTCACTGGGCACTTAATGTGGGTGTACAAAGTCTCCAGTAAACTCTAGATTAAAAAGTAATTAAAAGAATTTTAGCTTCTTTCCTTCATGATAGCAACCTTGATGTAACAAATCCCTCAAAAGAAAACAAAATAACAATCTGCACTTCTTAAAATACAGTGCTGAAAAAAAATGAAGTTTTACAAGGAGAAACTGATAGGGGTTATGTTGTCCTTTTCATGTACTAATTAAGTGCTCATTCTTGTCTGTAAAGCTGATTCAGAAAGGTTTTATTGATATGCAATGCTCAGGGTTTATAAAATAAATTCTGCTTCCTGGCTGGTCAAAGCATACATTCAAGTTGTTCCAAGAAGAAAATCTTCCTAGGAATATTGTCCTGTGGTGGGATTACCCCCTGCTCTGGTTTGGCTCAGAGCTCCTTAGAATGAGCTGGGCCTGAGGAGGCAGAGGTGAAAATGTTAGAGCTGGCCAGAGCAGAGAGCACAGTGTAAATGGTTCAAGGAGGCAATAGCTGAGACAAAAAGGGAAAAGCAACAACAATAAAGGAGACATGAGGGTGGTTGTCCACAGAGGTTATGGGCTCTGCATCTTTGGTCATCTTCAAAGTTCTGGACAGACTGATCTTGCTGACCCTGCTTGAGTAGAGCAAGTTTGACCAGCAATTCTCAAGAGGTCCCTTCCATCCTCAGCCACCCCTACAGCACAGAGGACAGCTGGATCCAGAGGTCAGGACTGAAAAGAAGAAAGACATTGCCAAAGCTTGCTAAAATAAGGCCAGGAACCATTTTTATAAAGCTATTATGAATGTCTCATACGTTCCAAAATGGATAGATAATTTCTGAAGGGACCACTCATACAATTAAATCCCTAATGCGTAGCAGCCTACTCTACCTAAGGAGTGCTAAAATCTCCAGAGTTCACCCTGTCTTCCTTAGAAAGTAACAGGGAGGCATGGACACTTAAACTATGCCCACATCTTCTGATTTCTTCATACATGAAGACTTTTTCTTCTTCCCTTCAGACATTTCCAGTAGTATAGCTATATGGAGCACTGTAGAAACAGGACACTGGCTCATGTTCGTATATTTGCCCTTCCAGCCCAGAGTATTAAGAACATGCAGTAGGCACCTGCAAGAACTGTAAAAAAAAAAAAAAAACAAAACAAAAAAACAAAACAAAAAAAAAAAAAAAAAAAACAAAAAAAAAACACAAAAAAAACCCCAAAAAAAAACCACCAAAAAAAAAAAACAAAAAAAACCCCAAAAACAGGAAAGTACTCCAGCTAACAAGGCTTCAAACACCTTAAATTTTAGATTATACAAAGCACAATGCCAAAGCTGGCAGTTGTTAGAGCAAATTGTTCTCACATCTGCCATTAACCCAGATGACTGAAGTGATCAGCACAAGACCATGGACTGGGAAGTTTGGAATGGACCTGCTGTATTAGGTTTGAATGGTCTGGTTTTGGTAGCAGGGGTGCTACAGGGGTGGCTGTCCAGCAATCCCTGGCAGCTCCAAGCTGGACGTGCTGCTGGCCAAGGCTGGGCCAATTAGGAATCTATGTGATATCTCTGTGATAACATATTTAAGAAGAAGAAATAAGTTATTGTGTAGATGTAACTGCAGCCAGAGAAGAGCAGGATGAGACTATGTGATGGGAACAGCTCTGCAGACACCAAGGTCAGTGGAGAAGTAGAGGCAGGAGCTGCTCCAGGGATCAGAGTTGGGATTCCCCTTCAGCCCGTGGTGCAGAGCATGGTGAGACAGCTGTGCCCCTGCAGCCCATGAAGGAGCACAGAGATGCAGAGATCCACCTGAAGCCCCTGGAGGAAACCCAAACCAGAGCAAGGGGATGTCTGAGAGGAGGCTGTGATCCCGTGGGAGGCCTGTGCTGGAGCAGGGTCCTGGCAGGAGCCTGCAGACCAGTGGAGAGAGGAGCCCAACTGGAGCAGGTGCCCTGGCAGGACTCGTGACTCAATGGGGGACCCATGCTGGACCAGCCCATCCTTGAAGGACTGACCACATGGAAGAGCTGCCCACTCTGGAGCAGTCTGGAGAGAAGTGTTGCCCATGGGATGATCTCACACTGGAGAAGTTCATGGAGAACTGGAGCAGGGGAAGGACTCCTTTTCCTGAGCACTGCAGCAACAACATGTGATGAACTGACCATTACCCCCATTCCCGTCTGTCTGCACCGCTGGTGGGGAGGAGTTAGAGCTGGGAAAGAAAAAAAAAAGGTGGGGGGAAGGGGTCTTTAAGGTCTTACACTGCATCTCATTATCCCATTCTGATTTTGTCAGTAATAAATTCAATTAATAGCTCTAATTGGAGTCCAGTTTGCCCACGACAGTATTTGATGAGTGATCTCTCTCTGCCTTAGCTCAACTCATGAACCTTCATTATTATATTTTTTCTCCCCTGTCAGGTGTGGAGGGGGGTGAGACAGGATTTGGTGGTGTCTAGCACCCAGACAGGGCCACCCACTACACCTGTGTAATGCTGTTCACTCACTCTAAGCCAGTCTGTTCAGCTTTAAGCCCAAATTCATCTTGCAGTCAAGCTGCCTGGTTTCCAGTCCAAGCCCAGAAGCACATGTTTATGTCATGGTGATATTTGGGACAGTTAGAAAGAAAGCCTGAGCTCATCCAGGTGCCCAGCACAGGCTCTGCCACATGCACCCTGCGGTGCAGTTTGGCAGGACACCAGCAGCCCACCAGACTCCTCCATGCCCCACCTCACAAGGCTCTCAAGAGATGATGTTTGCCCAATGGCAGGTGGACAAATTGGCCAATTCTCCTTCACAGAATCTGTCTGCCAGTCCTATGCTGCTCTGGCGGGCACAAGGGATGCCAGCAACATCCCAGCTTGGCACAGCTCCTCTTGGAAGGATTATTCATTTTGTTCTCCTGGCTTCTAGGCCATAAAGAGGAATCACAGGCCAAGCAGACTTCTCCCTGCTGAGCTCACTATATTTCCATACCACTGCAAGTCTACAGGCTCTGAATCTTCCCATGGCCCAGGCAGCACCAGCCACTGTCTCTGTCTCAGGAACATTTTGGAGCACAGGCTCCTCACATTTTTATCTGCAAAACACTGGGGCTCCAGAACAGAATTACAACATATACAAGCACCTGCACCAGGGTGCTCAGGCTACAGATGTCCAAATACAAAGCTTCAAAACAACAGAGAGGACCAGAAAGGTCCTTATTGTGCTTCTTGCCAGCTCTGGCTGACATACCCACTGCCTTGCTGGATTATGTAAAGGCCTTGGAGACAGGAGCAAAGGATGGAGCATTTAATGGCACAGACTTTCTAATGAGATCTCCAGCTGGTTTATGAACCAGGAAGCTCAGAGAGAGCTCACAGCAGCAGACATGAGCCAGCCTTGCTGTTCTTTTGAGAAATCTTTCTCCCAGAGATGTGCAAGACAGGCACTAGAGATTAAAACACTGCAATCGCTGCTTTTCTTCCCTGATGCATCTGAGCACAAGGGAAGGGACACACTCCACAGCTTTAGGGCAAACATTAGAAATGTGTCTCTGGACAGTGTGCCTCACCAGGCTCTGCCCCATTTATTGACGGAGCAGTTCTTGGTGTAACTACCAGACAAATCACTCAGCTCTTAGGCAAAAGAATGGAGAAGTCCTCTGTACCCACACACTGTTAATTAAAAATTTTTAGCCAAAGAGAATTAGGAGGAGCTGGAAATGTCAAGGTAGTTAATCACAGCTCCATTGCTTCAGTTTGTATTCTGCTTTAGGCAATCAATATTCCCTTCTTTCTCAGCTACCTTATCTGAAAAAAATGCGGTAATACATGACTCACAAGCAGGTTGGGACAGTGAATTTGGCTTTTACTTACTGCACAGAGTGCCCCAACATGCTGTAGAGTATTAGGAATGGTTACTATGTGGGAGAGGGAACTACTTAGAAAATGGTCTCTTTGATCTGAATTCTCTCTTGCTATCAAAGTGTTGGAATAACCTAGGGCCCACATTTATCAAGCACTCTGGCACTGTTCTCAGTGGAATCAAGTGTGACACAAAATTCTTTAAACTGTTACCAAGGCCTTATGCAGGATCCCTAGGAAGTCAATGGGAACTGTTGGATTTCTGTGTGAAGGTAAAATGATGTAGCTAAAGGAAGCTAGCTGGAAGAACAAGAAAAACAGCCAATGGAAAATTCAGTCAACTACATACAAATTTGCGTCACTGGCATAGTAACACAAATGGAAATTCAGAGATAATCTGAACTGTTACTGCTGCCTTTAGAGTGACAGATAAACAATGGTCAATACAAAACCCCTGCATGATAGGCAAGTTATCAGCAAGCTGGAGACAGTGGTAAGAAAAGCATTTGAGAGGTCTGTGTTTGTTACTGCAACTTTGTGGGGCACAACCAGCTTTGCCTTCCTGCCAGAAATACCTATGCTGAAAATACCCTTCACAGGATTTAACTCCATGTGTTTAAATGTGTCCCTGTTGCCCCATGACAAAGTTGTGTCCCTCCTCATGGTAGATAAAGGTACATTCTTGGGTAACGTCATTCATTGTTCAGCAGGGCATCTTTAAGCACAAAAAGTTCCTCATAAACATTTGAATATCAAAGTCTAATACTGGTTTTCTGGTGTGCTCCTGAAAACAGGTTTTCTCAAAATCCCTTTTCTTACCATGGTGTATAAAACAAATTTAACTTGTCTGTTCCTCCCCTTTACTAGAGACAATGTCCTATTCTAGCCATCCCACCTAATGGGTAAAGCAAAGCCTCACGTTCTTCCTCACTTGGATGGTTTGGGATCAGTTTCTTATGACAAATCACAGGTTCTGGAGCCCTGTGTCATCAGAGGCACAGCTGTTAGCTCACCAATAACATTGAAAGTCTTTCTGGCATGTATTTTGCAGTCCTCAGGGCTTTTTAAAAGAACAAGCTTCATAACTTTTGATATGTTGGGTAAGAGGGGGTGGATGCAAAGGTAAACAGTCACACTGTGGGAGTTGCCAAATCAAACCCAGGGATCCTGGCAGGGAGGTGAGGGAGGGAGAATGACTGTGCTGGACCAAAGTAACTCTAACAACCTAACCACCATTAAATAGTAAGCCTGCTTTGATACTGAATGCATAAAACATTGCTTTTTGCTGTCAACTTTGTAAACCCTTTCACAGTGTTTGTCTCCACTGTGTTTCTCTCAGAGTTCCTATATATGAATAGGAACTTTAACTTTTTTACTGCATTTCAGGGCTGGATATGGCTCTGAGCTGGGCAGAAAAGCCATTTCTCATCACAGAATCCCTTTTCTGTTTCTTTGCCCCTCCTTTTCCAGTGTTTTGATGTCAGGATGAAAATTACAAATAAATGTTAAAGAACATGTTCTTACTTAGAGACATGATGTGCACAACTTCTGATGAAAAATCCCATCTTGACTGCCACATTAGACAAGTTAGAAATACAAAAGGACTTCCTGCTCTGACATAAGAAGGTTAGTCTGATTTTCTGGCATAAGTATATTTAAAATTCATGAGTCTGTCCCTTACTGAAAATTAGAATCTGTATCAAAACTAAAGAAGTGATAGCAGAAGTTGTTTAGAAGTATTCTTAGTTCCTTTCCTGCAATAAATTTGGGCAATATTCTAAGTTTTATCTGTCATCATGGCATATGTATTATTCAAAAGCTGGGGCATTAAGAAAAGCAAGAAGGGAGGTTTATTGCTCTCACACATGCAAATCATGCAAATTAGCAGCTCTGGGTAGAAATCTCCAGCTCCTGATGGCAACAGAGTTTTCTGCTCACTCGGCAAGTAAGGTCACATGAATATTTTGAACAAAAGGGCTTTTTTTTTAATTTCCCTGTCTGATATTTTTACACTGTAATCCTGAGTGTTAGGTCTATTTTTGACAAAAATTGTTTTTGTGAGCTTATCCAGTCCTTAGGTGAAGAGTTCATGTTTTGTGGGTTTTTTTTCCTTAACACTGGGTCATTTTGTTCTCCAAGAGTTCGTTCAGGCCTCAGATAAAGCCAACAGAAGAAACAACTAAGGCACAGAATTTTAAGCAGCCTAGAAAAATCATTCCTCTTGACCAATTGCATTATCTTATTTTTTGACTGTATAGTTCTGCAAGTGCCTGTTGCTGCATTCCAGGAAATACAGGGGGAGAATGAAGGGGGAAAAGAAGTTTCTTATAGCTCTTTGTACTTATTTCTATGGTTTTTCTTATTTACTATATAAAAGCCTCAAACAACGTTTTCTCTCTTTTGCAAGTCACTCCTAAAGAGAAATATCTGACCTTTTATCCTACAATTAGAACATGTTGTTAAGGTAATTTAATCACCCAAAATAGCAATATCTACCCTCAAGGAAAAAAAAAAAAAAAAAAAAAAAAAGCAGGAAAAAGCAGAAAAGATGTCACTTTTTAGTGTATTAAAGGAAACACAAAAATAACTTATCCTCAGATAAGTTTTGAACTACATATGGAAACTACCACCTTCACCAGTTCTAATGGGATTATTTAGTGCAAACACATCCCTTAGAGACCACTGTTAGGAGCCTGTTTCTCACTCTTGAAAACTCTTATGAATTTAGGCCACAATCCCAACCTCCTTTTCATTGCCCTCTTTCTGGTCAGCCACTGGTTTGGCAACTCTGTGTTGGACAAATGTGCTGAAATCCTGGAAACTAAAATTACTTATTTTATGCAAATGAGGGATGCTTTATGTGAAAAACACCAATCACTTGATTTTTAAAATCTTAGAAGTTTATTAGTAATAAAATATGTATAAAAAAATAAAATTAGAGTAATAAAAATTTTGACAATGAGGATTAGGACACTACGAGGCAATAAAAAGCAAAGAATTATGGATGTCCGGATGTTTTTGGGCACTAAGCTGCCAAAATCATGCCTTGCAAACAAAGCAATAACCATTAAAAGCAATAGCCTGCATATTCATGTATCTCATACATGATGCATAAATTCCTTGCAAATTAAGAATTTTTCTGGTTTTTGTCAACTTCTTCCCCTTAATCCTGGCGGTTCCATAAAGATGGACAGAAGGTGGAAGGACGTTTGTCTTTTCTGATAAGGAGGCAGTAAATCTTTATGTGCCCTGTTGCTGTTATCTCTGTACGAAGAGTTTCTCGATTATCTCATCTCTTTCTTGAGCTAGTTAAAAAGTATCTTACATAGCATAGTTTCTATTTTAACATTGTGTTATAACATAAAAATATATTTAACACACTACTTAAGAGAATTAATACAGCCTAACTGTTGCTATAGGACACGAGAATGCACAACGCAAGCCACTTGCTACTTTGTAAGGTAAAAGAGAAAGTTTATTTTCTGACTCCAACTTTTATACTTTTCCAAAGGTGACAGTGGATTGGAGTGTGAATGGGCCACCTCTCCAAAGACATTGGACAAACCACTAGTACATCAAGTCTCTCTACCCCCATGAAGGAATGCAAAACAACACGTTATTTACAGAAACTGTGTGGGAAAGTTTCCCAATAGAATGTAAACTCAGAAGGCTTTAGAAAACTCAAGAATCAGGGCGACATCTAACTTTCTAACATACACATATAATATTCATTGCAATATTTGTGAAAAGCCAATCATAAAATATGCACTTTTCACACTTTACAAGGTCACGTAGCAATAGGTCAAAAGGGGAAATGGCTTCAAACTAAAAAGTGAGTAGATTTAGATACTGGGGAGAAATTCTTCCGTTTGAAGGTGGAGATGCCCTGGCAAAGGTTGCCCAGAGCATCTGAGCCTGGGAGTGTTCAAGGCCAGGCTGGGAAGGGCTTGGAGCAACCTGATCTGGTGGAAGGTGCCCATGGCCGGGGGGATGAAACTAGATGATCTTTTAACTCCTTTGCAACCCAAACCATTCCGCGCATCTGTGATTCTGCTCTTAACTTCTCGGCACGACCTGTAACGAGAACCACGGGATAAGAAACACACTATCCTTACACCGATGCGCGATTTTCCTAATTTATTAGCTGCGCACAGCCCAGCTCAGCTGAAACGTTCAGCTGCCCTCTCCCTGCGGAGCGGGGCCCGGGAGCCGCCGCCTCGGAGCCGCCGCCTCGGAGCCGCCGCCTCGGAGCCGCCGCCTCGGAGCCGCCGCCTCGGAGCCGCCGCCTCGGAGCCGCCGCCTCGGAGCCGCCGCCTCGGAGCCGCCGCCTCGGAGCCGCCGCCTCGGAGGGCGTTTTGGCGGCCATTTCGCCGCCTCCCTCAGCCCAGCTCCGCCGCCTCCCTCAGCCCAGCTCCGCCGTGGCAGCCGGGCGGGGCGCGGAGCGGTGTGAGGGGCGGGTCGGGGGCAGCGCTTGCGCGGCGGGGCCGGGGCCGGGGCCGCGGGAAGTTCGGGGCCACGTGAGGCGGCCGCGGGAACGGCGCGTCCCGCAGACGGCCCCGGAGTCCCGCCGCGCTCGCCTCTGCAGGCCCGCTGCTCGCCATGGCCCCCGCCGAGATCCTCAGCGGCAAGATTGTCTCTGGGTACGTAGCGGGGCCCGGTTCCCTCGGGCGGCAGAGTCCCGGAGCCGCGGGGTTCTGCTCTGCGCTGTGGCCGGGGAGCTGAGAGGTGCCTCGGCGGCCCCCGGGTGTGCCGGCAGCGGGATGGGGCTGATTTTCACTCTGCCACTGCGCACCAAGCCGGTTTGGAGACACCCTAAACTTTTTCACTGCGTTGCAGCCAAAGCTGGCTGTAAAGCGGGAGTTTCTGGACGAAGTGCGGTGTTAAAGGTCTGGAGGAGAGTGCAAAGTGCTGTCGGTGCTCCCCGGGAACAGCGCTGCGCCTGCTGGGGTCTCTTCGGTGCCTCAGCATCGATGGGATGAGAGATGTGAGCTACACCCCCCGACCTGCAGCTTCTGTGTGTGCAGGCTGGGCTGTTGGGATGCTTTATGAGCAGGAGTTGGGAGCATGTGCTTTAGGTATGGGCTCTGTTTTCATCCTCTACAAGCATTGACTGCTCCTCTTTAAAGCAAAATGAGTTAATCCACATATTGGATCGCACACAGCTGAATGTTCACAAGTCCCCTGCCAAAGCTATTTAAAAGATTTGGGAGACCTTGAAGGAAAAAGTATTATCATATTTTTCAGCAGTTACTTAACTGGCAAGCCCTGGGTATAGGTGAGCCTGCATAGCATCTTTAAAAAAAAATAATCTTTGCTTGTTTTTCCTGCTGCCACTCAGCATACACATTTGGTAAGAAAGCCAAATAAATTTCCCTAATCCCGAGGGAAATGCAGTGTAGTGGTACTGTTATAGTCTGTGGAAACAGGGTTTAGTTAGGTAGGTTCATTGGGTATCCCCTGCCAATATAATCAGGGAATTCTGACAGAAAATTTACACTTGAAAAGGTATAAAGTAATCTCAGCAAAGCAGTTCGTCCTCCTCTTAGGTATTGCTCTTAGCTTTTGCTTTACATAGAATGCATGGGTTTGGAAAAACAGCTACATCTAACCAACAGTAGGCTTAATGTGCCTTGAATTTGAATATTCATGTGGAAAGGCTGCTTGCATGTTTTTTACCTGGTAGTTTTGGAGCCAGTACCACCTATGTGTGGCAGTCTCTCAGTCTTACATGCTCTATTCCACCTGGTGCTTTTGGCACTGTAATGCCTGTGCTTGCTGCTGGTGGGACTTTGTGATTTGCCTGTTGTAGGTTTCTTTCCTGTCATAGAAAGTCACCCTGAAGTGCAATAGGTCCTGGAAAGATGCTAGTTTGGGTACAATGATAATTCACATTAAAACGTCTAGCTTCCTTGGCATGGCATGTTGCATTACTTAATTTTAAAGATAAAGGGGTGACATTTTTATTTATGTTTGTTTTCTGTACTACAGTAGCAGCTATAAACTACCAGTTCTCAGAGGACATTCATGATGTGCAAATACTTGGGAAGAGGCATGAGCTTTTAATAGGCACATGCAGGAGAAAGGTTTGATTAACTTCCAGCACATCTCTTAAGGTGTTTGGCCGAAGTCTGACTTCCAGAGTCATCAAATCTTGATCTGAAGAAACCACAAAATGGAAAAATAATTGCAGTTGCTCAGCTGTCCTTCAGTTCCTTTATTTGTGCTGTATTTATGTTCAATATAGCAAAAGCATCACCTGCTCCCTATGGGCCTTAGGTAGTTCTGCCTTTTTCTGGCGGAGTACTTGAAGGAGTCATGAGGAATTGGGCTGTCCACCTTGGAGACACCTGTCCCTTTCTTCCAGACCCCTGGAGAAGTGCTGGTCCAAGGGATTCTCACTGTCCAGAGTTCACCTCCAGGCCCAGAGTCTGGCAGCAGCAGGCGTGATAGGGATGTGGTTTTTCTAGGAATTTACAACTGATCTGCCTTTTGTAGAAAGGGAACGTCCCTGACTTTGCATCAGCTGCAAAACGTTATTGTCTTGTAGGGGGTGGATTTTGTTACTTTACCCTTTAATCAAGAAAAAGGTTTATTTGTAAGTTAGTCAAATATTGACAAATGAGTTGAATCGAACAAGTAGTGTTCAGCTATGTAATGCTGGGTTTCTGTGTGTGTTTTAAATCAAAGCTCATAAGTATTGTGAACTTTCTCCTCCAGCCACCAAGCACTCCTTCCTCAAAATAGAAAAAATACCTAATTCACAATCATGCCAGCTATTTAAACAAAAATCAGGTAGATACTGGCATTCTTGTTCTTGTGAGACATATAAAAATAGAATAAATACTTTGAGATAGTTTCCTTGCCCCTATAAATAAGGAAAACTTGATGAAGTGATAAAGCTAGTTCACACCTTTGGAAGGCTCAAAAGAGGTACAAAGGAAAATGGACATTTTCAGTGGCTTTGAGTATTACCTGTGAGGATGGAAAATGTGTTTAGGCTGGGCATGGGAAGGAGAGCACAGCAGGCATTGTTTTCTCTGTGGGATTTTTGTGTTGATGTTAATGTATCAACATCAAAATGCATCTAGTCTGCTTCTGTCAGTACAGACAAGAAGCTTACATAGTCTGTGAAATATATTAAGTATTGGATGGGTTCTGCATCAGTCTGAGTTGGCTGGTTACCTCAGGATGGCTTTCCTCTTCTCTGAGTGGCTGTTAGATTTTGCTACAAGTTAAATTTGCCTCATTGGCAAATGAGTTACGAAAGATGAGTTATTGTATAACAGTACTGTAAACAAATGACTGAGGGGAGGAAGAAAAGCAGTGCTTTAAATATGCAGGATATGGTGGGTTGAAGGTAATAAAAATACAATATTCTCCACCTTTTATTGCTGGTATTCCCAGAAGAAAAAGCAATCTCTGTTTCTGTGTCTAAAGAGATAATCAGAGCAAAACATGATAGTGACTCTTTACAGTTTATGTGCCCTGCAGTGAGCTGTGTGTTCAGGCTTTACCATCTGAAAGAGCCCAGGTGTGGAAACCTCTGGCTAGGCCTGAATTGGTTGGTAGGACCAGGAGTGGACCAACATTTCTGCTCTGGAAGAGTGGCTGATGAGTTGTGATGGCAGGGAAGATGTAGCACCCCTCACAGTCCCTAGGGGTGGGCCAGGTAGTGCTTTGGGTTTAGAGTGCTCAGTAAAGAGGTGATCAGGTAACTGAGGTAACTGATCCAGGTTAACTGGAGGTAACAGTGCAGTAAACAACTCCTTGGCCTTATTTGTTTTTTTGGGGTTCCTGTTGTAATTCCAGGTGAATCTAGTCTGAAGTGAAAAAAAATCCCCTGATCTCTGAGCTTTCTTTTACCAGATCCTACCCTGAAGTGCCCCACACTGTGGATGGTCTGAGTTAAAGTGAACTGCCAGTGCTGTTGGTGGCCCCAAATACAAGCAAGAACCTTTGAGTTCTGTGCTGTGCAGACACAGTTAAAAAAAAAATGGGACCCTGCTCTAAAGAGTTGATAAGAGAGAAGAAAACATTCTCCCTGTCTGGTGGAGAACAGGGCCACAGATCTGTGATCTGTGCACATCAGCACCAGCTTGCAGGGAAGGCAAAGAACATATGGGGACTGCTGTGTCCCCCTTTGTGGAAAATCTGAGTAAAATCTCAATATCATTTCTTCAGAAGGCAAACCTTTGTAGATAGGGCCTAGAGTATTGTCTGGAGTGCTTGCAGCCACTCAGTCCAAAGGTGGATTGAGTCCTTACCTATTGTTCCTGTGTTTTCCTCTGATTAAATCACCTGATAGTAGGGTATTATATGCAGTATTTTGGGAAACAGGCCTGCATGCATTTGCAGCATGGGAACGTGGTATCATAACTCATGTTTGGGGCAAACTCTCCTAAGTTTTAAAGACTCAGCTTTGAATTAAACTCTGCTGTTCTGTTGTCAGTCATCCACATTTGCAAAGTGCCTCAATTGCTGCCTGTCTCTCAGACCCACCTTGGACTGAAATTCTGGACATGATGAAAAAGAATCTGAAGAGAGCTCATGCATGTATTTGTGCTGACACAACCAAAAAGGTGGTTAAAAACCCTTGTGAGTGTGGAAGTTGTAGGAAGCAGCAAGCATTTTTCCTAGGAGATAATGACAGTGTGCCAGGAGCATGCAGTGGTGGAGCATGAGACGAGAGGGTGGGAGACATGTGAACTCATTCCAGCTCTAAATGATGTCTTCCTGCAACTGGAGCCATCTGCTGAATTGCCAGCAGTGTTCAGATGGTCTTTCCCAAGGTATTTCCTATCCCAGTGCCACTCATTGAGCCAACCTGTGACTTCCTTCAGGAGAGATGCCTCTGTGCCTCCTTTGGGTGCAAGTGGGATGATCTGTGACATTCTTCTTTGCAGTCCCCTCACAGCATTTTAAGATGAGGCAGTTGTCCTGAGCTAGGCTGTGCTACTGTGGTGGTTTGGAGATGGGAAAGCTTGTTTTTCCACATTATGGTGTTGGTCATGGGAGCAGCTGGAGGTGAGCAGTGGCAGTGCTGTAAGGAGGGATGGCTGCAGGGACAGCAGCTCTGACCAGGATGCTGCAGGACCTGGGGAGGACCATCAGCCTCATGCAGCTGTTTCTGCAGGGCTGCCGCAGGAGCATTTCTGCTGCATGTTGGTGAAACCCTTGGGGAATCTGTGATCCAGGTAGTAAAGCCAAAGCCTCCCCTTTGGGGACAGGCCTCTTCTGGAGCATCACTTTCTTCGAGGAGGTGTTTGCCAGGTCCTGAGTTTGGCATTATTTGCATAGACCCTTGACCCTGTTACAGAAGGGACAGAAACACAGCCTGGTGTCATCTTCAGTATGGTGCTGTGTGTGTCCTCACCAGCAGAGCAGAGTCCATAATCCCACAGGAGGGTGTGGGGTTCTGCTGACATGGGGGCCGTGTTCTCTCCATGTCCAGCAGAGCTAAAGGAGTGTGGTTTGTCCTTTGTTTGAATTTCTGGGAAATTCATTTAATAAATTTAAATTCTGTTGTAGTCCACAGAAAGAAATGCTAACAAGTTCTTTAATCTTTGGAGCTGGCTGTTGCATTGTATGCTTAGAGCCATGTGCTGTCCTTAACCTGTGTGGACCCTGGACTTTTGTTTGCTGCATGAATTTGTTTGTGGAAGGGCACATTGGGCACAGGAGGGGGCTTAGAGTCAGAGAGAAGGCTTTTGGGGAAGCAGACACATGGAATTGCAAATTTTCTGTTTGAAGACTTAAAAGAATTTTCATACAGCTAGCAAAAAGCAGTGTTGATTTATCAATATGAACTTTTTATCTTTGGGAAGGCCTGAGGTCCACAATAGAACTTTGCAGACTGTATAACTAAATAGCTGCTGGTTTGCCAAGATTATTTTTATGGCTTTTCTAAGTCTATGGAGAAAAAAAAAAATATTCTTTTTTCTTGAATTTTCTCTTAAACCTTTGCCCCTGTGGTTTTTGTGAGCAGTGGAGAGCAGTGGTGCCCAACGCTAGGTGGCTGTCTAACAAGTGATTTCTTGATTCAAGGCTCCTAAAGAAAATCGCACCGACAGCACCACCTTTGTATGTTTGTGTGTGTTGCCTTTCTTCGGAAGCTGAAAGGGAGGTGACCTAGTGCCTAATTACAAAAAAAGACAGCAGTGTGAATAGTTGTGGCTGCTGGGGGTGAAAGCACACCACAGCCCTGCTTTACAGGGGAAGTTGAGTGAGCTCATTTCTCTTCAGTGAGAAGACTGAAATGAAAGTAATACCTAAACCTGGGGCCCTTTCTAATATTTCATGTTTGTTTGCTGGCCACAAACCAGTGCTGCCCTTTCCTTACTGGAACATGAGAGACCTCAGAAATAGTTCCCTTGGAGAGTTGCCCACAGCCCCCACTCACTGGCCACGTGCAGGGGGTTTCTGATGCTCCTTGAGGTTCTTGTGTTGTTACAGGCTGCTCATGAGCCTCCCTAGGGCTTACAGCTGGAGTGTAAGGAGAGGCAGTTGGGGATTTCGCTACCCAGCAGATGAATTTTTGTCACTTAAGCACAAAGAATTGCTGGGATAAGGTTTGCTATGAGACTGTTTTCTGAACTCATCAGCTGGTCTTGGTGTCAAGTGTTCTACAGAGGTGACAGCTCAAGGAAGGCTCAGAACTATGGTTTCTTAAATAAGACTGAAAACAGTTGCTTCCACTGAAGCTTGTTAAGAGACTTTGAACCACGTGGCCAGATGCAAACACCTATAAATATTCTAAACCCACTCCTCAGGTGCAGCTGAGCTCTGACCATGTGATTGAGGATGCAGCAGGAGAGATGCATGATTTGGGATGTAGCTGGAGGCTGTGACTCCCTCTGAGATGAGACTTCAAACAGCCTTAGGGCTGCTCCTAGCTGGGCCAGCTGCAGCTGTCCCCTGGGATCAGTGCTGCTGGCTTGAGAGAGCTGTGTGCTGCTCCCATTTCCCTGTCTTCCTGCCTCTGGCAACCCTAATTTGGGGCTCATAGTTGCAGGGTAGAGTTGCCTCACTGGGTATTTGTTTTCCTGGAGTTTCCCTCTATGCAGGAATCACAGCCTCCCAGCTGGCATCAGCTACGTACCCTGTCCCTGTACCCTTGCCTTTCATTTTTAATGAACTGGCACCAACAGCACCTGCTCCAGTCTGGGAAGTCTGGTCCCACTTGGGGGGTAGCAGACCTGCTGATACTGATCTGAGAGTAAATGAGCACAAGGAGACCTGTGTTTTAAACAAAAGGCTGTTTGGGACAGGGTAGATTTGCTGAGTGTGGTGGTAGCACCTTCTCATCTCAGAGAATGGGGATGGGACACAGGATGGAGTTCACATGGAGGACAGACCTGTCAAGCCTCTCATGTCCTGTGAGGTTTTGCTTACCTGTCTTTTTCTTCTGAATGTCTCTTACATGTGGCACAGTGTTGTGCCACAGGCTCTGTGCAGTGCCATGAGCCCATGAGATGGACAGGACTGGTGAGTTCTTTCAGAATCCTGACTGCCTCTGGTGAGGAGATGGAGCAGTTGGGCCTCCACCTTCCCTGGTGGAAGATTATTCCTGTGGGGCCAGAGAGTGGTTGAGAAATTGGAGGGGAGTGCAAGGCTGGGGAGAGGTGATAACAGTGACTTTTCAGCTGTCTGTGGCTAATTTCAGTGCTGGATACTTGTTATTAAAACGTTCCATGGTAAAGCAGGTGTGAGTTCACATCTGAACTAGAATAACCAATCAGTGCTCTGTTTCAAAGTTGTGTTTTTTTACAATTGTATCCTTAAACCTGCCTTTACTGAAGAGTTCACCTGAGCTGTGTACCAAGGTTTGGCGACTTTTCTTCACCTCTGTCCACCTCCCATTCTCTCCCCTGCTTTATCTTGGGGTACCTCATGCTTGTTTAGTTATTTCCCAGAATTTTAGCATTGTAGATTCATAATCCTTTGCCAGACAGCCTGTGTGACACTGACAACTGGTGCCTCTGGGATTCAGGTAATTTTAGTACAGCATAGGTGGAAAGAGGATTTCCTTTTGAGAAAGGAGTTTGAAATCCCAAGAGTTTCCATGCCAAATTTTGAACCCTTTTGTTTTACCCTTATATCCTATGAGAGCACGAAGAAGCACAATGTGGACTTCAAAACTATAAAGTTATTTAAATAAATTTGAGTGAACCTGGTTCCAGAGTGTCTCAGTGATTTGTGGACATCAGTCTTATTTGGAGATTGCTGGGAGCTGTGTACTCAAGGCATAAGTACATGTTTGCCAGTCTGCCCATCTGTCACTTTACAACTCCTGACTGTATCAGAATTCAGCCCCATCATTAACTTCTACCTTGTATTTGTTTTCATTTTTTCCCCTTTTCAGACAAGTGAGAGAGAGACTAAAGCAGCAAGTTATTGAGATGACTGAGAAATTTCCAGGCTTCAGACCAGGACTTGCCATTTTACAGGTATTGTTTTCTTTAATGACAACTACAGAAAATATGAGTTGCTTTGCAGTGGTAAGGGCACAGCTGATAAGCTTCATTAAAAGCTGCCTTGTAGTTGGTAGCATTTTATTAGGAACAGTGTTCTCTGTGAGATGGTGACACAGTCCTGTTATGTCTTTTTGCCAGGTATCAGAGTCCAACATTTTTGGGGGGTTTTTAAGTTTTTTTATTTCTTTCTTCAGACCCTGTTCTCTGTTGGAGTGTTGTGTTTGTGAAATGGTGAAATCAAGATGTTTGCCCATTAAGAGCAAGCTTGTAGAC
The DNA here is from genome assembly GCF_048771995.1 of Taeniopygia guttata. NCBI lineage: Eukaryota > Metazoa > Chordata > Aves > Passeriformes > Estrildidae > Taeniopygia > Taeniopygia guttata. Next base: position 57,851,601 of record NC_133030.1, on the reverse strand, counting down.
TCCATTCCAAATCTCTGCACTTGAGTGAGCCCTGAAGTTTGGCAGCTTTCAGAGATGTGTTTGTACCAGAAATCCTCCAAATGTGATGCTAATTAAGTGATCTGGTCTGCTGTTATGTAAAAACATGGAGAAAAACGAGGGGTAGAGAATGGGATGGAACCCAAACAAAACTAAAACTACCTTTGACCAAGATGACTTTGAGTACAAGGGATGGAACAACATCCTTTTGCTGAATTGGGTATCCCTCAGAAGTGAGCAAGTGTTAGAGTGTACACAGCAAGGCTTGCAGAGGTAAAAAGCACATGACAAGTACAGGGGTTTGACCTGTATTTGCCATAGTTTTTTTCCTTTGCAGCTATAAAAAATGGAAACTCTGCTTAGGTCAGAAGGTGACTAGCAGTAGCAAGTGTCATGCTATAGGAAGGACCTGTGTGTCCACAAAGGATTGAGGGAATGTCAGTGGCTGCTTAGAGAAGTGGCTTTTGTCCTTATTCGGTATTTTGAGCTCCTGCAGTGTGCATGTCTGTAGATTTCAGTGCTAATACCACCACAGCACAAAAAGGCCATGCTCCTCTTTGATGCCAGGAACAAATTTGTGCTTGTGGGGTTTTTTTGGGTTTTCTTTCTGGTTTTCCTTTCCATTAGCTTTTAGTAGATTGTCTCTACAGAAGCTTTGTCTGCAGATGCTTGGAAGGAAGGAAGGAGGGTCGAAAAATTTAATAGTGCTTTGATGAAAGTTGCTGAACTGTTGACCTCATAAAAACTGTGCTCAAAAATTGCTGTCTTGTGACATTACTGGATTGTTTTCCTGGTGGGCTTTGTGTTCAGTCCTGAATTGTCTCAGAGTCCTTTACAACCTGTTTGCTCTTTGGCTGCCTGACACTTTTGTAAGGTGTCAAACAATCTGGGCTTGGAGTTCATCTGCTAATATTGATATTTGCAGCTGTTTATTTTCAGTGAAGTCAAGACAAAGAGCTGTTTCTTATTTGTAGCACATCATATATTATGTGCTCTGTTCTTGGGAGGCATCTGGTATCCTCTGAACTCAAAGAATAAGTCAGTTAATTTTTTTTTTTTTTTTGGTCGTGTTGTCAGTATTTCCTTATTCACAAAACATATGTTTGCTGACATCTCCTGCTTCTCTGCCCTGTATGAAACAAACATTTTCCGAAATCCAGCAGTCTTTACAGGGAAGACAGCCCCTTTATCTGTACCTAGGGAGGAAGAACCAATTGTACTGGGTGATCAGGTTACCCCTGTGGCTTGCAGTCTATGTGACAACCAGGGATGGCTCCCAGGTACCAGGGAACAGAATTTCAAGAGCTTGCTTATCAACTTTTCCTTATTTTACCCCTATTTTCTTAAGGTTAGAAGGAGTATTACCTTTAACAAAACATACTGGATGATGCAAGTGGTCTCCTGAAATGCAGTTGTACACTAAGCATGCAGTACTGCCAAAAACTGTAGGCATTTGTTCCACTTGGTGTTTTCTCTTTGTGCACCACTTTGTCCTTGTTTTGGTTTTTGTTTGGCAGGAAAATTCTCAAGGTTCAAAATAGCAGTGGAAGAAATGTCTCCATCAAAGCACACATGTACATAAAATTCAAATTCCTGGATATCAAAGAGGCGCAAGGTTTATGAAAGCCTTAATCAGATAATTGAATGTTATCAGCACCTGCTGATGATGTTAATTAACTAAGGATTTAACTTCCTCAGATGAGATTGCAGGCAATATTTTCTGCTTTGGAGACCACTGTGATTTTAAGGTTTTTCAACAGGTGCAAATAGTTCGAGCAGGAGATCAGACAGCTTGCCTTTATCTGCCTTGTACTTGAATAAACTTTCCTGTTAGCTCCAGCTGTTTACATCCTCTGTCAGTGTGTTTTACAGTAATTCAGGAATACCTCTGTCTCCTTCATGTAGATCCAAGGAAGATGAGGGTTAAGCCCATCTCAGCCTGTGTGTGTGTCTCTGTTCTGTGCTGTAATTCAACTGTTTTCATCCTTAGGTTGGAAATCGGGATGATTCAAACCTCTACATTAACATGAAGCTGAAGGCTGCTGCTGAGGTAATCCTGGACTTTTAGGACTACTTTTTACCCTCCTACAGTTGGTGAGATCTGAATATGAAAAACCAGATGCAAGTTAATAGTTTTGTCTAAGTTTTTGCAGTATTGGAGAAAGCAGTGTCGGCCCGAGCTGTCAGCTACAAGAATGTAGTGTAGGTGTGTAACCTGAGAGCCAAGTGGGGTCCTGTAGTCACAGCAGTGTGGCTTGGTGCTGCTTTTTGTGTGATCATCAACAGATTACATTTGTCTGAAGTGCTGTGTCTTTCCTGACCCATGGCCTTGTCCTTACCTTCCCTGAATGCCTTGTGCCTGCAGTTGCTTTGTGCTTGTCACAGGTAGAATATTACATGCTGCAACAGGGCAGGAGCACAGATGAGTGCATTTTTCCCTAGGTGATACCTGGCATTTCTGCTGGTATTTTAAGGCAGTGTGCTGTCAAGCAAAGCTGATTTTGTTCATGTCAAAAGGTGAATAGGGCAGTTAAAACACAGACTCAGAAGGCAAAGCACTAATCTTTCTTTGATGTTATTTCTAAATCGTAGGACTTGGAGCCTCAAGAATGGAGATAGTCTTGGGAAATGTGACAGAATGCAGCTGTGATGTAGCTGGATAGAGAGATTAGCCAGGTCAATTCAGAAATCAGATAATTTGTTGTTATTCTCATTTGCAGATTGGGATCAGTGCCAATCACATAAAATTGCCAAACACAGCAACAGAAGCTGATGTAAGTAATACAGCCAGTGATGAAAATAATACATAACTTCAGTGTTGTGCTGAAGATATCTTTACCCTGTCATTGTATAAAAAGGACTACTTGCCTATTGATACTAACTAATGAAAAAATAATTGGAACCTGCTGATGTATTTTTGTGGGTTTTTTTAAAGAAAACTAAAACACTGCAATGTAAAATTTAGAGACCTTAGGAGCTATTTTTTAAAATAAAAATTGTAAGTGATTTATACTTTAGGGTGGAAAAACTAAACATAAAGTTTGTATCTTTTAATCCAGATAGGATTATGTTTTTTGCTCTTGCATAAGTCATATTTCAGTTCATCAGCCATTAGTTTTTTGGTGTTTGCTGTTGTAGGTGCTGAAGTGCATTGCCTCTTTGAATGCAGACCCAGCTGTTCATGGCTTTATAGTGCAGCTGCCGCTCGACTCCGATAAACCCATCAACACAGAAAAAATAACCAATGCTGTTGCACCTGAGAAGGACGTGGATGGGTAAACTGGCTTCACCCCTGGAGAGTGTGACAGCTACTCCAGAACAAAACCTTTTTTCTTTATTTTCTCTTGAACAATGAGGCTGGGTATCTTACTTGGCCTATTATTCTTTCAAAATACAGCTTAAGTAGCATCAATGCTGGGAAACTCTCTAGAGGGGACCTCGGAGACTGCTTTATTCCGTGTACACCAAAGGGATGCATGGAACTGATCAGGCAGACAGGTAAGGAGGTTTCCATGCATTATTCATGAGTGCAGTAGTCTTCAATAAGTATAGAAATCACACACGTTTCAAGGCTCTGCTTCACAACTTTTGCTGAGATACCACATTTCATCTCTGCTGCCTTAGAGAGTAAAAGAACTAGGTTAAAAATGGTCTTTCCTTCCTCCCTGCCAACTGCAATTCCCTACCACACGCAACAAAGAAGAACGGAATTCTGAAGTACCAGGGCCAGACTTAAACTGAGCAGGGCTCCAGAGCAGTTTGAACCAGGCTGCACAGTGACCCCTTTTGTGCTCTCTCCTGACTCTCTGTGGTGCAGGTGTCCAGGTGGCAGGGAAAAGAGCCGTGGTGATCGGTCGCAGTAAGATTGTGGGTGCTCCCATGCACGACCTGCTGCTCTGGAATAATGCAACAGTCACCACGTGCCATTCCAAGACCTCCACCCTGGCTGAGGAGGTAAGGGCAGGCTGTAGTTACTTGTTCCAGGCCACTGCTGCTCCATGCACAGTGTGCTGCTGCTGTGAGTCATTAGGTCTGGGATGTCTTTCATCTGAATTGGTTTCCCAGTCCTGCTCATTGCATGGTTGTGTAAATACTTCCGCTGGAATAGGATCTTGATTATTTTTGGCACTTAATTAGATGGGTTTAATTATAACAATAAAATTATTATTTTTGTTGTCTTTGAGCAAGTGCTGAGAATTTAATCATCACTTCCTAATCTCCATGTAGGGTTTGGCAAAAGAGCATATGTTTTTGTTGTTTTAATTTTTTTTTTTTACCAAGAAGACCAGGTGGTCTTCTGCTCTAATGGCTGAGAAATGTTAGGCCAAATGATTTCTCAGTTGCTTTATTTTTTTCAGTCGATTTTCTATGACAGGGAGTTGGTACCATTTTCTCTTCAGCAGTGAGTGACAGAAATAGTGTTTTGCTGTGCTGCCACCTACTTGGATTTTATAGAGCCATCAGCACTGCCAGGCTCTGTAGGCAAGTATTAAAGCTGAAAAGGGAGTAGGAGTGTTTGAATATAACTCACAAAGTAGATCAGAAACACTGCAATGCTTCACATCATTAAGTTGCTGTTCAGCAAGACCATCATTAGGTTGATTAAAAATTGAAGTGCTAATACTTAATGGTATCTTAAAAATAGTTTATATCCCTTGAAGATTAAAGGAAAAAAAAATCCAAGGGATAGCAGCTTCCTAAGCAAATGTGAATGAAGCAGTGCAGGAACTGACAACGAGCTTTAATCGGCATCTTTAAAACCAGCTTCATGACTGGATCTGTCAAATTTACTGAATAGTCCCTGAATGAATATTAGTGCTGAAATAGAATCAGCTTCCCCTGGAGTTGTGTGTTATGCAGTCCTGGACATGAAAAGCACAAGACAGTGCTGTCGCAAGTGAAATACTGAAGTACTGCTTTGTTCTGTGCAGGGGTTGTTCTTGGCTGAACAAGATGAGTTCTTGCTGTCTGATGAGTGCTGGGTATATTTCTAGCACTGAATGTGCAGGGATATTTGAAGGAAGAGAAGAATATTCAGAAGGCTTTAATTTTATCTAAATGTAGCCTGGATGATCCACTTGGGAATCATGGAGGAGTTCAGAGGAGGTTGTGAAGTGTTGACTAGCAATAGTTCGGGGTAGGAGTGTGAAAATAGGCCATTATTTCTAGCTGCAGGAATTTGTCCTTGCCAAGGAACTGGCAGCTACCTTTAACTGCTGAGAGTGCCCTTCCATGACTCCACTGGCAGTGGGTGAGCACAGTTTCACTGCAGCTCAAGCTGATCTCACTTGCTGCAGATGCAGCTCTGCATTTTTCCCTTGCCAGTGTGGTACACAGTTGTTTGTTGTTTTAAATTTTTTTTTTTGTAGGTTGGCAAAGCTGACATCCTGGTGGTTGCAGCTGGTAGAGCTGAAATGGTGAAAGGTGAATGGATCAAGCCTGGTGCAATCGTAATAGACTGTGGAATTAACCATGTGCCAGGTGCGTGGGCAGTGTGTAACAAGTGGGGATGTGTTTGTGTATAAATGCACATGCTAAGTTCATGAATATTACCTCCTTGGCGTCTCTGGTCCAAATGGACTTCTTTCTCCTGTAAGTCTGTCTTAAGTAGTGATGATAACCTCTGACAATGCCAAAGTAAAGAGAACAACGATCTGAAGGACTCTCCTGAAGCAGATCAGTGGCAGTTTTGATTCAGCCTTCAATGAGGCTGATGATTAATGGAGGAAAGAGGAGGCCTATGAAATATTGCAACAGAATATCTTATTTCATTTGCCCCAGCTACATGGTGAAGTCTTGTCACTGTTGTCACTTTGGAGCACAGGGCATTGCTGTCATCACTTCGTGCTTGGATCTGTTGAAGCAGTTCCCTTTGAAGTACAGAAATGACAAGCGCTCTCTTAAAGTAGCTGTGGATTTGTTGAATCACAGCGTTAACTTCTTAGGCTTGAATGGCTGTTGTCTTGAAACAAAGCAGATTGTGCAAGAGTATTGGTGACAATGGCTCAGGCATAGAATAAAATGCTTTAACATAATGGATTTTAGGGTAGGATTTCACTTAGCTGCTCCTTCCTTATAAAGATGCTACAGACAGTCTAGCAATTTTCTGTTTTCATGTCATTTTAAATCCAAATTACAGATATTGAATGATATGGAAAATTAGTCACTCTTTCTGTGCTACACCCACAAGGCTTTTAAAAGGTAGTTTTCATAATTAATCAGTCGTTTTGTTGCCATTATTTAACAGAATGTAAAGAAATTTCTGTTCAGTGGTCTTGTTACTCAAAGTTGACATTAGGCTGCTTTTAAAAACATGAGTCCTCTATCTAATTAAAACTAAAAAGTCATCTGCTGTTGCTGTTTGTTGCTTGATGGTTTTGTTCCAAACAGCCCAAACTTAGGCCATTTGCCAAAACCCACAAGGTCACTGCTGATGTGCATGAAGCAGAATGGATTGGAGCCTCCCCAGCTGCCATGTTGCAAATAAAACCCCCATGTGTTTCTGATATATGATGGCATGACCTTTTTTCAGGCTTTATGTGAACTGCATCTCTGAGGACACATCCCTGTTCCTTTGCAATTAGCCTGCCTTGAGCAGTGAACTGACATCTGAGCTTCTTGTGCACCCAGCCCAGTCAGTGTCACATGGAATACACTTAATGGCATTGAGATTTGATAATTGAGACTTGATAGAGTATCATGGAAACTGTCACATTTTTAAATTATGGATGCTTCAGGCTCTTTTTTTTTTTTCCTTTCTTTTGGTTCTCTGAAGCTGCTGAATTTTCCTGATTTTTTTCTCCTCTGGTACATTGCGAGAAAGTTTTCAGATGAATCTTTTGGGAAATGAGTACCAGAATTCCAGAACTGTGGGAATTGCAGTGCTACAGAAAGAACAGCAGCCAGCTTGCTGGCTTCTCCAGCTATGTCACTGTACAGATAGAATATTGCTGCTAGTTGTGATGGTGCTTTGAATGTGATGGGGTGGGAACACATACCACAGGTATATGTGAACCCAGCTAGGTGCCTCCGAGGTGCAGCTGTGAGTTGTAGCAATGGCAATTTCTGGATATGCCTTTGGTTTGCTAGTCAGGGTACCCTGATCCCAAACTGATTTGGTATATCAGGACATTACCTCGTGCAGTCTTGCCAGGCTGGGGTTAGGACAAGTTATAGCCATGTAGCACCATACAAATGCAGCTGTTGTGCTTGGGAATGAGAGTGCCTGAATGCTCCCAGGGTGCTGGTTTGGAGGCTGGAAGAGACACTTCAGCCACATCTGGCTTGGTGTACTGCAGTTAACAGAATTTCTTTCAGGTAGACAGAGAGGACGAAACAATCTCCTGATACCTCTACTAGAACAGACAAGTGCCTCTTACTTTCCAAACTGGGTTGTATTTGTCTCTCCCCACTGCTGAAGTTGGAGGGCTGGTCCAGCAAATACTCTGGATGCCTTATTCCAAGCCTGTTGAAGTTGCTTTGCTAGAGAAAGGGAAAGGAGTGCAGGTAGAGGATATTCCCAGAGATGACAGTCCCTGGAATGTCCTCTCTGAGTCCTGATAGGGAAAGCAACTCTGCTCCTCCAGAGTTCCCTGCTATGGGATTTTGCAGCCCTTGCTAACAAGAAGCTGTGAGAGCAGCTTTTTTGCAGCATGGTTATAGTATCACTGATACTCCCTGTAACTAGTTTGTATTTTTTAAGAGTGTGATGATGAATATTGAGAAGGTGAAATGATGGGGAGAGATGGCAAGTGTTGTGTGTGAGCTTTTTTTCAAAAGAATATTTTGCAGGTAATTGAATAGCTCCTAGGCTGTGCTCAGCAGTGCTTGGTGAGAGGTGCAGAAGCAGGGACTGGGGGATTGTTTGGTGTGTGCTCATCTCTGTGTCTGTGGAACAGATGAGGCAGTCTGGAGTGCCAGCTTGTTTTCCTCCTTCTTGGGCCAAGAGCCTTCCTGGCCAGGATGGCTGATGAGCCTGCTTGGCATCCTTAGAAGAAAATAAAATTACATTATTTACTGTTTGCAGCCTTAATTAAATTGGTCTCTAGGGGGGACGGGCAGGCTGGTCTGCAGTTCAGGCAGCAAACTGACAGTGGCTGCAGAAACACTGGTTACCAGCTGTGATGTTGTTCAGGCTTTGAGCTTTAGGGCGAAGTAGTGCTGCTTAAAACACACAGCAGAGCATCCAAGCTGCTAATTGTCAGTAACAATGCAGCTAAAAAATAATGTTGCCTTTTGTTCTCGCTTTGGTTTTAACATAATCAGCTGTTGAGGAGTTTGGTTTCTGTTCCACTCCTCCCCCTCACCAGATGTATATGAAAGTTACTGATTGTGTTCTGTTCAAACATACACTTACTGTATGCAATATAACATTTCAATAGAACAACATTAAAATCTATTTTCAGGTTTTCACACTGGTTAGAAGCTCCCTAGAGTCCTTTATCTGAAGTGGGAATCTGCCATTCCAGGAGCAACTTAAATTTTCTGATTTTATGTTCGGTAATCAGTGACTTCCTTAGATGACTGTGCTAGTTTACTAATTTATTTTGTCTCGTCCTCTCTTTATGGGTGGGTTTAAAGGTCACCACTGGACAAAAGGACTATGTCTGCTTCTGAATTGTCAGGTCATATAGTTCAGCAGGATATAGCAAAATAAGTTGCCCAAAAGAAAGATTATTCTACTGGAGCTTTCTTAAGGCACCTGTGAAGTTTGTTTTGACAAGACTGATCTCTGTGAACAGCAGTATTTACTGGTCCATCATTAAACTAGCAGTGATAACTGAAAAGCTCGGCACTTTCTGCCTTCAGTTTCTGTAAAAGCAGGTGATTTTATTCAGTAGTAAGGGCCAGATGCCCTCCAAAGTGGAACAGAGCAAATGTAAACCTGTGGGGTTTGGAACAAGTCAGCTGTGTTTCATCTCTCACCTCTTCATGACTGTTGGTTTATATCTCATTCAAACTGCCCTGTGGGCAATGAGCCACTGAGAAAAGACTTGCATCTCCAGGAAAGGGAGATCTGTCTGGCTGAGGATAGATGGTGCTTAATGGGAGGATGTGTTGCATGAGCTGTTGACACTCTGCAAGTGAAGTATGATGATAACAGCTTCATCTTGTGATGTTGTCTGAGCTGTTTTATCTTTCTTTGCAGCTTCTTGGGTACTCAGCTTCTATTTTGTTTGCTCCAGCAGAATTAAAGACTTCAGCTTCAGTCAGTGCTGTCTCCTCTGCTGCTGTGCTGAAATGTGATGTGTAACTTACTTTTCTCCTTAAATCCCCAGACAGCACAAAGGCCAGTGGAAAAAGAGTTGTGGGAGATGTGGCATATAGTTCAGCAAAGGAAAAGGCTTCTTTCATCACCCCAGTTCCCGGTGGTGTTGGGCCCATGACTGTGGCCATGCTAATGCAGGTACTGAGCAGACTGTGGTCATCTCCTCTGTGTGTGCTTTGGGGGGTGTTGCTGCTGGCCATCAGCACGCTGCCAAAGCAGCTGCTGCTCCCTTCTTGCTCTTGAAAAATCCAGTTAGGATTTCCAGCTTCTAGTCCAGACAGTTTAGATTCAGTTAACTGAGGAAGCAGATGGACTTTAGGGAATGTTAGAACAGAGGTTTCTGGTTGGTCAGTTTTGGGAGGTTTTTTAGGGGTTTTTCAGTGTGGCCACTCAAAACCCCTATAATGCTCTGGCTGTAATTCTGAGACTATCTTTAGGGTGACTGGATAGAAAGGAGAGTAACGGTATAAACCAGCTCCCTCTATTTCCATGGTTTGCTTAAAAAACCCTGCTGGCACAGAACACTCCAAAAAATCCAGCACACTGGAAGATCAGTAGAGAGATAGATATGGTGGGATTATTTTTTTAAGAAAACAGCAAGCAGAATCTCATTTTGGATTATTAGCAAATGCTTTAATAAAAGCACTTTGGTTTAAATTCAAACTGAGACATTCAGCAGGGGCAAACCTTTATGGTCTCTTTGTTAACCAGTGCAGTTTGTGCAATGGTGGTTGCTTTAATGCATTCACTTGCTCATTTTAGAGCACTGTGGAGAGTGCACAGCGTTTTCTGGAGAAGTTCCAGCCTGGAAAATGGACCATCCAATACAACCAGCTTACCCTAAAGATACCTGTTCCAAGGTAATGCTTTCAAATTAAGGCATTCTAAGGTCTTCCTGAGGAAACAGCTAAGCTGCAGTGGTGCTGTGATATCTCTTGGAGTCTTCTTGGACTTTCACAGACTTCAGGCCAGCTAGATGGTTGCTGATTCAAGAAATAGTGAAAAACTTGTATTTTGGAAAATTGTCAGTACAGTACATACAGTAGTATCTTCAAATAGGAGTTGCTAAAATCCCCAGGGAGCAGCTGAAAATAGGCAAAATATCATATGGGATCATATCATAACACATTACCTACAAAAGGCATTTGGGAAAATTGGGAGGTTGGGGAGAGGGGTTGTTGTTTTTTTTTGGGTTTGGCCTTTTTTTATTTTTAGAAAGGCAACTCGGAGAATGTGTCTGTTCTAATGCACCTGATACTTGTGGGATTGATTTATTTAACTAGTATGGTTTAAAGATTGACTTGTAAAATATAGATTAGGTGTTTGTAGTTTATTCCCTACGGAAGCGGGGGAATTTGTGGAAGTCTTTGACTTAAAAATTCATCTTGCTTGTTTTCTTTAAGTGATATTGAAATCTCCAAGTCTTGCATGCCCAAGCCCATTGACCAAGTTGCAAAAGAAGTTGGCCTTTTCCCTGATGAGGTGGAGCTCTATGGGCAAACTAAAGCCAAGGTTCAGCTCTCAGTTCTGAGACGTCTGCAGAACCAGCCAGATGGCAAATACGTCGTTGTCACTGGGTGGGTGCTTCCTCAACTGAGACATCACTTACAAGATGAAATTTTATTAGCATGGCTTGTTGTGGAATTATCTTTTGGTGGGGTGACTGTATGGGGTGCTCTAGGTTTTAGTAAATCACACACTGAAAATGTAGTAGTTTAGGAAGTAGATTGATCACTTGTGGCAAACAGTGGGAATGTAGCTTAACATTTCTCTCCAGCAGATGAATTTGGTCTACAGGTCAGAGCTGTGAGGGGTAGACTGGTTCCTAGCCAAACTTCTAGTCTAATAGGCTGCCTTCAGTAGGAACTAGCAAATTGTTTCAGAGCAGTAGTTATGTGATGATTTGCCAATCTCTTTGCAGTTTTGAATTGATGGAGATTAGCTGAAGTATGAGCCAGTTCAGAATTTGAATTCTCATTAACTGCAATCACTCAGTGACTGTTTTATCCCTGGGATTTGATTCTCACCCAGTACAAGGGTGTAATTGTGTCTTTTCTGCTTTGTTGCTGCAGAATAACTCCCACTCCCCTGGGAGAGGGGAAGAGCACCACCACTGTTGGCCTTGTCCAAGCCTTAGGAGCACACCTTCACCAGAATGTCTTTGCCTGTGTTCGGCAGCCTTCTCAGGGGCCAACTTTTGGCATAAAAGGTATGATTGTTCTGTTGCTTGCAGTTGACCTAAATGGACAGAGATGGCATTCAGAAATACTACTCTTCTGCACTGTAGTTTTACATTATTTCTAGTTATAAGTGCATTTAAGAAAAAAAGCTTTGGGCAAGTTCTTCAGTTTTGTCTTCAAAGTACTGTGTTGGGACTTAAACTCAGCTGCTCAGTGGGAGCTGCCCTCTTGGAGCCATTAAAGCAAACTGATATAATAGCACTGTGGGCTGGAGACAGCTGCATTGGTGTGGTCTGACTGTTGTCTCTCTGCAGGTGGAGCTGCAGGTGGTGGCTATTGTCAAGTTGTCCCAATGGAAGAGGTAATTCTTTATACAAAGCCTCATTACACTCACAGCTCACAGACCCTGAAGAGATACTGCAGTCAGATAACTTAGAAAATATATGAGTTTGTGACCTAGTGTAGCACTTGAAAGAACTGGGTGCTTGATTTCAGCAAAGCTTGTTTTTTTTAGCAAAGAACCATCCTTGTGTTGTTTCAGAAGTGTGTCTTCATGCTCATGACACTTCATAGAGCTAGGAATTCCCAGTTCCTCTCTTCCCTCCCCTTCTCTGCCTTGAATTGCTGTGTACCCTGGAGTGAAGTACATCCTGTGCCTCATTTTCCCAGTGCTGAAATGAAGATGATAATGACTTAATGCATTTTGGAAGAATATTGCATTTTCTGTCAGTTGTGGCGGCCACCGACTCTTTCTGTGAGCTATTTTGCTGTACTTGTGTTTTAATTTACTAAGATGAACTGGGAAAAGATAATTTGGGAATCAGCAGTGCCAAGACCTCAGCCTATGGGGGACTGGCACTGGAGCATATTTCTGGTGTGGCTTGGCAACAAGTAAAATTCTGTGTTTGGAAGCAGGGAATTAAAAAGCACGTGTAGCATGTGCTCTCATGCCTCTCTCAGCTCTCAGAGTAATTGCCTGTAGAATTCTACCTTTGTCTCATGCGCTGTAGATTGACACAGGACAATTTCAGGAAGAAAAGTAGAAACGATCAGAAGAGGCTGTTTGTTCTAATTGATGCAGCAAATCCATAAAAGATAAAGATGTTCAGGAGGCAGAATATTGATTTAGTCACGTGCCAAGAGCATGTGTGAAGAATAGACGTGACAGGAAAAATAACCTCCTCCTCTTTGGGAGTGTTAGTAAGACAAGCCAAAATACCTGACTGTGTGCTGCAGTGGGAAATAGCCACGCTCTAGGAACCAAATTGGCTGGAATGACTTTTTTTAAGTATGACCCATGTGGTATAAATACACATAGTTTTTTGTGGGTGTTTTAGTCAATGTATGTCTGGTAAAATCAAAGTGTCTGGAGTCACTAGTTACAATAATAATCTTAATAATTCTGCATGCTGTTTTCCTCCTATGGAAAAAATAGCAAGTGAAAAACTTTTGAGTTCATACTGCAGAACAGAGGTAATAATAATTGCTTCTTGTTGCATGTATGCAGAATAAGACAACAATTAGCATTTACTGATTAGGATTTATAATTGTTGTGTGACTAGCTGCATTCTGTTTTAGCTTTGTGGGTTTTGAGACCACAGTAACAAGGCTTCAGTGAAATGGTGTTGTAAGGTATTCTGTCATAGAACCTATTCTAATATCCCCTTTTCATCTTCTTCCTTTGCTGCTTTGCTAGAGATGAAGAGGATGGTTTTAACCACACCTTTTATTCACCTGCCATAATAATTGGATCATTTAGGTTGGAAAATACCTTTAAGATCACCAAGTCCAACTATTCCTCCAGCACTGCCAAGCCCACTACTAAACCATGTCCCCAAGTGCCACTGCATGTTTCTGAAATACCTCCAGAGATGGTGACCCCACCACTTCCCTGGGCAGCCTGTTCCCATGCTTGACAACCCTTTCCATGAAGAAATTTTCCCTCATAGCCAATCTAGATCCTTCACCAGCTTCATAGCTACAGTGCAGCCAGATAACTCATGCAGGCAAACCCACTCAAACTATGTTTTAATGAGATAGAACTAAGAAAACTACTAGCAGTGTCACTGTGTAGTACGTGGCCTACAAGTTCTGCCTGTGATTCTGTGTTTGGGTGGTTACCTTAAGCAGAGCTCTGTGCAGCCACAGAGCTCCACTGCTAGTGCTGCACAAGGTTGCTAGTTCCAGTTTAGCTCAGACTCCCTTGTGGGAGCAGCAGCCACTTCAGCTAATGTATGTGTGAAACCTCCTGTGCATATGAGGGGGTCAGTAAGAAGGTGAAAGAGGAGCAATGCAAAATACAGAGTGTGCTGAAGTCGGGTCTTTTAAGTGCCAAAGGAGCCTGTGAGAACTGTTCTGGTGGAGGGGAAAAGAAAAAAAACAAACAACTTTTTATTTGGAAGCTTTGTTTTAGAAGTTTGTAAGATGACATGAATGTGGGGGAGGCATTTTTATGTTTTAAAGAAATTCTTTCCTCTCTTCCACATACTGCACTGAGCAATCTCTCCCCCTCCACCCTCACCCACTTTAACATTACTATTAATACTCCTCTTTCCATCTGTCTACGGTGAGTTGGAATAAATGAAAATTGCAGCAGGATGAGGTAACTGATATGTTTTATGTCCTCTAGTTTAACCTTCACCTCACTGGTGACATCCATGCCATCACTGCAGCCAACAACCTGGTCGCTGCTGCTATTGACGCGCGCATGTTCCACGAGCAGACTCAGTCTGACCAGGTACAATCCTCTCTTATCATGTATTTGATCCCACTTTGGCCAGGCTGTTCTGGATGTGCCAGCAGTGCTGATTAACTGCTTGTGTCATTTTGCAAGGCTCTCTACAACCGTTTGGTGCCATCTGTCAATGGTGTCAGGAAGTTCTCAGACATTCAGATCCGAAGGCTACAGGTGAGCTCGCTGCTTTCTCTTTGGTTTCTGGTTTTGTTCCATTTACTTATCCTTTAGGTAGGCAGAGCTACGTTACAGAAGCCCCTGTGTTGTCCCTTAGGTCATTCTGCTGGCATTTGTTTTTTACACAAAATGTGCAAAAGTGTGGTAACCCTTCATACAGCTCAGAAAACAGATGCAGCCCAAGGGGTGGAATCATGGCTATATCTCTGTCAAATACTCTATGGTTAACATAGTGGAAAGAAAGAGATGTTAGTATCCTTTATTAGTGTTGTCAGTTCAGTGTCCTTAATGTAGTTTTAGAAAGGACCAGAATCAATCTCTATACCTAACATACAGCTGGAGATTAGTGGTTCCCATGTGACAGCTGTGTAGAAAACACGGCATACAAAAAAAAGCAATTCATAAAATTCAGCAAAAAGAGCACATACAGAATTTTGTTTGTCTTACCCAGATTAAGAAAACAAAGGAAACTGAAAAAAACCCCACCCATTCCCTACATGGCAAATTTCTCCTCTGAAAGAAAAAAAAAAAAAAGAATTCCCATTTAGATAAGTAGCCCTGTCATTGAATGGCAGCCCCTGACCCGCCCACAGCTTCTCTGATCCTTGAAACTTAAGGGCATGTGCAAGTTCACATTGGCTTCTGCAAAAATGAGGATTAGCAGATGAATAGTTTTGCACTGGGCTTGAACCTTGCAGCTAAGGAGGACAGACTGAGCCCTGCTGAACTCCTTCAAGGTACAAGCCTTGTTCTGTAGAGTATTCAGGCTGGATCAGTTGCCCGTTTGGAAGTCAGGAGCAATTGTCAGGCTACTTGGGAAGGTAAAACTCTGATATATTATTTTGCTATAATGTCTTAAACCATTAGAGAATGTGTGGTTTGCTTCCATTGCTGAGCAAGAAATGATGTCATACTGCTTGGTGTTCCTGATGGACTGCTGAGGGAACTCTAACCACTCTTCTGGTTATTGAATGTCAAGATGTGAACAGAATGCTAATACTCCAGAAAGATGGTATCTCTGTCATTGTTGTTGTTTATTTCCTTTTCTAAATGATATGCTTGAAGAGGAAAAGAACAGACTTTCTTCTTCTCTGCTGTTCTTCAGGAGAAAAATATGACTTAACTGTCTGTTTAATTAAAAAAATCTTGCTTGTTCATAAATCAACTATATCGTTCTCCCTCATGCCTAAGCTTGTGCTTCTATCAGGCTTCTTGAGATAATTCTTCCCTCAATTAAGCAATTTGGCAAACTGCCCATCCTCTCAGTGTGTTCAAGACCAGCTTTCTGGGATGCTGACAGCCTTGTGACTGAATTGTTTAATTCCTCCTTTGTGCTGCTTTAACCAGCATGCTGAAAGCAGTGGCTTTAAATACGTGTGGCTGTGTGCAGTGACCCCAGGCAAACTAATGAGAAATGGATGTAAGCATGTGAGACTAATGACGAGAGCCAGGCGTGGAAGGAACTGCAGAGCTGTCTCTTTACTCTTTCTGTAGGTGCCTTGCACAAAGCTTGGTGACAACCTGCCCTAATGAGCTCCACTGTCTGCCTTGCCCCTTCCAAGCTGGACGGCAGCAAGCTCTGTCCAGTATATGCTGATATGGATCATCTTATGTTCTTGTGGGATTTGGAAGAAAGGCTCCCAAAAAGACAGCCCCTCCTTATTTCTGAATATGCAGGTGCTGCTGCCAAAGCCTCAATGCTGCAGTAAAAGGTTCATTTCTGTGAATATTTTCAGTATACCTCTTATTTGTCTTTTCTTCCCATAGAAACTGGGCATTAACAAAACTGATCCTATGGCTTTGACAAAGGAAGAAGTAAATGCATTTGTGAGGCTGGACATTGACCCAGGCACCATAACATGGCAAAGAGGTACTAGAGACATTAAAGAAAACATGTCAAAAGAGACATTTGCAGTTGCAGCTGAAACTGTGTTTCCTGGGAAAATGGGAAAGAGGGCCGAGCTGGTTACTCCCTCCTTAAGTTTGGTGGGATAGTTGCCTGCAGCTGGGATCCCATTTCTGAAGGGTCTAACACAGGGGCTTGAATCTGCTCTGAATTCACAAACATTAGGAGTTTGCTAATGGGTGGCAGTTTGTGTTTCTGGATTTGTCAGTCACTGAGAGAGTTGAACTTGGCAACTGTAGCCAACAGCCTTTTTACTTTACTGCTCTGTGAGTAAGGGGAGGATTCTGCTCTGGAATTAAACTCAGTTTTAATCTGCCCACTTGCTCTGTCGGGGACTGACAGCAAATGAAGACCAGATTTTTTAAAAGGTTTTGAAGGATAGTTGAAGGTACAGTCATTCTCTGGTTGGGAAGATATAATATTTCAGTATCAAAAGAATTTTAAAACTGGACTCTTTTCTTGAGTTAGGCTCCAGGTGTATTGCTTTTTCTTCTTTTTTTTTAAATAAAGTATGAAATGTATTCTCCAGAATTTGCTTCATAACCTGTAATGAGACTAAAATAGTCTGCCTCATGGGAAATACTTCATAAAACACTTGGAATATTTCAAGCATATAGAAGGAAACAGCAAATTTAAGCCAGTATTTCATAGTTTGTGTTTCCAAGGTAATTTGACTTAATGGAGCTATATGAAACAATTCTCACTAAATGATAATATCTGACCATTTTATCACTTAACTTATGAAGTGTTCATTTTATTTCTTTTCAACTGCAGTAATTTCTTGGATTCATATTGGTTAATGATGGCGAAAAATCAATTGGAGTAATATTATCAGTTCTGCTTTTCAGAGAAGCTTTGGTCTGGTGGTTAATGCACACAAAGGGATGCAGGCTCTCTCTGAATGCAGTGCAGGCTCTCGTGTATCTGTGGGTATCTTAATTTCATTTCAGTTTTTGTGTAAGAATCATGTTGAGAAGCACTTGCCATTCTTCAGAAGAGGATGTTTTCTAAAACTGCCATCTTATCTTCATTGGTGACCTGGCTGGGTGTTTGTCACAGGGCAAAGATGTGAATTTATGGGCAATGTGATATCTTACCTCTCTGCATTCCTTGCAGTATTGGATACAAATGACAGATTCCTTAGGAAGATCACCATTGGACAGTCTGTAACAGAGAAAGGCTTCTCACGGACGGTAATTGTTCCCTTTTCTTGCATGTTTAAAAAGTACTTTGAAAAAGGTGTTCCTAAAGCAAGTTTCTGTAACTCCAGCTGTTTTCATCTTTGACCATTATCTTGTTAAAATAAAAAGCAAAAAGTCTTCTCAACTGAACAGTTAAATTTGCTACCAGTGCTGTATTTAGTTTTATTCTCTTCCCTCCTTCCCTATTGTCTCCTGAGTATTGGCTTCCCAAAGTGGGATGTGTCTGGCATAACACTGGTACATGAGTGCCCTTTCTAAAGGTCGTCATGACAGTGGTTCATCTTCACTACTGCAGGTGTTTTGGGTGGGGTTTATCTGGCCAACAGTAGACGCAGTATCTGAGCTTGTCTAGATTCATTGTATAATCAATAGAGTAAAAGAGGCAATTGGGCTGTGACTCCCCTCATCCCTTAAGTAACTGTGAAATTTATAGTTCAAATGAATTGTGCTCAGAAAAGCCTCTTTCTTTTGACTTGAAATGTCCTTAGGGTTCTTAGCTTCCCTAAGGTGAAAGTGTCTGCGTTATGTCAGATGAATTTTACCCTACATTTCCTATAGAATCTGTTTTTTCTGCTGGTGGGCTTTTTGTCTTTTACTGTATTGTTTAGCAATGATCAGATGAGTTAGTAAGCTCAGTCTTCAAAAATATAATTTGTTAGTGTTACGTGTTCTTACATGAATCACTAATGTTCGTGCCAGGAGAGACCCATAATAGCAGCAGAATGACTAGGTTCTATTTAATTTTGCAGGGAAAAAAAATCCAGTTTAAAATGGCCAAATTAAATGAAGTGTTCTGAGAGCAATGCTTTGGATTTCTTGTATATTGTATGTCTGTATTTTTTTCTTTCTTTTCTTTATTACAGTGGTGATGATTTGCCTTGTTTTGAGAATTGAACAGAGGCAAGAATTGCTGGGAGGGAATCTTAATTAAGAGTTCATATCCTTCATTCATCTCTTGCAGGCTCAGTTTGACATCACGGTGAGCAGTGAAATCATGGCAGTCCTAGCCCTGGCCGATGGCTTGGATGATATGAAAAAGAGATTTGGCAGAATGGTGGTAGCTTCCAGCAAAAAAGGACAACCAGTTACAGCAGATGACCTTGTAAGAGTCATTGCCATTAAATGCTTTTTGCTATTATTTCTGAAAGTTTTTGAATGAAAAAGCAGGAAGACAGTTCTGTGAAAAAAAAAAAAATTAACATATAAAAGATCAAAGATAAAATCCCAGCCCCTGCAGTTAATGAAGGTTATTTTCCTTCAGTGTGGCACCTTCACACCTTGTGCAGAGAGGGTGTGTGTGTGTGACCTGGGCTGGGACAAGGCTCCTGTGTGATGTGCTGTGTGTCAAGTTGCAGCTGGCACCATAGGAGCTGCAGGGGAATTACGTGGTGGCTTCTACATAAAAAGCATGTTTATGAAGCAGAAGAACTCAAATGTATCCTGCTGGCCATCCTGTTTCTTGGGCTCCCTGGAGTGAGGAAAACGCTGAGCAGAAGCAAAGCATTTTCAAATTCAATTACAGACAATGAAATATCTTCTTCTGGGAGTCTGTGAATGCTATAAAAGCCAAAGCATTTGCAAAAAGTGTGTATTCTCTGTAAGGCAGCCTTTGATGAGGGACACAAATGTTTAATTTCCCTGCATGAAATGCTGAATGTCATAGTGCTCATGATGCCTGTTACCAGTGTGTAAAGCAGCCCTAAGCAGCAGTTGCAAGCTTCAGCACTGTTGTGCAGCTGTCCCTGTAATAATTGTTAGTTCTTGGTATGGCTGTGGAGTATGTCAAATAGCATTTTCCCAAATGGGCTTCACTGTGCTTTCAGGGCAATGCCCTGGCACTTCTTCCTGACCTGTATTTCCAGCTAGGTGGGACACAACATTAAGGCTTACCCAGCTCTTGCAATCTTGCTGCAGGTCTTTTGATTCCTTATGTTCTGGGGGGATGTGGAAGTGTTGTTTATTTGTTTTACTTCCTCTCAGGATAAGGCTAAGAAACAGTAGATTGATGGTCTGACTCTGGCCTTGTAGGAAAAGTGCTAGGCTGGAATAATTTATCTGTAAATCCCTATGTGAGACATTAGTTGGGAATGAGAAAGAGCATGTGCCAAAGTTCTGTAGGCAGCTTTGAGGTTTTAATTCCTACACCTAGCATGCTGCCAGTTTAACTTAAGTAACTGAGTTAAACCCTTTTTCTGGAAAACAGGGGTGTTTCTTACTGCCCATCAGCTGTGTAGGCAGATGGTGCTTGGCTTGGGAGTTTCTTTGACTTTTCTGAGGTGACAGAAGTCTTTCAACTCAATTTTTTTCAAACTTCTTTAAAAATCTAATTATATTTCTGTCCATTCCAGTTGCAGAATGGAGGATGGTATCAGACATACAACAGGTTTTCTTGTCTGTTATATTTGCACTTGATGGCAGCCAGTGGCTCATGTTGTTAGGAACGTGCTACTCTCTCTTCATGCAGGCAGAAATGTGATTGCAGAGACCAGGCTGGGTCCTGCTGCTGTGGTGCAACCAATGCCATGGGTGTGCTACCAGGAAGTGCAAAAAAAAAGTCTGGGAAGAAATGTGGAATCAAAAACTGACTGCAGGTTTTTAGAGATGGGGTGTATCAAGGTGCCACTGAGCGACACGGGTCTGAAATGTCGCCATGGAAATCTTTCTCTGCAGTTTTCATTATTGTGGAGATGAGTGAAGTTTAAAGCTTATCCATTAAATGTTAAATAAGCTTTCATGTGGCAAGATTGAAACTAATGAAACAAAGCAGTGAATGTCTTAGAAAGAAATAGTCTTTCATATCTTTGAGTGCTGCAATTCAGTTGAAATTGAAAGGGAAGAAAAAGAGATTATGGGTCAAGGTTTTCATAACTGCTGTGAACATTTGGCTCAGGACTCAAAACAGCAATTTTAGTTACTTTTTCAAGTGCTGGATAACAGCTGGTTTGGTTTCCACTGGACTGTCAGTCACAAAAATGACCAAACCCACATCTTCTCTTCCCAAAGCACATGGGGATGAAATCATAAGCTTTTGTTGCACAGGAAGGAGAATTCAGCAGGGTATGTGGCTTGCACCTGGGAGGAAATGTGGGCTCCAGTGTTTGCCTTTCATGTCAGCCTGGTTGTTCTCATCAGAACAGAGGCTGACTTTAAAATTTATTTCTGCACAAGAACTTGAGCAGGATGTAGCAGATTGTTACGACATTTTAAGGCCAGTACATAGACCAAGTTGCTGAAAAGAAGGAAGAAAAATCCAAGACAAATAGACCTACAAATCTAAGAACATTGCTTTCTGCTGCTGAATGGGCTGCAGTAAACCATACTTACTGAGAGGTTACTCCCGTGCTGCTCTTATCTGCTAACCTTGCCATAGCATTGAACCATGAATTAAATTCTTTATGCCTTTGCTACAAAGTGATGGCCCAGCAAAGTCACAAGCAAGAGGCTGCTCCCACCAGAAATCACAGATGCACTTACAGGAATGTAAAGGTCATTTTTCTGCTTTGCCCTGACTAGAGTTAGTTCTATGTTGAGTGACTTCTCAACTTTTGGTTCTGGTACCAAAAGCCCACGAGGACAAAATCAGAGCCTTTACACTGCATAGGAACCATCTCAAAGTCTTGGTACATCTGAAAACTGATTGTTCTTTTTTCTTTTAGGGAGTAACTGGAGCTCTGGCTGTCTTGATGAAAGATACTGTTAAACCAAACCTCATGCAGACACTAGAGGTAAGCACAAGTTATTTGACTCTTGGCTCTGAGAAGGCACTTAGAGCAACTGATTTAGTTAATTCATCATAGTCAGTGTGGCTCTGCTCAGCTCAAGTTGGGGTTTTACTGTGGTTTTGTGCTCATGGCTAGGGGAGAGGGCTGGGTTCCTCCTAGGTCTGCCACTGGCATGTGGGATGACCCTGAGCAAATGCACTAAACTTTGCTCTGTCTTTGGTCTGTTAATGTCAAGAAGTGTTTTGGGAATTTAAATGGTGTGGATGAAGGAGAATGACAAAGAGTTACTGGGATTTAGCCATCCTTTTCCTAAGCGGATTAATACCTCCACTTGTGGAGATTATAATAATCCTGTTTTCCCTGTAGTCCTTATTGCTGATAACAAATGTCTGATCAGAAGGCTTTAAGATCTGTCTTCTAAAAGTGTTTTTCTTTACTTTCAGATACCACAGTGCTTAGCTCCTGACATGCTGCATATTTGCAAAATTGCACTTTCTGATTTCCGCTTTCTCTCCCGCATCCTCCTTGTTCTAGGGAACACCAGTGTTTGTTCATGCTGGACCTTTTGCCAATATTGCACATGGGAATTCCTCTGTATTGGCAGACAAAATAGCATTGAAGCTTGTGGGCAAAGATGGTTTTGTTGGTAAGTGTGTGGAGTGTGGGGTATCTTTGGTTTTTGTTTTGGAGGGATCTGCCTTTTTTTTATCATGACTGTCTTTGGGCTTTTAAATTTATTTTTTTTCTTGAAGAAGTTTCTGATTTATATTATCAGTGTACGATTTCCCCACCCATAAATCTTTCACAAACTTCTATTTATTTCCTACTCTAGTTACAGAAGCAGGATTTGGTGCAGACATAGGCATGGAGAAATTCTTCAACATTAAGTGCCGCTATTCTGGTCTCCGGCCTCATGTGGTGGTGTTGGTTGCTACTGTCCGAGCTCTGAAAATGCATGGGGGAGGACCTGCAGTAAGTACTGGGGAAGCCTTGTAGCATTTGATCAGCTTGAATCGTCTTGAAATTCAGAGTTGTTAAAGGAATTGATATTTCCCTGTTTGCCAACAGCTTCATTGTAGTACGGTGCAGGCTCATACCTGATTGTTTTATTGCCCTAATGAAGTGCCTCCATGCTGGGCCACTTGTAACAGTCCCAGAGTGAGTCATGTACTGAGCTATATTTTATCATGCAGTCTTTTTTTCTTCTTTTTATTTTTTTCTTAGAAATAAAAAAGGATCATCATGTAGTAGAGTGTTGTATCTCAATCCCCACTTGAATCAAGTGGGGATTGCTGTCGTGGATAAAATTCTAATGGAGCTCCATTTCTTTCCCTTTTTCCACAGGTCACTGCTGGGGTACCTTTGCCAAAGGAATACACAGAAGAGGTAATCTTTAAGCTGTTGTTACAGTGGATCAGCTAACTGTGGTCATGACATGATGGTGTTATGCAGTGCGTGCCTGGATTACTAGTGTGTCACTTATTTAGCTGCCACAGAAAGGCTTCTTCATACAATCTGTAATATTCTTTTTTTTTTTTTTAATTATGCTACTTTGGCTCTGCTCTTTTAAGCATTTATTGTCCTTGGCCTAGGCAGTGTTCTGAGCCTTTTTTTTCCTCCTTAACTCACGCAATTGTCTGTATGCTCAATTTTTTATAGTAGTATCTACTCTGTTTCCCCAACCCTCTCGATGTGGAGTAATTGCTTAGCTGAAATACTGTCTCTGAAAATATCCAGAGTGCCTCTCTAATTACTCTCTTCTTAGCAGCAGTTTTTGTTTTTATTCCCCCTTGTTTGGAAGCGAGGAAAGTGAACTAAAGTCTCACCTTCCATCCTTATGCCTTAAATGCTTGTGTACCCTTTGGATAATTGATCAGGCTCTTTACACTGCTGCAGCTCTTTCACTCCTGGAGCTTCTGTATATATTATCCTTTGCATAGGAAGGGATGAAATGTCTGAATTTCCAGGAATAGAGTTTGATGCTGCAAAATGTAAATGTATGTAAACTGAAAGCTGTTGCCACAGACTTCAAATGGATGTCATGAAATTCACTGCTGGTGATATTTAATACATAAAGAGAAATGTATCTGAGAGGAAATGGAGGCTTTACTGTGGGGAGGTAATAACTTTTTAAGCATAACCAAAAGTGATAAAAAATGGTTTCTCTTACCTTGACTTGGGAGCTGAAACCAGTGATCATTAGAAATAGTCACTCTTTTTCCTGTCTCCTGTCCAAGAGCTTGCAGTGGTCTGGACTGTTCCAAAGGCAGCACTGGGGATTTGCCTTTGTGGTTTCATTCCCATTTTGACATTTAGCTTCTGATTTAGTGTGTTTGGGGAAAAAAAAGTTTCCCTGCCCCTGATAAAATATACTTCCTGATTGCTGTTCTCTACAGAATCTTCAACTGGTGGCAAAAGGCTGCAGCAACCTAAACAAGCAAATCCAGAACGCACGGATGTTTGGTGTCCCGGTGGTCGTGGCTGTCAATGCTTTCAAGTGAGTGGGCTGGGATGGGAGGTGGTGCAGGGGTGTAACACTGTGGCACATCATACACTGTGTTTAATGCAAATTCTTGCTCTCAGTACTGTTGATGTTTTGTTGGCAGCATTTCCGTAGTCATAAAACCATAGGATGGCCTGGGTTGGAATGAACCTTAAAGATCATCTGGCTCCACTCCCCTGCCTTGAGTAGGGATACTTTTCAAGAAATGAGGTTGCTCAGAGCCCCATCCATTCTGGCCTTGAACACTTTCAACACCTGGGCAACCTGTTCCAGTGCCTCAGCACCCTCACAGTAGAGAATTTTTTCCTAGTGTCCAATCTAAACTAACTGTCAGTTTGAAACCCTTCCCCCTTGTTCCTGTCACTATGTGCTCTTCTGAGAGGTTTTTCTCCAGCTCTCTTGTAGGCTCCCTTCAGATACTGGAATGCCATAGTTTTGGATTGTTGGAAAATGCATTAATTGGGCTCTGCTTGTTGTACTGCACAGCAAACAACCACTGTGTGGTCTTTTTATGCAGCAGAAGTACTTTGAGCTGTGGTGTTAAAGCTGATGCCATCCAAGGAGGAGGCTGTGGTTTCTGGTAGCTGTGATTTCTTTGGACACATTTTGGATCTTGCCAAGAACAAACATTAATTTACTGTGTGTGCATTCTGGTACAAACATGCAGACTTTCTCCTTGCAGGACAGATACAAAGGCTGAACTGGCCCTTGTAGTACAACATGCAAAGGAGGCAGGAGCGTTTGATGCTGTGGAGTGCACTCACTGGGCAGAGGGAGGGAAAGGAGCCCTGGCCCTGGCCCGAGCTGTTCAGAGAGCATCCCTGGCACCCAGCAACTTCAAGTTCCTCTATAATGTGGAGGTAGGATCTTTGCTTTGTTTATATAAGTTGGTTTCACTAGCTTTAGTTGCTTAGGGCTAGAAGGCTGCTGAGAAATTGAGAAGGAATGTGGTGTTAGAACTGAAACATTGATTCCACAAGTCTCACAGACCTAGTTTGTCAGTTCTTACTGTTTTGGCTACCCATTGAATTATTGAAACATGTTTTGAAAACTCTCATTACTCTGTATTTCATTCTACAGCAAATGGAATTAAGCTTTATGTCTATAGAAGTGCACTCGACGACACGTGTGGAGGATCTGAAACTGCTGTGATGCTGCAGGTCTTTGTGCTTTGGCCATGCTGACTTGCCTGTCTTTTTTGTTCTTCTAGCTACCTGTTGTAGATAAGATCAGGATTATTGCCCAGCAGGTCTACGGGGCAAGAGACATTGAGCTACTTCCAGAAGCACAGGAGAAAGTTGCCCTGTACACCAAGCAGGTGAGTTTTCCACCTCACCTGGTAGCAGTGGTGCTTTTCATTCAAAATTACCATACTGAACAGGGGTGTTGAAGCTGTGTTTGAAGGGAATCTTCACTCAAATCCTGTCCTTATCCAGGACTCATTAAATGCTCCTATGGCAGAGGAAGGAAAGGATGTGGGAAAAGAGAAACTGGCTTTGTCTTCTAGTGAAGAAGACAGAACTCTCTCATGTGGCCCACTGCCTCCTGGTACCCATCTGTGATAGTTTTGGGGAGAAAGGGTAGGAGGATTTAGTGATCTTTCCCTACTATACTCTCCCATTCTTTCAGCGTTTAGAGAATTAGGGAATTACAACTCATTACGCTGGTTTTAAATAGTCTCTGATTATTTTTCCATCATGTTCCATTGAGATCAAGTTTCACTAATCAGTTTTTGAATCCATGTGGATTTTTCTCAGTCACAATTATTTTGGGGAAAGAGTTCTGTGAGTTATACAAGACTTAATGTGGAAAGTTTTTTAAGTTTTGAACCTGCCATCTGGTTATTGAATTCAGTGTTTTCTGGTTGCTATCTTGCTTTTGCTCTTCTCTAGTGTGATATTGTTGTGAATTTACCTGTTTCTGCATTATTGAAGGTCTTTGAAGAGAAAAGCAATGTGAAGACTGGCAACTCATTGTCTGCAGGGTGCTGTAACCAATTTTCCTTTTGCAGTCCATCTACTACTGGCATATATAGTTGTGCTTTTGTGCTTCTTATATATTCCTTTACAAGGCCATCAAAATCCCAAAGGCATGCAATTGCCACTTCCTCACAACCTGCAATTGTATTGATCAAACACTTCTAATTAACTGACTTCATCTGAACAAAACTTTTAACTCTGAGCTGTTCAACATTTTGGGAAGACAATAGGAAGTAAGTTGGCTGTCAAGGTTGTATATCTGGCACTTCCATACCACTAATTGTTTCCTCAGGTGGACGTGCTGAGGGACATGGTGGTTCTTTCTTTAGTATTTAATGGGGAGTGGGGAGAGAATTTGATAGAGAAGGAATGGGGTTGTAGAATGATCAGTGGATCTGACAGGCTGTGGATGAAGCACTTGTTGGGGAATAAAATGCCTGATGTCTGCAGAGAATGGCACAATAGAGCAATTACATTTTTGTACTGGAAAAATTACTGGGTTTTCCACTTATGTCATTCCTTTTCTTTTCCTTTTCCCAGGGTTTTGGGAACCTGCCAATCTGCATGGCTAAAACTCACTTGTCACTGTCTCATGACCCTGAACAAAAAGGAGCACCTACAGGTTTTGTTCTGCCAATCCGAGACATTCGGGCCAGTGTTGGGGCTGGATTCTTGTACCCACTGGTGGGAACGGTATGTGGTAACTGTGGAGTGAGGAAAAAACTTCATTTGCATTCCAGGAATCACTTTCTGTTGAGTGTCTTAAATTAGGAGAGTCCTTGTCATTTATAGTTGGTGTTTTAACAGTCCAGTGTATCAGATGCCTTAGTAGGGGTTTTTCTCAGGGGGAAGAGGGAGGCTGAAATAGCCCATTTAACATTTGAATAATTAGCAAGCCCCTGCTGTATCCCTTAGGTCCCACATCTCTCTTTTCCTCAATTTTGAGAAAAGAGTGAGCTTTCTAGTTTCTAAATTGTAGGAACAGCAGTCTGGTAGAGGGAGAAATCCTTGGCCCGCCTGATTGCTATTGGGACTTTGCATTCCTGGTGAAGCACTTTGCAGCTGACCTCTGTGTACAGCTGTGGATCAGGGTAGAAGAAGGAACCCCCTCCTAAGCTTACAGAGCAGATGCCTCTGTGTGAGACCTCCAAAGCAAAGCTGAGCTCTGCTATCAATCATTTATCAGGCTCCCCTCCTCTTCACTTCTCATGGTTTTGCTGACCATCTGTTTGCTGTTCAGCCTGCAACAATTCCAAGAACTCACTTCACTGCGCCCTTGAGTTTTTAGTTTCTGTTCTTTGATATGATTGGCATAATGTCAGCTGAGAGGGAAGAGAGTAGCAACAATGGAAACAGGATCCTGGAACATCTTTGTTATGAATTGCCTGGCAGAAAGAGGAGCTATCTGCAAAATGAATCCACATTCGGGTTTGCATCCCTAGAAACAGCACTAGGATGGAAGGATCCACTGGAAATCTTACCTGGGGAATCTCTTCTGGGCAAATGTTGAGTAACTAGTTAGATTACCTTAGGGCATGAGGCAGTTGGAGCAAGCAGTTCTATTTCATGTTTAGTAGCCCTGAACCTTTTTCTGAGGTCTTCATGGCAACATGTTTACCATAATAAAGTTTCAGAAGCATTGGGGTGCATGACTCAGTTGATGAAGTTTGCTGATTTAAGAGCTGATCCTCTCTTCCTTCAAATGGTAGGTAGAGACAAATACTGGCTGCCTTTTTGTTTTAATTCTTTTTTTAAAAAGGTAGCTAAGGTTTCCAGGTTATCCAGCATAAATAAGGTAACCACATCCTGATTAAAGTCTGGCTCATCCATGTTCTAAAGACTAATGTGTGTTTTGGGATAGAATGAAAGATAGCATGCCTGTTCCTGTTATAAGCGGCATTTTTTGCAAGCCAAGATTTAATCCAAACAATGATTTATTTTATAATTTATTCCATAAGCATTGGAGAAGGAAAGGGTACACTGCATTAATGAGTAAACAAGAGAGGGATGTTTTCAGACATTAAAACTAACGTTTTGGCTCTTTTTCTGGTGTCTTCAGTTTCTATGGAGTTGGACTTTTTCCTTTCTGCTCCTGTACCCATTTCCTAATGTTTTCTTGGCCGTGTAGCAAATCATGGTGTTAATTCTGCCAGAGTTAACAATAAGTCTTCTGGCTGGGAGGTGATCACTCTTCTGTGGTGACTAAAACCCAGAGGATGGATGTCCTTTTGAGAAACAATTTGGGGCATTTTGAATCAGATCACCATTTTAAACCCATTCAGCAGGGAATGTGTTAGCCTCAGAATAAATTTTAGGCAGCACCTATTGAACTGTAAGCTGAAAATACAACAAATATGTAGCTCTATGCAGAAGCTTTTAGGATAAATGTGAGGTGAAATTAACCACTGGTGTGTGCCTATTCTTGTTGTCTGAAGTTAATCACAAAGGCACATCATGCTTTATTTTTTTCTCAGATTCTGAATTTTGGAATTTTCCTTTCTGGCTTAAAGTTGAAACTGTTGTACCTTCATGAAATACTGTTAGATTTTAAAGGAAATATAATTTCAAAGGTTATCTAGATTTAAATGAAATAAATAATTTAACTCAGATTGATTTGGTTTCTTTTCTGGTTCTGCTGCTGAATTGAAAACAATTCTGATATTCAGCTCTTGTTATTTTAGATCCTAAATGGCATTTATTTTGAAAGATCCACAAGAGCAACAAATAATATATGTTTGAAATCTGGCAAGGGGTTTGATTATACCCGGGTGGTCTAAGTTTTTCTTGTAAGTAAATAGTGTGAATTGCCCTGTGTTCTTTTTGAGCACATGTGGTATTAAAGGGGAGGAGGATAAATGAGAAAAAGTTCTCAGCTCTGAAAATAACTGCATGAAGCATTGTAGACACTTGTACAGCAAATTAGTAGCCTGGATGGAAATTATTCTGCACTGCAGGGAAATTTGGGGTTTAAGCAGACTGCCTTGAAGTAATAGATAGCAGAGTAGCCACTGTGGGCTGCCCACTGGATAGGAAAGGAGGAAAAATTGACTGTTCATTTCAAAATAGAAAGTGCAAGAAATGGCAAAGTCAGGCACATATTCAGCACCTCCTACTCTATTGAATGTCACTCTCTGAGCTCCTGCTGTGGCCCTCTGAATCTGGAGGTGGAGATCTGCAAAGCTCCATGATTCTCCAGTGGTACATAAATAAATAAGAAGTTCCTTGCTCTTCGTGGCCAGAGACTGGGAGCTGAGAACAGGAAAACCCCTCTGGGCACTTTGAACCTCTTAATACTTTCTTGAGATGTTCTTGAGAGCAAAATATTTATACAGCTGAGCACAAAGGAATGGGGATCCTCTCTGTGACCCCTGTCTTCTCTGGGAAGACAGTGGCTCTCATAAAAAGGTAATACAGCCCCAAAATTCATTACAAAGAGGGGACTTTAAGTGATTTTTACTTTTGCATAACCCATGAAAGACTTGCAGTGGTACAGTACACGTGGGACTGGTGTTAGAACTTGTAAATGGCTAAGGAAAAAGGGCTGGGACTCCAGAAGCTCCCTGAACAGTTTTGAGAACTGCAGAAAAGACTTCACCAAGAGAGCTTTGCCTTCTTGCTGCTTAGCTTATTATCAAAAGGAAGATGGGGAGATAATTTGATTAGCGTGCAAAATACTTGCTCAGGGAGAAAATACCAGGTTGCCAAAGAGATGTTTAATCTAATGGAGACAGGCATAACAATACTGACTGTGAAAGCTGAGGCAGGGTGATGCAGATAGAGAATGAGACTTTTCAAGTTCTCCCTTTTTATAAAAACACTCAATGACCACTGACACAAAGTTCCAAACATGGTCACGGACCCTTGTAGAGTCCGTGTTCAGCCTTTGTGTGTGCTGCTGGGCTAAATGCTGCCTTAGGGGAGGGGAAATGCTGTCAGCTGCAAGAATAAATCAGGCCAGGTGTAGTTCCTGCCAGCCTTGTGTTCTGCATGCCTGAAACTGGGTTCTCAGCAGTGGGACAAGTGCAGAGGACTGGCCTGAGGCAGTAGTGCTGGCAGCTGCTTTGTGAGCTTCAGTTCTGCCTCTGAGCAGCCCTTCTGAGAGTGTTCCAGTAATTATTCCTAATGATTTAACATGTCTAGTTCTAGATTCTCAAAGAATTGTAATCAAGAGACATTACAGCTGGCAAAGTTGTATTAAAATTTGTATCTTCACTTTAGTACTCGAAAACTTCAGAAGTAATTGTCTCATCACAGCAGAGTTCGTGAACACTCCTCCAACAGTGAGCTGGTCAGATGCATAGTCAAGTACTTTGCCAAATCTTGGGCTGAGTTACTTGCAGCTGCAGAAACCAAACTTAGTCCTCGTAAAAAGCAAAAACTTCATATCTGTCTACTGAGCCAGGAGTTTATAGTTCTCATGGGGTGCTTCAACACAGTCCATGACCATCATTCTCTGGTCTGTTGGTGTTCAGGGAGCTATTGCCATCCAAGTCTTCAGTGTTGGATCTTGTGCCCAAAATGCTGCCACTGCCACTTTAACATTCTCTCTCTTGTTGTCCAGATGAGCACTATGCCAGGACTTCCTACAAGACCCTGCTTCTATGATATCGACCTGGACCCAGTGTCAGGAGAAGTGAATGGGCTCTTCTGAAAGGAATGATTAACCAAAGGTTGGTGCCTTCAATATTTGGGCTTCATTTTTCCAAAGATCTTGAGATAATGGAGTTAAGCCAATCCCATATTATGCCATATGTTTCCAAATGACATTTTATTATAATTCAGCCTGAAAGTTGCCTGCAGTACTATATAATAGTAATTAAGTTTTATTTTTGTTTTTAGCTCCCAGAAGAACACCTGATGAGTCATGTAAATGGAACTGTGCTCTGATCTTTTTTTCTTAAGTCTGAACAAGATATCAGTGAGAATATAGTGCAAGAAGTGACTGGAAGGAGGAGTGCTGAAGAATCAACCAGTAACTTTTAATCTGTAATAATTTTTAAAGTGCTGTGTTCCAAGCTAGTTGACACTGAGCATATAAAGCAATCTTCCTCTACAGACCTCCCGCTTCATAATTGTAGCTGAAGCAGAATACAGAAACTTGAGTTTAATGATCTTTTTTGATTCAGTGACATGATTTTAATTATTAAAAATCCTAAAGCTGGAGCTGTTTGAAACAGTCTTGGGACTTAATTGTCTTAACCATCGGGGTTTTGCAGCATGTGTTATCTTTAGAAGTCTTCTGGCTGCAGTTTCCCATTTGCCACGTGGAATCCTCTGTTCCTCTTCTCTCACCACGGGAGAACCTGCTGTGCCTAGGCACTGCTCCAGTGCCATTCCAGAGGAGCAGGGAGGATCCCCTTGGCTTCCCAGCGCCCTCCACAAGTGCTTACCCTGCTTTCTGCTGGGAGTTGTTCCTGCAGGCACCTCAGCCACATCAGAGAGCCCAAGCCCAGCTGCAGCTACTGTGTTCTGTCAAAGGAATGAAAGCTCTGGATAGCAGATCTGGAGGGACTGGCTCTCTGGCCCATACCTGTGGCTTCTACCAGATGTGTCCTTTGAACCATTTCCTGCTCAACCATAAGTGCAGTTACACCACTGACAGGCCTTGTTTCACGTGGCACCTTTTTGATCAACAGAGACAACATGAATAGTGAGCAAGTGATTTGTAGCAGGTTTTGTCAGCAGGCCAAAAATAATTTTGTAAGATGAAGATGGCATTGCTGCCAATTTTTTAACTAATACAAATAAACTGGCAAATACTTCCAAGTGCTTTTTGGGTTTTAATGTATGCACTGAGATTACTGAATTAGAATTTATTTCTGTGATTAACTACACACAACAGCAATCATTGTATTGACAAGTAGGAGTGATTATTGCAGTAATAAGTAGCCTGCAATGCACCAGGGTGTGTGTGTTTTAATCTGGTTTCCTTCCCTAGATGATGTATGTTGTCTGTAGGAAATAAACTACCTGAATTATTCTGTGAATGTGAGATGCTTGCATCTAACTGCAAAATATCTGAATTAACAGTCGTGAGGCCCATCTGCGTCTATCAGAACTGAATCTGAAAACATTCCAAATTTGGTGAGAACTGGGAGGATCAGGATGTAGGTGTGCACCAACGTAGGGGAGCATCTCTAGTACACAGACACTGTGTGTGAATATATATATATATATATGTATATGTAGAGGGAGAGAAAGATCTCTATCTCTTCAGTTATTCAGGAGGGGAGAATAATTATATGAAAGTTACCTGGTTGTGACACAAGCAGACAGAACACTTTAAATATTTTAATTTGAGATGCATTCACAGCCCATTAAAATGTTCCTTTTGATGTTACCCAGCCAAGGATTTCCTGGCAGCCAGGAGAGCAGGCTCAGTCCCCTTGCAGGGGGTCAGGAGGGGTTCCCCCATTGCTGCCCAGCCCCCAGCCTGGCTGAGGGTCCCTCTTCACCTGCAGCTCCTGGGCCCAGCCTTGCCTGGA
Source organism: Taeniopygia guttata (assembly GCF_048771995.1). Taxonomy (NCBI): domain Eukaryota; kingdom Metazoa; phylum Chordata; class Aves; order Passeriformes; family Estrildidae; genus Taeniopygia; species Taeniopygia guttata. The sequence continues at coordinate 57,819,427 of NC_133030.1, read as the reverse complement.
AGCTGAGTGCCAGAGCGGATGCTGCCAAGCCTGCTGTCAGTTCCTACATTTAATCTTCCCTGCTACACTGCTTTCCTGCAAGTGCTCTGTGTTCCACCTTCATTTTATGCTTATGAAAGATGGGATAAGTGCAAATTTATGCTAAGATTAGCCTCCTTTTAGTTTAGCATGAGATCATAGCCATGTGCTTGAGAGAGATGGTTCAAGAGGTTGCTAGTCCCCCTCCTGCAGTGAGGCACAGCGCCGGATCAGGCACGAGCTTTTGAAGGGTTTGCTGCACAACAACAAAGCACAAGGGCCAAAAACTAGCCCCAGGCATCTTCAGAGATTAATGGGAAATGTTTTCTAGCCTGCACTTCCAACCTCTTTTTTCCTCTTGCAGGATGGATACATAAATAGGTTATTTTTTTAACAACTCTCCCTTGCAGCTAAGGGTACCAGCTAGGTCTTGTCCTATGAAATAGGTCACAGAGGCCACTTAATTTCTTCTAACTAAGTACTCAGTGGTTTTCTTCTCCTCCTGTTGCTTAGAGAAAAAACTAATTATGTACAAATTTCTTCTCTGTGGGCTATTTGTGGGTCTGGTCCTTAGCTGGAGTTATGGCCATCCGTCCCCATTCTGTCTGTTGTGAGAGCACCACATCGCATCCTGTAAGAAATAACACAGATTTATGTTGTTAAGTAGTGCTGGGGACAAGAAAGAGGAGAAGGTGTTGCTGGTTGACTTGCTGCATGTCACCAGCACACAGAAAAAAAAAAGGATCCAGCTGAGCCAGTATCTTCTGTCCAGCTCACCCAACTTCTGACCTGATCCTTTGCTTGCCTTTTATTTCCCTTTCACCACAGCCATTGGTGCTGCTGTCTGCCCCTGGAGCATCAGGAATAACTGGATTCCATGCAAAGTGCTCCCAAGAGGATTCATGGCAGCTTGCCTCCATCACACCAGAGCCTCATGTTAACCATCCTCCTTGTCTGCTTCCCTCCCTCCTGCCTCCAGCTGCAAGGAGGGAAAAGCTCCTTGCATTGAAGGGCCTCACTTGGCTTTAATAAAGCAGTGGATCATAATTAGAACCCACCACCCACCTCAGGAGAGAAGCTGTTTCCAAATGAAGTTTATTATCCTGCTTGAATGCGAGCAAACACATTTCAGAGGGGAGCTTTTAAAAAGGCAATTCCTTGTGATGCTCAATGCACTTTTTCTGCCCTCCTGGCTGGCATTTCAGCCCAGCTAATCCATTTTGTACCTTTCTTCCCGTGAAGAAGCTGAGGAGGGGGGAGGCCATGTGTGTTTTTCTAAGCCTGGCCTACACTGGAAGCGACTCGCAAGTTCAGAGTGCTGCTTTGCTCAGTTTCTCGTGTGCAAACACGCTGTGAAGCAGTTAATGTCTGTAAAGCCTCTGTGGGCGTCAGCTCCCCGTGGAGATGAATGGGGACGTTCGGGCATCTCAACTGCAGTTTCCTGTAGTTCATCAGCTCCACTGGGTAGTCCTTTTTCTGGAGGCTCTCCCATCAATCATCACAGCTGGAGACGTGATTTTTTTTAAGTCAGATCTCAGCTGCTTTAGAGAGAAGAAAGGCTCTGATGAAAGAGGCACTTTCTCCGGTGTTTTGGGCATGGATTAGTTTGAAGCCAAGAGCTGGCTGTCCTTATCTCCACCTCCAAAGGTGTAGCTCTTGCAGCACCTCCAACAGCGAGTGCTGAAAGCTGTGAAGGTTTTAGGTGGCACATAAAAAACAGCTGCCAAGAGCAAGCTCCCCTCCCTTGCCACCAAGCCAGGAGCCCCCAGCGGTCCCTCCTCCCCGCGGGGCGTGCTCCGGGCTCCCAACTACAAACCGCGGCTCCATTTCTGGGAGCACCTCCACCTCGAGCTGAAGTTGGTGGTTTTCGGGTCCGCAGCTGCTGTGCACAGCCTGGGAGGGGACGGAAGGTCACTCTGCCCCACCGGCAGCGCCGGGAGAGCGGTGCTATCCCACCACCGGGCGGGATGCTCCCCGCCGGGGGAAGGCGATGCTGATCGGCGGGCGGGGAGCGATGCCGTCCCACGGGAGGAAGGAGGCGGCGAGCAGGTGCCGGCCGGGGCGGGGGGCGGGCCGGGGGCTGGCGGGGGGCGGGGGGCTCCGGCAGCGCCCTCCCCGCCGGCCCGGGGGGCGCGGCTGCGGCGGAGGCGGCGGCGGCAGCGCAGCCGCGCCGAGCGGAGCGGGGCCGGGCCGGGCCGGGCTGCAGGTGAGGGCGCGGGGGGCGCGGGGGTCCGGGCTGGGGGCGGCTCCGCCTCGGGGGGACCCGCGGGGCCGGCGGCAGCAGCGGCGTCCCGGCGCCGCCTCCGCGGTCGCTGCCCTCGGAGGAAGGGGTCCGGCCGTGGGGGGCTCCCCGTGCCCGGGCGGGTCCGGCCGCGCCCCCGCGGACGCCCCCAAAACTTGGCGGGGCTGCGGGATGCGCTCGGGGCACCGGCGGCTGCGGGTGCGCGCTCGCACGGCTCTGACAGCTCCGCTCGGTTTCCCCTTAAAATAGCCTCATTAAAAGCAGCATAATTTTTTTAAAAACCAGATGTGCCGCGGGGGAAACGTGCCCCGGAACCCCCTTTTAATCACCCTCCTCCTGAAAAGCAGAGCACGAAATGCCGTGTAAAGCCCTGCCCGGAGCCCCCGAGCCCGTCCTGCAGAAGTTGGTCTGTTTGTGGTAACACCGTTTTGTATCGTTCTATCCAAAAGGTTCTGATGATATTTCTAGGCACAGCTTTTTTTGTTTTTTTTTTTTTTTCCGCTCAGGTTGACACACATCTTACAACATCATGTCTTTGATGAGCACACACGGTGTTAATTGAGGTTGCCATGGGAGGCATGCACGTAGTATAAATAAGCTCCCTTCTTGCCATGTGATTTCGCTTTTGTATTCCTCAAGCCTCCTTTTTGTATTCTCTGTTTTTGCATATTGTCATATGGTGCATTAAAGATAAAAATATCTGCTGTCTCAGGGTGTAATTTCCCTAGCTGGAACTATAAGTGCATATGGAGCAGTGGGGAAAGGATTTAGCAAATCGTAGGAGAAGGAAATATGTGTGTGCTTGTGTAATAAGTATTCACCATAATATGGGCAGTTATATTTTAAAAAGTCCCTTTTTACCACATCAAATAGCAAAACAGTACTTTCTGTGATGGAACATCACTGGCCTTGCTGTTCCTTGATGGAACATCTTATGGCCTTATTTTGCCTTTGGATATTGATGCTAATTAGTGAAAAAAATGTGCTATAGCGAATCCAGCCCTGGTCTGCCTCCCAGAATGAAATGTTTAGGGAGGAAAAACTTTTTAGTACTTTTAAAAAATTTCTCTATGGGTCTTATCACTCATTTATTGTGTTCCAGATAAAAAGATGAAAGCCTCGGTCATGCTTTGCAGCAAATTTCATGCAACACCCAAAGGGAACTGAAGCAGAAACCAAAACCAAGGCAAAGCAGCATCTGACCTTGTCACTGGGGGGCAGAAAACAGCCGCTGGTTCCACTGTGCTTTAATCAAGCTCCCTGGGCAATGTGGAATTGCAGAGAGCTCACAAAGTGCAAGTTCCTTCCAGGTCCGTGGGGTGAATAAAAATTGTTAATTCTTGGCTTGATTTGTCATCCTTTGGGGGAAAAAAAAGGTATGTTGGACTGGCTGTTATACAGTTATACCAAGCACAACTGGAAGTGAGTTGCTCCAGAGATGAGAGAGACTGAGGCCAGCAAAGCCAAGGAGAAGCCTGTTCAACTGCACGTCTACCTGGGGTTCCTTGGAGAGGTGATAAAGTGAGTAATAAGGCAAAGTGGGAGTTATAAAGTGGATGCGACAGCTCCAGCAGAACTTCTTCTCACTGCCACATACGCTCATTACAAAGCAACTAATGTTATTTGGAAATCTATTTGAGGAAAAAAATGCACTTTGAGCATCTCTGCAGTCCTTGTGTCTGAAGCATTGATCAGGAAAATCAGCAGCACAACACCAACAAAGAAGAAAAGAATATGGTGAAGGCAGCTAAGGAAATTGAAATGGAGAACCCAAGAGAGGCAGAGACTCCCAGCACAGGGGCCACATGTTCCCCACCAGAGGAACAAGCAAAAAAACCCTCCATGCTCTGCTTTAAGAAGCGGAAGAAGTCTGGTAAGAAGGGGCTGGCTGTGAAGGATGCGTGCGAAGGAGCCTCAGAGGAGAAAAGCCAGTGTGTTAGCACTGACCAAGAGGAGCTGAAAGCTTCCAATCCATCACGATCCTCCAAAGGAACCTGGGCAGCCATCAAAAGCCTTGCCAGACCTCAGAGAAGGCAGAAGTCCTCCTCACGGAAGAAGGTGCCCTCTGATTCCCAAGTGCAGCTGCAGGTGGATGCTGAGGAGAGCTGTGCCCAAGACCTCCCAAAGAAACGGGCAAGCTCTGGGGTGAAGATGCCCTGTGTGAGGTTCTCCAGAGGCAGGAAAAAACCCAGCCCCTCAGAAGCAGTGGAGGAGTCAGAGGACAGTGTTCAAGCAAATGAAGTGATGGGTATTGTGAATAAGGCCAGTGAAGAGCCGGAGGATTTGGCCCCGACAGACAAATCTGAATCCTTCAGCCCAGTCTCTGCACAGGAGGAGCAGGATACAGTGAAGCAGGAGCAGCATAAAGAGGACCAGGATACAACAAAGAAGGACCAAGATACAATGAAAGAGGACCAGGATTCAGGGAAAGAGGACAACCATACAGCCAAGGAAAGTGACACCTCTGTTGGGAAGAGCGAGCCCTTGACACAGGCCACACGTGAGGCAGAAGAACACTCGGAGTGCGCTGTTCAGCTGGAGATAACCATGTCAGAGACAGCTGATGAAACAGCCCAGGACAAACTGCAGGAAGGGAGTCTGCCCCAAAGCACCAACGATGTGGAGGGCAGGGAAGTTGCTCCCAAAGCGCCTGTTTCTAAAGATCAACCTGATAATGCCCCTGAAATCACAGAGTGGCAGGAAATCCCTAATACCTGCAAAGAGGTGCCCGAAAGGGATGAATTAGAAAAGAGCATAGATCTTTCTAAGGAGTGCAAAGCCGAGGAGACTGTAACTGGTTTCAGTGAGCTGGCATCTGGAGGTGATGCAGCGAGTGTGAAGGATGCAGGTAGTGTGCAGGATGCAGGGAGTGTGCAGGATGCAGGGAGTGTGCAGGATGCAGTGAGCGTGCAGGATGCAGGTAGTGTACAGGATGCAGGTAGTGTGCAGGATGCAGAGAGTGTAAAGGATGCAATGAGCATGCAGGATGCAGTGAGTGTACAGGATGCAGAGAGTGTGAAGGATGCAGGGAGTGTACAAGATGGAGGGAGTGTGCAGGATGCAGTGAGTGTAAAGGATGCAGTGAGTGTACAGGATGCAGCAAGTGTGAAGGATTCAGGGAGTGTACAGGATGCAGGGAGTATGCAGGATGCAGCAAGTGTGCCGGATGCAGTGAGTGTGAAGGATTCAGGGAGTGTACAGGATGCAGAGAGTGTGCAGGATGCAGTGAGTGTAAAGGATGCAGTGAGCATGCAGGATGCAGTGAGTCTGCAGGATGCAGGTAGTGTACAGGATGCAGGGAGTGTGAAGGATGCAGTGAGTGTACAGGATGCAGCAAGTGTGCAGGATGCAGTGAGCATGCAGGATGCAGTAAGTGTGCAGGATGCAGTGAGTGTGCAGGATGCAGAGAGTGTGAAGGATGCAGGGAGTGTGCAAGATGCCACAAGTGTACCAGATGCAGAGAGTGTACAGGATGCAGCAAGTGTGCAGGATGCCACAAGTGAACAGGATGCAGGAAGAGTGAAGGATGCAGGGAGTGTGCAGGATGCAGCAAGTGTGCAGGATGCCATGAAGGAGCAGGATGCAGCAAGCATGAAGGATGCAGTGAGTGTGCAGGAGGCAGTGAGTGTGCAGGAGGCAGTGAGTGTGAAGGATGCAGAGAGTGTACAGGATGCAGAGAATGCACAGGAGGCAGCAAGTGCACAGGAAGCAGCAAGTGCACAGGAAGCAGCAAGTGTGCAGGAAGCAGCAAGTGTGCAGGAAGCAGTGAGTGTGGAAGATACAGCAAGTATGCAGAATGCCACAAATGTGCAGGAGGCAGTGAGTGTGCAGGAGATAGTGAGTGCCCAGGATGTAGCAGGTATGAAGGAGGCAGTGAGTGTGCAGGAGGCAGCAAGTGTGGAGGATGCAGCAAGTGTGCAAGAGGCAGCAGGTGTGCAGGAATGCTCCAGCCATCAGATACTAGAAGCAAATGCAGGCACTGGTGTCAGCATCATCATCACCATCACCGAAGCCGAGGACTCTGACAACACCGACTCTGACCAGGCCTATGAGCCGTCCCCGGTTTTGCACCAAAAAAAGCAAAAAGGGAATAAAAAATCGAACAGGAACGCTGATGTTGGTCAAAAAGAGGGCCCCGAGGCTGGTGGCGGTCCCCAGGCAGAGGAGAAAGGTCTGGGTGACCAGGGGCACAGAACTGGGGAGCAGTACGAGTTGCTCCTCATAGAAACCGCCTCTTCCCTTGTGAAGGCGGCCATTCAGTCATCCATAGAGCAGCTGGTCAACGAAATGGCCCTGGAACAGAATAAACACAACAGCTTTCTGTGATGGCAGCCTGGCCCCAGAGAGAAAGGGCAGCAGGAGTGATCTCAAGCTCCATTTGGCCTGCGGGGTGTGTGGAGAACTCGGAGAGCTCCTGGGGCTGAGGTGTAGCTAATTCTGCATGCCCGTTCAGCTGTGTCTGTGTGAAACAGATCCCGGGATGTGGGCAGACCCTGCTGAGTGCAGCGTGTCCCCTGGGGCTTCAGACAGCGCCACTGACCACAGCTGCAGAAAAAATAAGGTGTTACAGTGACTGTATTTTCATTTATTGGCACATTTATGTCAAGGCCACATTCCTGCTGTCACCCACGCCCTGTTTCCCCGCTGTTCCTGCTGTCGATCTGTACATACCATGTGTTTGAAGAAAGGTCCTGAGAGGCGGTGAGTGCCCGACCTGCTGCTGGGCTGGATTCGGGGCACGCTGAAACAGCTGGAGGCTTGCTGGGGCTTTATTGCAGATGAGGAAGAGCGAAGTGTCTGCAATATTGACAAGAAAACATCAATGCCAGGCTGTGTTTTGAACCGATCCTCGCTACGCACAGGCACCGAGAACCGCGGTCACTGCCGTGACACGAAGCATCACTCTCTCCATCACTCGGCCTCTCCCCCTGTCGCAAGCAGCCTGTGCATCTCCAGACACGCCAAACCTCAGCATCAGCCTCGCCGTGCTGACCCCGGGCTGCGGGAATGCCGAGAAAGCCACAGCGCCTGGTTTGCCGGGGGCGCCTTTCCCGCACCATTGAATTTCGCACAGCGGGCGAAATTCCCTGCGGCAGCTCGGGCGGGAGCATCCCTGCCGCAGGCAGCCCCCTCCTCCCTCGCCTTCCTCCGTCCCCATCCCGCTCTCGTGCTGAAAGCTCTCCTCGGATGTAGCATATTTTTTTTTCTACGTGGCATGCGATATAAATAGCAGTGAGCTGCATGCGTGTTAGCAGTCAGCATAGTTTGGGAAGCTGCAATGTGCTGCCGGCGCTGGGATGGCTTTGGTTTGGTCTGAGTGCCGCTGGCTCCCCGAGAAGCCCTCCTGCCTTCATCCAGCCCAGGCATCCTTTGGGAATCGTGTATTATTCCCGGCTCGCTGCCACCAGGCTCTGGCACGCCATGTAGCTCCCTCTGAAACATGCACTGAAATGCTGGAGCAATCTTCCTGAAGTCCTCAGGGAAAAATAAATCCTGCCGTGAAGGCCTGAGGACATGGCTGGAAAATGCCTGGACAAGCCTACTGCTGTCAGACCCCGAGACTGCCCTGCCCCGAGGGGTTTGCACCTCTCGGTGAGTGTGCGAGCATCACCTCCAGCTACCAGCTGCCCAGGAGAAAGGGGCCTTTTAATAATATGGGATTGCATCTGCGTGGCTGGCATTTGTGTCCAGCTGTGGGCAAAGCAGTGTGTTTTCCTCTGAGAGAATTCTCCTGCGTGTTCTCAGCCGGCACAGAAATAGCAGCCGCGCTTGGCAATTGCTCACTGACCATGCGCTGAGATCTCCCTTCCCAGCACAGACTTTGGATTCCTGCTAAAATACAAGGGCTGTCCCTCGTATCTGGTGCACAAATATGTTTTAAACCTCGATAAAGCATCTCCTTAATGTCATGAGGGGACTGCGAGCAGCAAGAGCCACAGCTCATCTCTGTGCAAGTAAAACTTAAAAAAACCCAGAGGGTGGTAAAGAAAAAAAAGTGTATTTTTTTTCCTGTGAATTTGTTTATTAAGTTATCAGCTATTGATAATTCAGTGTGTACAATTTTAATGGCTTTGTACTTCATACTGGTTCTTCCAGGTATTTTGCTATAGTTTTGAAAAAGGGACTTTTAAAGGACTTTTAGATGTACCTTTGGAGCTGTCGCAGCACCCTGGGAAGAGCCATCCTGATGCTTGGAGAGGCTTATGGGATTACACCAGGCACTGTGGCAGGCTGGTGCTGAGCAAAGGGCTGCAGCATTGCTGTGGGATCCCACTGGAGTCAGCTGCAGTGGAGGATGTCCAAGCTTTAGTAAATAAACACAAAATTACCCCACAGGGCCAGGCTGTCATGCTCTGTCAGTCTGCTAAGCTGTTTTGGGAGGATTTGGTGTTATTTCAGTATTGCCTTTTAGGCAAAACACGTCTTCAAAAAAGGAGGAGAATGGTAGAAATGCCTAGTCCAGCCCTGCCCTGTGACTTGCTCCGTGTCAGGGGTTGGGTTTGCATCCTCTCTTGTATCTGGTTTTCCCTCTGTTATAGCTGTACATAGAACTGATGATTATTTCATTAAAGCTGAATGTACCTGTTGTTTTCCTGCCTTGTGATTGAGTGGGCAGCTATGGAGAGATTTTATATGTGAAAGGATTAACTCACAGTGGTGCTCTGTTGTGTCCAGCTTTTTCAGGCAGTCATACAGTGAGCAGAGAGAAATCTTAATGTTGGTGGCAGATCCAAATTCTTTGGAGGTTTGCTCCTCCTCTGCCCTTTCTATGACATTTCCTTTCAGTTGCAGGTCAATCATTTCTACTACAGAGTCCTGGCTGCCCAGGGACTGCTGTAAGGAATTTGTGAAGGGTCACAAATCTCTGGCAGCTAAGAAAAGCCATCCTGCTGCCCCAAGGTTAAATTCCCTCTTAGATACCCTGTGGCACCAGAGGGAAATGTTTGAGGCTCTGCAGACTGACAAGGGTGGTGCTGACAGCATTCAGGTTGGGGCTGGCATTTTGGGAGGGGGAGCAGCAGATTTGGTGCTTTGGCACTTTCTGGGGCAGATCAAATTGGTCCCACACCCTAACTGGTGTTTTTTAATAATATCCTTCATGTGATTTCTTGACACAGTTTAAAACATACACAAAATATGGGGGAAGGGAGTCATAAATTTTTAATAATATTAATCCTATCTATTCTTTCAGGTTTACAGAACAAAATATAGGCTCACAACAGCTGCTAATGACTTAATTAAGACTCTCTACTCCTTCCTTATGATTAGAGAGTAGAACATTAATAAAACATTTATTCTTTCATAGAAGGAATGATAAATTTACTATTGTGAAAAAGTGCTGGGCCAGGGATCCTGTGAGGATGTGGATGCATGGCTGTGACAGAGCACCAAAGGTGGCCTGACTTAAGGACCACCATCCTCACCAACAGCTAAAATAATCTGGAATTATTATCATAGAATCACAGGATCATTCAGGTTGGAAAAGACCTCTAAGATCACCAAACACTGCCAAGGCCACCACTAAACCCTGTCCCCAAGTGCCACATCTATCTAGTTTTTAAATCCCTCCAGGTTTGGTGACTCCACCACTGCCCTGGGCAGCCTGTTCTAATGCTGGACACTCCTCTCAGGGAAGATTTTTTTCCTGATATCCAGTCATTTTTATGGCCCTATTCAGCCTGCTTCTGAGCTGTCTGGCTCCTTACCCAGAAATTCATTGCTTGCTGCCCTCTGAATTATGGAAGTGATTCTTCTGCTCACCCCACAACCTGTGCTGCTGCTTTTTCCCCAGATGTTTCCAGCACTCTCCTCAGTGGGGACAATTCAGCTCTCTATCAAACAAGTTCCCTATCCCTGCCTTGCTGTGTCATTTTGAGTATTTTCATCTCCCACAGCTTTTTTATATTAGCAGCAAAGAAAAGGGTGTTTAAATAGTATAACTCATACCCAGAAAGGCTTCCTGGGGGATAAAAAGCTTTTCTGTTGAGCCCAGCAGAAAACAAGTGTATCCATTGAAAAGTTCCTTGTGGAAGCTGCCAGTAGACAATGATGACACAAACAAATATTGCATTTTCTTTCCTGCCCTGGGACACCAGAAATGGATTAGAAATGCACAGGGGCATCTCTCCAGCTGCTGAAGGTCATGGCAGCTCCATAGGCTACAAAGGACTGACTCTACAGCAGCCAGGAGTCCGGTGTTTGAATCCAAGGTGCAATCCCTGCACAAATCATGGACATTCTCATATGCACCATATATAAAAGTGATGATGCAGTTGTGGGGGGTTTGTTGTTGTTTTTGTTGGGTTTGGGTTGTTTGGTTTTGTTGGTTTGTTTTTTTTTCACAAATGTGTGTAAGAAATTGAGTAAATTCACAAAATACACAGGAATCCTGGTTTGCACTTGGGATGGATGGATGGATGCATGCATGGATGGATGCATGGATGGATGGATGGAAGCCAGACCCATTTACAGGCAGTGAAGCCCTAATGTTTCCTGTGTTATAGATAGAAGCTTTCAACATGAGTAACTCAAAATGAACTGCTCCAAGGAAACAGATTGATTTAAATAATTGCTTTAATATGATTTTTATCTCTGCAGTTTTATTTCCCAGAGAAATGGTTCTTGTCAGCTCTTGTTGGGTAGTACTAAAGTAATTAAATACTTTTCATTTGCAAATGGACAAAATCTTAACATTAAATGTGACTTTAAAGAAAACCTAATCAGAGGATGTTACAGTTATTTAAGCTACAATATAGGTTAATATCTGTTAGGAGGCACAGCTTTCTCATGTCTTTCTTTTTGCAGAGAATTGTGAAGAGTGCAGTTCTGTGTCAGATGATGGGATTTTTCTGCTGTGGGGTTAAAGTCCACTTAGGCAAAAAGTTGATTTCAGCAAAAATACCCGAGCCCAGCATTTTAAAGTAGGTTTTGTTATATAAAAACCGTCAAACAGGCTGGATACAAAAGGGAGGGAGATGGTAAGAAAACATGTTTTGCAATTCAGATTGTTAAGATGAAAGTATCATCTGCAGCTCGAGCTGGCAGTCACCCTGTCAAGTCCTCAAGTTAGACCTCGCAGAGATGTGCCTTCCAAACCTCTTTAATCTGGAAGAGGTGGCACCTCCATTTCAAGGTGCCCTTCTGCAGGCCGCGCTGTCCTTTCGGGAGGTGCCTTTCCAATGCCGCTCCTGCCCGGTGCACGGACACACCGGGCATCACTTTGCCCTTGTCCCTGAGAGAGGATTTCCATCTGGAGAGGGCTGGATGTCATCTCTGCGCCGCAGCGCCCGTCACTCTGTCGCGCTCGCTCTCACCGGGAAGGGAGAGCGGCGCATTCCCGGGAAGGGGGAGCGGCGCATCCCGGGAAGGGGGAGCGGCGCATCCCCGGGAAGGGAGAGCGGAGCATTCCCGGGAAGGGGGAGCGGCGCATTCCCGGGAAGGGAGAGCGGCGCATCCCGGGGAAGGGGGAGCGGCGCATCCCGGGAAGGGGGAGCGGCGCATCCCGGGAAGGGAGAAACCGCATCCCGGGAAAGGGAGAGCGGCGCATCCCCGGGAAGGGAGAGCGGCGCATCCCGGGAAGGGGGAGCGGCGCATCCCGGGGAAGGGAGAGCGGAGCATCCCCGGGAAGGGGGAGAGGCGCATCCCCGGGAAGGGGGAGCGGCACATCCCCGGGAAGGGAGAGCGGCGCATCCCCGGGAAGGGGGAGCGGCGCATCCCCGGGATGCTGCCGGCAGCCCCCGCCGCTCCCGCCTGCCAAACCTCCCCGACTGCGCCGCACGGAGGCGTCGGGCTCCGGCGCAGCCCCGACAGCCTGAAACACGATTTGCATTCCATTTCCCAGCTGGAGCAGGGCAGGGGAGGCCGAGGCGCGTCCCCGAGGTGCGTGGGGCAGCCTGCGGGCAGCAGGAGCGGGCTGGGGCCCGGCTGGCGAGTGCAACAGGCACAACAGGAATGGTGCGCACCCGCACCCCGAGCATCACCGCCATGAGTACGCGGGTCGGGAGAACAGCCTGCCGGGGGATGCTCGGCCCTAATGACAGGCTGGGGCGCTCGCCCTGCTGGCTCCGGGGTGCTGCGGGCTCCGGCGGAGGCGGAGCGGGTCCCTCCGGGGACGCGGAGCCTCGACCGCCCGCCCACCGCCGCGTCCTGCCCCGGCACCACTGCCTGCCTGCTGCCAGGTCCTCCTGCATCCATCACCCCTCTCCATGGCTCCCCGCCCTGGTTTTCCTATAGCTGGCTTTATGTCCTAAAAGCAACGCGTTACAAATCCCAGCGATTGCCAGGAGGGACAGAGGGCTTTAGACAGCGTTTTCCTACAGCGTTTGTGCCAGTAGCAGGAGGATTCACAGGGACTAAACATTGCCGCACTGCCCTGTGCATCCCGGCAGTGCCCCCGAGGCACGGGCTGCTGGAGCCCCCCAAAGCTTCCCAGGGCCAGCTCCACTCAGGTGAAACCCAGTGCAGCAGAGAAGGCTGAGAGCTTTGCTCTGTCTTTGTTCTGAGGGTGCACCAACAGTTGGTGGAAAACATTTCCTCTCCTAGGCTGCTTTTGAAGTTGTGTCATTACTTTTTCTTAATGAAACATGCAAATCCCGTAGATGCCGCGATTGCATCTCAGGGAGCTCAGTCTTGACACAGCTCTGATTGCAAATATTTAACCAGCATGTAATTTAGGGCACATCCATCCTCATTACCTTTTTCCTCATGATTTCTCATTGCTCAGAATGTATTTTCCTAGTGCTGGACTGCTGGGAAGCCCACTCTGTTGCAGTCATTCTGGCAATCCTGGACAAGAAGGGAAGAGACTGAGTTTTATTAAACAGGGAATCTGAAGATCATGGCAGAGGTATGGCACAACCTGTTGCCTGATTGCTGTGGGAGGCCTTCCATAAGCCATGAAGTTTGGCCACTTAAAGTCATGGTCCCATTCAATGATGTTGAATTGCACATGCTGAAGTCACTTTTCACTGCAGTTCTGAAGGCTTCACTCACAGAGGATAAATACTTTCTGCCTCCAAAGTACCAGAAAACTATTCAGTATCAGCATTACACTGAAGAAATGAAATGTCATGATAGCAGTATTACACGTATTGGCCTTATTTTTAACTGTAATGCTCACTGCTTCAGGTTTACATCCCAACAGCAAATTTAATTTCCCTGTTCAACCTTCTCAGTGTGCACAAAAGCAAGATTCTCCACACTCTATAATGCACCCTAAGAAGCCTGAGAAACACAGATGCTGTTGGACCCAGCAGCATCAGAGCTTTGAGACTTCCAGCCTTGAAGTATTCCCACCTCAGGGCTTTCTTTGCCTAAGCCCATGTGCATCTATTAACCAATCACAGATATCTGGAAGGAATCACTAGGATAATTATTCTGCACACTGTGACAAAATTTTTTAGGTTTTTATTAAAAAAAAAAAAAATTAAACCCCAATAAGAAATGAGTATTTGTCAAACCCAGCTGTGCAAGTCAGGCAGATTTCCAAGCATGCACCGGCAGAAAGGTTAAGCACTCAGTAATTCAAGTGTCTTCCACATACAGTAATAAAACTTCTCATGATTTATCCAGGAGCAGCTGCTGCCCTTGCTTAGCAAATGTAACTGCCCTGTAAAATTATTTTCTATTCATAAAACTTGGAGAGAATTATGTTTTTATGTTAACATAACTCGGAGCTGATGACTTCTGTCTCCAGCTTTTCCTGCTGCTTTAATTATAACAGTGCTTTAACACTTGCAGTAGAAAACTGCCGAAAATGCATTTCTTGTATTGCAAATGATGCAAAAAAAATGCCTTTGGCAGACATTTGATGTCACAGATGTTCAGTCCCACAGAGGTTAACCAAAGTACACCTTTTAAAGGGGGTGTGAGGATAACAGAAAACAATCATCTACAGTTGTATCTTTTCTAGGATCCGCAGGACATGAACACAGCCCTGGTTCATGTCTCATTTCAGCTTTGCTGGTGTGTTTGCAGTCAGTGCCATGGAGTCACTCCTACAGCACATACAGCTGAGGGATGCTTGGCTCTTTTTGTTATCATAGCTTTTATAAAAGCTCCCTTTTTAATGGGCAAGAAGCGAACAGCCCACGCACCTGAGGATGAGCAGCGTGTCCCAGAGATGCCTTGGGCACTGCTGTCCCTGCTGCTGTCCCCAGCACTGACCTCTGTTACCACTACCCTGTTACCTCTGCAGAGACATCAAGACCCCTTTGACTTTCAATACCAATTATTTCAGGCAGGTTAGGCAGCTATTTGACAATCCGAGGTGTTTATCTACTGACTGAATAGTAGATATTCAGTCCCTCTACAGCTCATTTCTACAGCTCTAGCCACCCCAGCAAATGCTTCTGTTTTTAAATTAAATGCAGGAAGCCGAGGGAAGCAAGCAGCACCCAGAGAAGCCAGCCCACTCAGTGAAGTGTCACATACAAATAGGGGATGACCATAAAATACCTCTTTTTTTCCTTTTTTTTTACCCATCATGTAGAAATAGAGGTCAGTGGAAGCCGGAGGGCATTTGCCCAGTTATGAGCAGTCTGTGCTGGATGTGATTTAGCTGATGCTATTAGGCTGGGAGAGAGGCAGAAGGCTCTTTTCTAGGAAATGCTCTGTGTGAATGGCTCCGTGCTCAGATGCAGCATTCACAGGCCTGGGTGTCGGCTGGGTTCTGTTTGTTTGCTTGTTTCAAAGAACGCCTTTTAAATCAGAGTTCAAATGTGTTCACACCAGAGCAGCTTTAATGGGTACACGCAGCAAAAGGAGCACTGGGGCTCGCAGGGAAGCACACTCCAAACCACAGCCTGCATTTTGCAACATCATCTTGGCAGGCTCGGGGTCTGGTTGGTTTGCCCCTTTGTCTTGAAACACAATTTGGCAGCTCTCAGTGACCAATCCATCCCCCGGGGTGAGCAGCTCTCTGCCCAGGAGAAGCAACAACCACCCTTACAAAGACCTCAGATGGTCTTTTAATTCAGCAGTGATTAAATGGCAGCTCTTGCTCCAGGACAGTATCAAAGCCAGCTCAAGAGTCCCCACTACAAAGAGCTTTGGAGCAGGCATTCTGACTGCAAACTTCTCACACCATTGTTCAGGCTCCCCCCCTCCAAAGGCAATGACTCGGCTCCACCAGGACTGGCAGGAAGCCTCCAGCTTCCCAAAATCTGGGTAAAGAGATTACAGGAGCAGCTCACCAGGCTTTTGCTCTGTGCTGCAGAAGAGACCTTGGCTCCCTAAGAGCTTGGTGTGTCTCTTTGTGGCCTTCTGAGTAACAGCATCTCTGAGGGGTGGGCTGCAGCCCATCTGGTGGGAAGCCTGGGATAAAGACTAGAGAGGGACAAACTATGAATTCAAGAGGCACAGGTATAATTTAAACCCGTTCTTGGATATTACCCTTCAGATAACAAGAAATGATAAATGAAAAGCTGGATGAGGCTTTGAACAACCTGGTCTAGTGGAAGGTGTCCCTGCCCATGGTACGGGGGGGTTGCAACTAAATCATCTTTAATGTCTCTTCCAGCCCAAACCATTTTATGTTTATATGAAAGGCAAAAAACGTGCGTGTTACCATCTCACAGTGCCTCTGCAAACAGAGAAAAAATAACAGGCTGTGTATTTGCTCTGAGCAAATATACAGATTGTAATATTTTAAAATGTGTTTACTCCAAGCTGTTTATAAAGTCAGAAATCATTTTCACTCAGAAAATACGTGCGTGGCATTTAATCCTGTACAGACTTAAGTTAGGGATGTCTCCTCTCAAAGAAGAGAGAACACTCCTTTGCAGCTTTCCTTCCTCCCAGCAGAGAAGACAGTGGAATATGAACATGGTCCTAGAGGGGCATCAAAATCTGTCCTTGCTTATGCTGCAGCAGCAGCGAACGAGGGAGGAGTAGGAAGGAGGAAAAACACATGCAAATCCCGAGAGTTTAAAAGTAAATTTAGAAGACAGATGAGGACTCCAGGGCTTGTCAAAATGAAGGTTGCCACCCCTACATCAACACTGCCAATTCCCTTGAAAAGAGCAGCCTTATGGCTCCTGCAAATATTTGTGCAGAGATTTGTTAACTGCAGTTACATGAACAACATGAACTTCAGGATTCATCTCCTTGAGATATTTATTTTCATTATAAACAAACTGTTTGGGAAACACAATAAGTATTTCCCTCTACACTTCCATCCATCTGGTTTCAGAAGAGCAATTCTATGGGATACAAACAGTCCTAGGCACCACACAGAGTTACTAGACAATGTTTAAACCTCACACCCAGCAATACAGCCTTTACTCCAGTAAAGCAGAGTAGGAATAAGCTCACATTCAGGAAAAACATAACTGAGTTACACAGAGGCTTCCAAGAATGACTTAGATGGGCATTAACTCGAGTTTAAAAGTTAGAGAAGTAAAAAAACCAAGTACACAAGTCAAAGTACACAGTCCTTCAGTTATCTCAGGAGTGAGGGGAACGGTGGCTCAAGAAATTCAGCTGCACAGAGCGGCCACTCCCTAGGGGGAGAATACCAAAGCATCCAGTTTCAGCATCTGAAGGGGGAAAATTACTCTACCAGGATCGTATCGACGCTTTCTTGGATGAGATCTGGCTCCAGTATACATTCATCTAAGTGGTCCTGGGACAAGCTGGAGCTCTTAGCCACACTCTCGCTGTCACAGTAAGGGTGAAACCTGGGGGTGCTGGGGCTCTCCAGCCGCTGGCAGCGGCTGTACTTGTGCTGCTTCCCTCTGTGCGTGTACATGTGCTCCAGCAGCTGGCTCTTCCGGAAAAACGTGCGGCCGCAGACGCTGCAGCTGATCTTTCTTTTTCTCGAGAAAGAAAAGTTACAGTTCAACTCCACCGGTTCGTGGTCCTTGGAGATGAGGGAGAGCTGCCCGATCTGCAGAGGCTCCAGGTCGCTGCAGCTCGGATGCTCCAGCTGATGTTCATCCTCCTTGAGAAGGAAGGCCCCGAGGCGATGGCCGTCCCCAGGCTCCCTGTCCTCAGCCAGGGGCTGCACCTCGCCCAGGTCGCCGCTCTCCAGGATGGAGGCCGGGACGCCGAAGGGCAGCGAGCCCGAGACGTGGGTGTGCAGGTGCTGCCGCAGCCCCTCCCGCGAGTCGAAGCGCTCCCCGCAGTAGTGGCACAAGTGCACCTTGAGGCTGCCCTTGGCAAGGATGGGGCTCGCTACCTCTGGAGAAGGAGGGGTGCAGCTCTGGGACACCACGGGCTCCGAGTCGCACCTCTCCTGCTTTATGGAAACCGAGAGCTTCGGGCGCTCCTCGGCTGGCTTGGCCAGAGCCGCGGGCTGGGCCGAGGGGCGAGCGACCTGCTGGTCCAGGGGGCCGTCGTCCAGGCCGATGGCCAGGGACAGCTGCAGCTGGGGGTGATCGCCCTGGGCCGCAGACCGGCCGCCCGCCTTGGGCAGGCTCTCCTTCGCTCCCAGGCGCTCCTTTGCCAGCTTGTGCGCCGTGGAGATCTGGATCCCATACAAGTTGGAGGACTGGACCGGCTCTGGGGAGAAGGCCTGGTTCATCTCGATGGCGATGTGGGAGAGGTGGTCTGCGTGCAGAAAGCGGATGCCCTCCTCCAGCCGGCTCTGGCTGACAGTCTGCTTTGGCCCTTTCCCAGTGTACATTATATGTAACAAGTAACTAAATATGTCAGGCTGGATGTCTGTAGGCTGAATTTTTATGCACTCGCTGAAACAAAACAGATGATTAAGTACATACAGGGTTCCAAATCCTGATCCATTACCTGCCCATTTGCTGTAAGAGCACTTTTACAAGCAGCACTCCCTGCCAAGCCCTGCAGAAGTGCAGAAGCTTTGCAGGCAAAGCCAAGTGCCTAAGTCTGCGTTTATCCCTGTGATTCTGAAGACCACGTGCACAGCTGCAGCTGAGGCTGGTGCGAGTGACCAGCCCTGGCCACCCCATCCCTCCCATGCAGAGCCAGCTGCAGCACACGGCACCGCAGTGATGCTATGCAGGCTGTGCATCACTAGTGTGTGCCACTCCATTTATCTGTGTAATCTTTATGAGTATTGAACTTAAGTGTCAGCAAACAACATCCACAGGGAAGGGCAGTTAACTCATCTCACTTCCAGCCAAGGGGCGATGCAGCTGATCCTAAAGATTATCTTGCAGAGGTGCTGGAAGCCACGACCCTCAGAAAGGAAGGGGAATGAAGAATGTTTGATCTATCACAAGCAGCCAGCCCCAGGTCAGAGGCCAGACCATGACACTGCTCTTGTTATACCTGCAGAACCACTCCTGACCTGGCCAGGTGAAGCATGTGAACAACAGCTTGAAATCAATTGATGATCTCAGTCTCAGCCCTTATCTCCAAGAATCTGAAGCACAGAACTGTGATAAGGCCACAGCTTCGCAATTGTTTCAAGCCTGTGGATACTGCCAAAAATGACAGTCTCACCCAGCAAGCTTGACAACAACCTAAGGCAAAGTACTGGACATATTGCACATGGGCAGGAGGTACCAGGATATCCCTGGATTCTAAATCTGCAGGGCTCTCACTGCAGGAAGATGATGGTACTTACATGATTTATTTATCCGGTCACAGAAATGCCTCATCTCCAAAATGCAGGGTCTGATGTTGCCATATGCTGACTAAGAAAATGGTTTTAAAGGGCGGTGCTTTCTGGACTGGGATTGTTTAGAGAGTCAAGGCCTGTGCTGGGTTAGGAAAATAATCTCAGGCCACCTAACATCCCCATTTGTACACAATTTCAGACTTTTATACCTTTAGAAGGAAGAAAAAGCAGAATGCTGGGAGTGGTAAAAGGATAAGAGGAGAGCTGTGCGTTCTTACCTCGTCTGATGAATAAATATCATCTTAAAATAGTTTGAAAAAGCAGCGAGCACCGCTCTGTGGGCTTTGAAGTAAACATCTCCAATGGCAACTGTGCAGTCACACAGAAAGCCAAACTCCCGTTGCATGTTCAGCTGCTGGAGGAGGAGGACGCTGTGGCCGGTGGTATCCATGGTGTGCCTGGGAGCAAGGGAACAAGATGTTCATCTCATTAGGAAATCAGAGGGCTCCCAAAGGCTTAATGTTGACTTCTCACCACCGAAACGACATGGACGCCTGGCATGGAGCCTCCTCCCTCCTCCAGATAGCCCCTGCACCCCTATTTAACAGCTTCTCCTGATACCACCGCTGGTGCTCAAACCCACCACCGATGATCTCAAGACCTCTCGAGGACTTTCCCACCTGCTAGCTACGCTCAGAGACGCTTCTCCCGCTGATTAACTACGCTCGGCGGGGTGTCAGCACTAACTTTAAACCCGGCTCGCGTTTCCCCTCTGAGCTGACGGTGCTTTCTGCTGCCCGGGAGCCGCGGCGGGAGCGCGGGGGAGCGGGGCAGAGCCCGGCGGCGCCGGCACAGAGGAGCCCTGTGCGTCCAACAAAGCCCCCATTGTGCGGGCTGAGCCGCCCTCGCCTCGCCCCGCCCCGCCAGCGGCCCCTGCGCAAATAAACGCTGATATTTGCTATTGTTTCCGCAGAAAATTATTGCGGGGTGGGGGTGGGAGAGACACGACGCGCATCGGGAGGCGGCGAGCGCGGGACCAGCGCCCTCCCCTCCCTTCTCTTCCCTTCCCTCCGTTCCCTCCCCCGCTCCCGGCCCGGCCCCGCGGCTCCCCCGCGCCCGCGCAGCCGCTCACCCGCGGAAGCGCCGCACCGCCCGCCCCCGCTGCCGCCCGGCGGATGGGGTGGGCGCTGCCCCCCCGCGCTTCCTGCCGGGCCGGGCAGGGCCGGGATGGGATGGGCAGGGATGGGCTTCTCCCGGGAAACGCCGGCGCGGCCCGGCGCTGCGGTGGGCGCGGCCCCTGCGCGGCTGCGGGCGGTGCTGCCCGCGCTGCTCGCCTTCGGCTCCTGTGCGAGGGAGGGAAGGAGCGTGGGGTTTTTTGTGGTTTTTTTGCCGTGCGTTGTCAAAGGCATCAGCCTGGGCTGGGGGGGCTCGGCTTCTTAATCGCTGGTTTGCTTTGGGGTTTTTTGTTTTGTTTTGTTTTGTTTTGTTTTTTACAGCAAAAAAAAAAAAAAAAAAAAAAAAGCTTCCCCGGTCTGGCCGGGAATGGGTGAGAAGATAGGATCTGGCTTCCTCACCAATGTCGGCAGCCCCTCTGTGCTGCTTTAACCACCCCGAGTCCTGCGGACGAACCATTTCTCTGCCAGGCCCCCCGCAGTCGCTCGCTGATGTTAAACCAGGGGTTATTTTAGGCGGGAGCAGCTGTGCCGGGTGAGGTGCCAGGCAGAGGAGGAGGCACAGGCGGCACTCCCACCCTTGGCCGCGATTGCCTGGCCGCCAGCTGCCCCTCCCGGGCACGGATGGGCAGGGGTGGGCAGGGATGGGCAGGGATGGGCTTCTCCCCCGGCGAGCCCGACCCCTCCGCTCTGGCACTCAGTACCACCTCTGAGGTGTCTTTCCGATCAGTGTTACCAGATTGCGTTCTGAACCTGTTCAAACGTCCAGTCCATACAGCGTCCTGCTGCCACCAGGTTAATTTGATGTTCACAGGTTGTTTTTCCAGCTGGAAAAGGCAGTGAAAATCACTATTTGTGTGCTTTTGTCATGATTTTGGTGCAGTTTCCAAGATCTGTCATACCCACCTCCTCCATGGCATCTCTGCTGACTCAGGGCCTCTGCAGAAGATCCTCAGTGCCTGGGATCATTCCTCTTGGTTCCCTCTCAGCATTTGATAGTTTGTAGTCCATTTTCTTTTTGCATCCCCATAGCTGCAATTCTTGAATATTTAAGGCAAATAATGCCCCTGGCCACCAGAATGCACCAGTTTAGGGGGCTGTTTCCAGGCAGCCTGAGCCTGGGTGGGTGATGAAGATGGGCTGAGAGATGACAGACCGTAGGCTCCAAAGAATTTTTATCCATGTGTTTGCTGCTTATCCCACTGACCAACGCAACTTTATCTTTTCCATTGCCTTATGTTTTGTTTCTTCAATTTTAAATATAAAGCTCACAGGACTCGGGGACCATCTTTCCCTCCTGTGTTTGCGCAGCAGCAGAATTGAGAGATCATGGAGCTATAATCCTGCTGTTCCTATAAATATTAGTGGCCACTTTTCTTCCCCAAAAGAGGATGGCAGTAGGTGGCTCAAGGTTTTGTACTCTGTTTTGGGTTATTTAACATATTTATTAACCTGCGTACAGAGCGAGTCGCTATTTGCAGGTGGCATGTTATTTATTGAAATGATTAATTATTTACATGTTATTTAGGTTGACTCTGGTCCAAAGAGGACTTTGAAGAGCTTCAGAGAAACCAGAGCCAAACTGATGGAAGCAGTGGTGAGGAATGAAATTTGGTGTTTTGCTGTAAAACACAGGCAATGATATCACTCACAGCCAATACAAAGTGACACAGCCTATGCTGGTGGGTCAGAAAAAATATCAGGACATAATCACAGCCCTCTCCATGGGTGTTTCTGCTCCCTCCTCCTCTCAGAAAATAATAATTTTTAAAAAATAGTAAATAGGAAAGGTAAGTGTGGTGGAAGGGCAGTAAGAAAATGGGGGTGGTGAGAAAGGGGGACAGCCTCGTGCCCCACTGGAGGTGGCAGGAGCTCCACAAGCCCCTCATGTGTGCTCTTGGCTTGTGCTGCCTTGAGGTGTGTAAAGGGGTGGGGAGAAAAAGACTCTTGAACCATAAGAAAAGCAACTTTTCAGTGTGATTTGAAAACCATGACTCTTATGGAGGCCGTTTATTTAACTTCCTATAAAACAGGAAAACCTACAAAGTAGCTGTAATGTGGGGGTCCCTCCATCTTCTGTGGGAGCTGCTGTCTTACAGCCAAGAGATTTTTTTCCCTTGGCACTGCTATGTACCCCTGAGACAAGGCTCAAGCAGAGTGAGAGGGGAAACGGGGATTTTTTAGACACATTCTGAAAGACATTTTTCAAGCTCCGCTTTTATTCTGTAGTGGTTAGAAAATCCCCAGACAGACCCAGAAGGAAGGGCTGATCCTCCATTTGGAAACTAGGATTATATTGTTGGGTTTGTCCTGTTTGCTTACACAGAAGAGAGATGCCTCCAGAAAACCTTCAGGGTCACTGAAGCAGGGATGGATGCTGGTACATTTTAACATTGTGACATTTTATTTTGTTGCCTTTTTTTTTTTTTTTTGGTTAATTTTGCCATTTTCAATTTTGTAATAAAATCTCTTATTTTGCTATGATTAAGTTTGCCACTTTGGCTTGTCAGGTACTTAGAAGGATCTCAGTTGCAGCAACATAAAAACAATGGTATCTCCAGAAACTGAATGGTGGAGTTGTGCGGATTAAACACTTACAATGCTTGTGCTGAAGAACAAATGTCACTCTAGGGGCGGAAAAGTCAAGTGGCAAGACCTGGAGGAAAGCCTGACCTGGCTTATGTTTTCTCTCAGATCTGCGGCAGAGAGCAGGGGGGCCGGAAATCCCACTTACTCACATGGGATAGTTCCGGAGAAGCTGGATGTTGTCAGACAGGAGAGGTCCAGCCACTGGTGGGACGAGGGCCTGGAACAGCTCCTGGAAGGATGAAAAAAAGCGCTGTTCTCGGGATCTGTGACGGAGCGTGGCGGTGGCTGCCGGCCCTGTGCTCCTGCATCACCGTGAAGCTCCAGGAGGGAGGGCGGAGGTATTAACGTGTGAAATTGCAGCGAGAAGGAAATACTTCCTCACGCAGCTTGCAGTGGTTTTCTCGCAGTTGAACTGTCCCACGCGGGGGCCGTGGGGCTGCGGGTACACCCACACGGGTGACCGGAGCCTCCCCGCTGGCGCCGGCCACGGCTGCATCGGGGACAAAGCGGAGACTCCCCGTTCCCTGCGGCGAGCCCGGGTGCGCGGGGAAGGGGCGGACTGCGGGGGCCGGGAGAGCAGCGAGGCGGGCCGGCCTGGCCGAGGGGTCCCGGTGGGCGCCCGCCGGTCGGTGGGATAAGCTGAACGCTGCCCCGCCGCGGGTCCGGGGGGCTCCGCCGGAGGACGGGGAGGAGCCGCGCTGAGGGGCTCCGGCAGCGCCAGCCCGCGCCGCGCCGCGTCCCCGGCGGCATGGGAAGAGAGCGGAGCGCGGCAGGGAGCCGCCCGCCGGGCCCCGGCATTGGCGGCGGCGCAGCAGCGCTGGCAGCGGCGTCGCCGGGAGCCGCGGCCGCCGAGGGGAGGGGTCCGGCTCCGTGCGGTCGCGGCGGAGCCGGCGCTGCGGCAACGGCAGCGCGGCGGGGCGGAAGTCCTTTGTTGCAGCCGCGGCGGCAGCAGCAGCAGCGGCGCGGACACAGCTCCCCGTCGGCGGCCGCCGCCTCTCCCCGAGCCGCGGTAAGCGGGGCCCGGGGGCCGCCGCCGGGACCCGGGAAGGAGGAGGCGGGAGGCGGCCGCAGCTCCGCCGGCGGCGGGAGGTGGGAAGTGCCGAACGGCGGCGTGGCCCGGCGCGGCCCGCCATAGTGGCGGCGGCGCTGCCAGGTAGGGGCTTTCCAGCCGCGGCCGGTCCCTGGCCGGCGGCCGGAGCGGTGACCTTGCGCCCGGCGGCCGGGCAGGGCACGGCGCGGAGCGGAGCGGCGCCGCGGGGACTGCGCGGGGGCTGAGCGGCGGCGCCGCGGCGGCGGCTCCGGCTCCGGGTCGCTCCTTCCCTCCCTCCTGCCCTCCCTCCTGCTCTCCGGGGGTCGCGGCGGGCGCGCTCCACCTGCGGGGCGGGGGTCCGGGGGGGATGCCGCGCTGGAGGGCGAGAAGCGGCCTAGGGAGGTGCAGGGGCGAGAGGCGGGGAAGGGAAGGGAAGGGAAGGGCACCGCGCCGCCCGCGTGGCTCCGGGGCTCGAAGTCGGGGTAAACATCTCGAGTGCCGCTATCGCGCCCAGCCCCGGCCCCCGCCGTGGGTCCCGCTGCTTCTCTTCCTTTTGTCTTCACAAAATAAACGCCCCAAAACTTCGAGTGAGTTGCGGCAGTTCGGCGAAAAGCGGAGCGGAGCTGCAGCCCGGAGGGAATGCTCCACCCTGCCAGGCGGGAGACTTGGGTTTCACTCGGGGCTGGCAGTGCGCTGGATCGCCGTGGAGGCGGCTGGAAAGGAAGGGGAATACTTTTGTCACATAAAAACAAGCCCTGTGCCGCTCTGGGAGCGGTGTCGAAAATCTCGTTCTTCAAAGGACTCCTCTTTTCTGCTCGGATAGAAAGGTAGTTGAAGAGAGTACAGGAAATGGGACTAGAAACGCTGTGAGTTTGGGGCTGGGGTTTTATTCCTCTCTATTTTTCAGGATTTTTGTAACTGAGTTTCTCAAGTTTTTGTCCTGTTCCAGCTGATACAGGAGTGCTGGTTCCTCTTGACACGTAGGCGTTGGTAAACGGGTAGCATGGCTTGGACGCTGCTTAATATTTGGGTGTTTACTGCTAGGTTGTCGCTTGCATTATTTCCCTCTCACTCGAGTATCGCAAGGTACAGCACGCACTGCAAAACTATCCGGGGTTGCAACAGTGCGGTGTTCCTTAGGCATTTAATTACACTAAACAAACATTCCTTTAATTAAAGGTGTTTGTTTAACATTCCTCATTACAGCTCTTGGAAAAACCCACAGAGCAGCCGTGCACAGGGGGATGCGGGCTTCTCGTTTTTGCCGAATTACAAGTTAAGCTTTCATGGTGAGCAGAGGAGAGGCGGGAGAGGCGTTGGGACCATATGGCCGTGGGGAAAACTGGCCAAACGCGAGCGCTTGCAGAGATTTTCCTAGGCAGCAACAGCAAAGCGAGTTGACAAGATTGTGGAGAGATTTTTGGATGACTGGCCAGAAAAACCTAAGGAGTAACAAGTAGTATTAGCTGTACTCTGCTGATGTTTGAGGTAGCAGGGAACCAGCACCGCTGGGGGGTTGGATGCAGGTAATGAAGATGTGGGTTGTTGCTGTGTGGGAAGCTCAGAGAAGTAATAGAAACCACTTCTTCCTAGTAGCCAGAAAGTTTTGTGTGGAATAAGATCACAGGCTTAACAGATGCTTCAGCTCTGCTTGCACAAGTCTTCATCAGACTCAACCACTGTTGTCACTGGCCCAGGAATTAACAGTGATTACATTGGGAGTGCTCATGCCAACCAGGGATTTGGGTTTTTAGATGCTTTCTTACTTGAATGTCAGTGGCTGCTTCTTTCACAGATTTCTGTTCTTGCTGACAGTGGAAAGCCCTGAAAATCCAGGATGGACAAAGCTGCAGTAGCTATTTACCTGCTGGATGGAAATAGAATAGCTGCTCAGAACTGAGATAGTGAAAGTTTCCTGATAAATACCCGGTGTCCTTTCTCTTTGTTGTTACAGCTGGGCCTCTTACTGGAGTTATTCTGGACCTACACACATGTACAGTGAGAAGCCATGTGTTCGTTTTTCAGTTTGGGCAGCGGCTCTCCAGCAGTTGGGTTATTCAGCCCTGCCTTTGCTTGGGAATGGTGAACACCCTCACCCAAAGAGTTCTGCTGCGGACACAGTGTGTGGGCACAGCAGCTGACATAATTTGCATGAGGACCGTTTATATCCTCAAATTGGTCTGGTAATTTTTAATTTGTGCACACAGTGTCACTGCAAAACTCCAGAATTCACTGGCTGTTGCTTTTTCTTCCCATATTAGACCTATTTCATTGGATGGAGACCCTAGTAGCCTTGTTTTTATTTTTAGTATGCTGAAAGTAAAATGTGAAACATTTAAGACCAGGAAGAGTCAAGAAAAGCTTTAGTCTGATCTGTGTGTCACAAGTTAACTGTGCTTTGTTCATGTGCATCCAGCAATTTGTTACACCAAAGTGCAGCCTGTATTTAGCCAAGGATCCTTTCCTGGAAGGCACCTGTGACTTCATTTGAGGGTCTCAAGACGTGGTTAAGCCACCAAGATGCCTCCAGAAGTTGAAAGTTGGTGTAACTCAGAGAGCTGAGATGAAAAGGCTCACCTTTCTGCTGCAAAGCATAAATTGGGTGTCATAGATTTTCCCCACTAATTGTTTCTTTTAAACATATCATTACCATGTTGCCTGACAACTGTAAAGGTGCCAGATGAAAGATAACTGTGACTTTCTAGAGTCAACCTTTGTGGCTAGCAAGTTACTTTAAAGGACTGCATAAGGTCTCTAGGACTTCTACTCCCTAGATCTGATCTAAAGTTGTCTGAAGTTGAGATGGGGCTTTAGCACAAACTCAGTTTTCTTATTTTTTTCTGTCGAGCTGTATCCCAGTCTTTCAAGGAGTGTTCTGACCTAAGACCATGCAATGTATCTTAACTAATTTTCAGTTAGCAGTTGAGAAGCATAACTTGCTAAAATTTGATGTCTGTTTCTCATTTGTGGGCATGGATGCTGAATCAGCAGAGAGCTGCTGGCTGAGCAGTGGGGAACAGGGAATCCAGGAGCTCTGACAGCTCATGCTGGAGGCTTTGGAGCGTCTTCCCTTCCCCTGGTTCAAGTGCCATGAAACTTGTTCCTGTACATTGTGCAGGAGTCTGTTTGAAATGAGTTGATTCAGCCATGGGGATGTATCTGAAGATGAGTATCTGCCTCACTGGAATCATCTTCCCAACTGGCATGCCTGAAAGGCAGGTGATTGGAAAGGCTGGGAGAGGAGGATAAATTATACCTTTAGTCCTTCATAGCCTGGATAATGGAGCTTAATTAACCATTTTCCCTGGCAGTACATGGAATTCCCATAGCTGTTTTAATTTATGATCAAGGCTATGCTTGTCATGCAAACTGATGCATACTCACTGTTGAGGTGGACGATTCTCACCTGGCCCCAAGTTCTTTGCTGTTTTTTCAGTGTTTGTGTAAACTGAGGCACCCAGAGCAATCTCTATGGCTTCCTACTGAGTATATCTGGGTAAAAGGTGTAGCCTGTCGACAGCTCTGTGGTCAGTGCAGTAGCAGAACACAAAAACTTCTTGGGCATTGTGTGGAGAATTTATACATGTTCTATAGGATTTTCTGCAGCATGTCAAGGCTGTCATTTAGGAATTTAGGCTTTTTGGTAGGTCTGACCCACAATGGCAAAATTAGGGGGAAGAGTTCTTGGGAACCCACACCAGGGTGGGGTATGGAGACAGACGGCGATGGGAGATTTGCTTTCTGATCCTCGTGTGCTTGTTTTTTGGGTAACTGGGCGTTGTTTGCTTGAGGTTTTCCAGTCTCATTTTCTATTAGCACCAAATTCTCCACTCATTTATTAAACTTTTGTCCAGCCTGTTCTTGGTTTCCAAAGAAAATGAGCCAGTAACTAAGCATGTAAGCGCTATGTTTCTGCCTGCTCAGCAATGGAAATGCTGGGTTTTGAAAACCACCTACTAATTTTAGGAGCCGAAAGGCTCCTGAATTCTGAACCTTGTGGTATGTCTGTTTTAAAGACAGAGAAGTTAGCCAAAGAGCTTCACTACTTCTTTGCTTGAGTACTTTTTTAACTTCTTTTGTTTTAAAACATCTCAGAAAACTTTTGAGTGTGAGGAAATGATGGCATAGAACTGTAGTAAATACTTATTTTTTCTTGTTAGCAGACTTAAAAACAACATAATTGGTTAGTGTAGTAGTGCAGCTTAACCTTGTTCATGGTCACATCTGAATAGTATCTAAGTGGTGCTTCAAAAGAAAAGTCTGTTGGCACACAAGTAGCTTGAATCAAAGCTTGGCTGTGTAAAAATAAATATTTACTAGGGAAATAAAATGCATAGGCTGACTTGGAGTTTGAAAATCAGAATGAAAATACCCAAGTCAAATACCTTCAGTTTTCATTTTCATATCAGATGCTTTTTTAGCACATTTTTTCAACCTCTGCATCATTCAGGATTGCTTCCAACGTGGCCTCTGCTGCATTTACCACACAAATCAATCACTGCTGAAGGTGGAGTTACTTGGGTTCCTTGTGGACTTGTGAGGTTGGTGCCTCCAGGATTTGGGTGCCTCACAAAGTGTGCTAGTCCACTGGGCAAGTGGCTGGTGATTCTCTTCTCTTTGAAAAAGAGGATCAGAAATAATTACATCTTTGGATTGACAAACTCACCTGTATGGAGCTTTAATTTTCCAAGATATTTGGTGTTTAATACCTACAGATAAGAGCTCCCACTGGCCTCAGTTGCCACCAGTGGTGTTTACCTGTGTGATAAACTGGACATCCAAAGAATGCAAGCCAAGCTTCTTAAAAAGAACCAAACCAGAAAGGTTGAAATTACTTGTCCTGGCATTGACAGCAATGGGATGATGTTCTCTCCAAGCAGTGTTCATTGCTGTGAGAGTCTCCTTTTTGTCCCACTCTTCTCATTCACTTCACATTCTACAAATGCTTGGCCAAATGAGCAGGGATCGTCTTGTAGTGCTCAGATCCAGGCTTGGACAGATCTGGAGGACGTGCTGAGTAAGGGAAATTTTGGTAAGAGGGATGGAAGAATATACTTTGATATATACATAATATATGTGTATACCTTGAATTTTCTGTAAAAAGACCTGTTTTCATTCTAATAACTCTTTTTTTTCCCTAAAGCAAACTTCAAAAATAGTTCGCAGTACTGATCCACCCACATGAGTGATAAATGCATATTGCTGCCATTTTAGCAATTAAAGTGAGAAAGTAATGATAAATCCCCATTTTCTGAGGGCTTGCTGGTGTTGGGAAGGAGTTTGTCAGCAAGCCTGTCATGCTTGTTGATGGCAAAGGGATGGCAGGATTGGCAATTTGGGGTTCCTGCTCTGAATGCATGAATGCTGCAATTGTTTTCCACCTATTCTCTGGAAAGAGCTTGGCTGTGTTTTTTACCCCTTCCGCCCTCGGCCCTGCAGCCTGGCTTTTCCCAGCCCCTTGCCCGAGTGGCTTCTTCCCTCCAATGTTTAGACCCTCATTGCACCCACTTTTAATTCCCACTGCTGCTTCCTAATCCCTTCTCTTGGCACAGCACCGTGCTCCCAGCCTGCCCTTTCCTTCTCTCCAGATTTTCAGAGGTTTTCCATCACATCCTTCTTGCATTTCCCAATCTCCCTGTGTTTTCCCTGCATCCCCTCCTGGCTCTGGCTCTCCCTCTGTCAGAACTGGGCATCTTCTCCATCAGCTACCACAAGGGAAACTGAGACCCTGTGGAGAGTCGTGCTGTGGAGCAGTCTCCAGGAGGCTTTGCTGTCAGCTGTGACATTGTGGAGGTGGCACAAAGAATCGTGGAATGGTTTGGGTTGGAAGGGATCTTTAAATGCCATCTAGTCCAATCCCCCTGCAATAAGCTGGGATATCAACAAAATCAGGCTGCTCAGAGCCAAATCCAACCTGGCCTTGAGTGTTTCCAGGGATGGGGCTCCACCACCTCTCCTGGCAACTTGTGCCAGGGTCTCAACATCCTCATAATAAAAAATTTCTTCCCTCTATCCAAATCAACCCTTTTGTAGTTTAAAACCACGTCAGAGCTCTGTGCAAAGGGGGATTTCACTGTGGATGGCTCAGGCAGGCCCTTGTTTACTAAGCAGCTGCAAGAGCATGAAATGTTCTCTGCCAGGCTGTAATCTGAATTTTCAATAACTAGCAAAAGTCTTAAGTGTGAATAAACGGATAATTTGTATCTTCTCCCCCTGAAGAATATAGTTTGTCGAAATTCAGGCAGATTTTTATATTGTGACAACATATTTAAGACATAACAGTTTCTCCCACATAAAGTGTCTCCTCAAAGATTTTGGAAGAGAAACTTTTCATTTCTAAATGAAAAAATAATTATCTTCATACATGAAAGATTTTTCTTAGCCTCATTTTTGGAACCATTTTGGCTGAGCTTTTCTGTGGAGGAGGGAATAAAAGTAATCAGTCCAAGGTTTCAGAAGGAAAGCTTTGCCGTTGCTGGTTGAAATGTGTCAAAGTTTTAAATAGCCCGACACAGGCTCTTGTGGTGGGAAGTTACATCCAGCAGGTTCATACAGCATCCAGAGGGAGGATGGCAGGACTTTCATTAACATAAATAACCTTATACACTCTGTTTTAATACCTACATCTAGTACTGCTGTGGTAGAGACCAAGTACATGTCAAATCCAAAACCTTGCCATCCTGCTCGAGCAGCCTCGTGCTCCACCCTTCTTTCCCTGAGTGGGTCATTGCCAGTGGTTGGTGCACATCAGGATCCAAGTGCTGAAAGCTTTGCAGGAGTTCATCTGTCAAAAGGAGAAATACCTTTTACCATTTTCAAAGAGGAAGACTTGAAAAAGGCGAGTTTGTGTGCTGTCACTTGTTGTTCCCACCATCTGGAAACGACCCCATCTGCAGGTGCCTGCAGAAAGTTTGTGACCACCTGTTTTGTACAGGCTTACTGTTTGTATTGCTGTTTTTCTATTGGAGGACACAGTGGAGTATATCTAGTGTAAAAAAACCACAATTAAATAAAACATTTTGAACTTCCCACTTTATGAGGATGGGGAAGTTAACATGAGCTGTCCTGAGCCTTTTCTTGTCGTGTTGGCAGCTCACACCAAGAGGCCACTGGTGCATCAATGGCATCATCTCATTTTCTCGTTGGTTTTCACTCTTAGAATGTGGAAGTTGCAGTTAATTCTTTATCATTATGCAGCTGCCATTCTTAATACAACAGATTGAGTTACATTTAAGCATCTAATGAATTGCCTCAAATCCAAAACACGTTACCACTTGGAAGAATATGAAGTGCACTTTTATTATTACTTGATGTCAAGAGCTTTGCTGTTCTTCACAGAAACATCTGAAATTACCCAGTGACACAGATGATAATCAGTTTATGTTGAAAAGATGTGGAATTGTTTCAGAGGTTCTCCTACTTTCAGAGCCACTGCCTTGCAAGTTAGTAAAAAAAGAGACACGAATTCCATGCAAGGAGTTGCATTTCTCCAGTGGACATTACTGGGCCAAACCAATCTGAGAATTACTATGGCAGAGTGCTAGCCTGGAGTTCTGGGTGTGGAGGGTTGGGTTGAGAGGAGTGGAGCAGCTGCCATTCAGATGCTCATTGTCACTGTAGTTCAACCCAAATCTCAGGGTTCCTGTTGCCAGACAAGATCTTGTGCTGGGTGATCCATAGGAATTGCTGTGTGAGTTGGCAGTAGGGAGTATTGCTGGGTGGGGTGAGCATTTTCTTTTCTCAAGAACTTGGGAGCCTTACTGCTGTGGCAGTCCTTTGTGCAATGAAGAATGGGGACTTAATTCTAGGTTTGCTGCTTAACAAGCCAAGCAACGCCTATGACTTGCAAATTCAACACTAATTGTGGAATTTAATTTCTCTCCCCATTTTTTCCCCTAGGAGATGTAAGCTGTTAGGAAAATAAGAAGAAAAATGAAGCATTTGTGTGTGTATTATGTTAAAATTTTGGGCAGTTGAAAGAGTGGTTGCAAATCAATTCATGCATTTCATTGAGTCATAAAATGCCCTTTAGTATATATTAGTTGTACTTTATTTGCAATAACCTTTCAAAATGTTAAGAATCCTCATTACTGTTTTATGGTTTTCATTTCAATTAGGGTGTTCACT
This sequence comes from Taeniopygia guttata, assembly GCF_048771995.1. Classification (NCBI taxonomy): domain Eukaryota; kingdom Metazoa; phylum Chordata; class Aves; order Passeriformes; family Estrildidae; genus Taeniopygia; species Taeniopygia guttata. The sequence continues at coordinate 57,787,712 of NC_133030.1, read as the reverse complement.
ATACCCTCTTCTGGTTCCTCACCCCCTCAGCCTGTGCAGTTAGAACAGCTTATGTGTATCAGTAAAGGTTTTCCAAAGTGTTGGCCACACTTGGGAAGTTTGTCTTTATTCAAACACACGCATCCTGTATACACTACATTTCTTCTGGATAATTTTTGTTAACATGAACCATGATGTTTTCTTCCTCTTTTCTCGAGGATGAGTTAGTCCTTCCACTTAAAGCAACCCTCAGCACTGGCAGACCAGTCTTTGCCAGGGCTTCATTTCACCGTGGCTCCACCTCTGGCTTGCTGGCTCTCTCAGTTCTCCATTGCTGAGTTTTTCTTTGTCCGGTTTCCCATCTACGTGTTTTGGTTACATCTCAGCGCTCTGAACGAGTGGTTTTGAGAGCAGTTGGAGGCACGGCGTGCACCACTTCCTGCCTCTGCAGTCCCTGTGGCTGTCACGCAGCTCGCCTGGTCACCATCTGCAGCTCTGGGCTCGAACGTGGGACGTGCCACCGCAGCCAGGCTGCCCTCTGCTTCTGAGAAGGCGTTGGAGTTTGCAGTTCCTGGTTTGCAGGACGCCTTGCAGAGAAGGTTGAGATGGTCCCTCAGCTGCCACAAGGAGCAAAATGTGTGGAGTAGCTTGCGTGGGTGCTCTGTTGTCTCTTAATTTTCTTTAATGGGGAGGGAAAGACCAGTTTGAGCCTGGCCTGGTTTCCAGTGTGTGTTGCGTCATGTGCCCGTTGGACTGACAGGTAAAAAGGCAAGTTGAGACTGAAGAGTGGTTTCTGACAGCCAGCTTACCTTGTATAGGTGTTGTCCTGGGGCCATCTTACAGAAGTCTACCCTGTGAAGTTCTTGCAGTTCTGCATTCAGAATTCATATATGAAAACCTTGGCTGTAGGACTTGGAGATATATTTGCTAATTTATATTCTAGCCGCTCTGACATGTGTGCTGGTTATGTTGATTAGTTTACTAGTCTTGTAAGTCTAGTGGTGAGCACATGGAATTATGGATGTTTTCACTGGCATCAATATTCGTAAGTAGTTACCAGCAGAGATATCCAGACAGGAAGCTGTGCTGCAGACTGTCAGAATAGGAAGATCTAGAGAGAAAAGAGATGGCAGTTCTTTCCTACATTGAAGTAGGCTTTGGGTTTTGTGCTCGTGATTTAACAGATACCTTTCTCTTTATGCAGGGCTGTAATCGAAGTACAAGATGGCAAAAACCAGCCATAGCAACTATGTCCTTCAGCAGCTAAACAAGCAAAGAGAGTGGGGCTTTCTGTGCGACTGCTGCATCGCTATCGATGATATTTATTTTCAAGCACATAAAGCAGTCCTTGCTGCCTGCAGCGCCTATTTTAGGATGTTTTTTATGAACCATCAAAACACTACAGCTCAGCTGAATCTAAGCAACATGAAGATTAGCGCTGAATGCTTTGATCTTATTTTACAATTCATGTATTTAGGAAAAATTATGACAGCCCCTGCCAATTTCGAGCAATTTAAAGTGGCCATGAACTATTTACAGCTCTATAACGTACCTGAGTGTCTAGAAGATATACAGGACACAGACTCATCTAGTTTAAAATGTTCATCTCCTGCTTCTAGCACCCAGACTAATAAAATGATATTTGGTGTGAGAATGTATGAAGATGCACTTGCTAGAAGTGGCAGCGAAGCAAACAGGTGGGGCATGGAGCCACCAAGTTCAACGGTGAATACATCCCATAACAAAGAGCCTGAGGAAGAAACTTTGCACCTCAACAGCTTCCCCGAGCAACTGTTTGATGTCTGCAAAAAAAGCACCACGTCCAAATTCTCTCACACGAAAGAGCGCGTGTCACACTCGCGCCGGTTTGGAAGGAGCTTCACCTGCGACAGCTGCGGGTTTAGTTTTAGCTGTGAAAAGCTACTGGATGAGCACGTGTTAACATGCACCAACAGGCATTCCTACCAAAGTGCCAGGTACTATAGTGCTGAGAAAATAGACTTTAGTGAAAAGAACTCTACTTCTAAAATGATTTCCACACAAACAGAAAAATACAAGGGGGACTCGAACCATGCTGCGGACGATTCATCGTCTCCTGTGTCAAACATCACAAGCAGAAAAAGCAGCACTGTTGCCTCTGAGACATCAGGTGAAGAAGGAAGTAGAGCCTCTGAGAGGAAGAGGATTATCATCAAGGTGGAGCCAGAGGACAATCCTACAGATGAGCTGAAGGATTTTAATATTATCAAGGTGGCAGATAAAGACTGCAATGAGTCTTCTGACAATGACGACCTAGATGATGAACAGGAGGAGCCGCTTTACAGATACTACGTCGAGGAAGAGATGAGAGAGAAGAGAAATGCTCGGAAGACTCTAAAGCCTCGTTTATCCATGGATGAGGATGAAAGAAAGTGTTTGAAAAGTCCACGGCACCTTAACAGCAAGGCTTCTTCAGTGCAGGAAGATGTGGAGAACGCTCCCTGTGAACTTTGTGGGCTAACAATCACTGAAGAAGATCTGTCCTCTCATTATTTATCCAAACACATAGAAAATATATGTGCTTGTGGCAAGTGTGGTCAAATACTGGTCAAAGGCAAGCAGCTACAGGATCATGCACAGACCTGTGGAGAACCCCAGGATCTGACCATGAACGGGATCAGAAATTCTGAGGAGAAAATGGACTTGGAAGAAAACCCTGAGGAGCAGTCAGAAATAAGGGACATGATGTTTGCAGAGATGCTAGAGGACTTCAGGGACAGTCACTTCCAAATGAACAGCCTTCAAAAAAACCAGTTGTACAAGCATTCTGCCTGTCCTTTCCGATGCCCTAATTGCGGCCAGCGTTTTGATACTGAAAACCTAGTGGTTGAACATATGTCAAACTGCCTGGAGCAAGATCTGTTCAAGAACTCCATGTTGGAAGAGAACGAGAGGGATCACAGACGTAAGCATTTCTGCAACCTTTGCGGGAAAGGATTTTATCAGCGTTGCCACTTGCGGGAACACTATACCGTTCATACCAAGGAAAAACAGTTTGTTTGTCAGACATGTGGGAAGCAGTTCTTAAGAGAGCGCCAGTTGCGGCTCCACAATGATATGCACAAAGGCATGGCCAGGTATGTCTGTTCCATTTGTGATCAAGGAAACTTCCGAAAACATGACCATGTACGGCATATGATATCTCACTTATCAGCTGGAGAGACTATATGCCAGGTCTGCTTTCAGATATTCCCAAATAATGAGCAACTGGAGCAGCACAGGGATGTTCATCTGTATACATGTGGAGTATGTGGAGCAAAATTTAATTTGAGGAAAGATATGAGATCTCACTATAATGCCAAGCATTTGAAAAGAACATAAGCATAAACATACTGTTAAAGCATTAAGTTGGCAGCAGAGAGAACACCAAAGCAAAGCATAAGTATAGTAAAAAAATTTGAAAAGGAAAAAAAAAAATTGAAAATAAGTCTCTTTTTTATTATTTTTTTAAGACCCTCCTAACCATAGGTGTCTATTTAGGCTCATTAAGTATAAAGCTTTGAAAAGCATCATGTGTTTAATTATTACATTTTCACTGTTTCCTAATACCAGTTTCTGTTCTTAATTTTATTGTTTTACTACGTAGATATACAAATCATTATTTTTAAACTGTAGATTAAAAGCACAATGTTACCCCTTCACTGACTGCTATTAAACAGTTCTCGGATCCATGTCCGTAAGATGAGTGCTTTAATATTTCCATGTGTTGTTTCTTCATGTGAAAATTTTAGATGCCAGCGATTAATGTGCAAGAGCATAATTGTTTGTAATCCCCAAATTGATTTTCAAAATTAAAAAAAAACCCAAGCCAAACCCAAACCAACAATGCCAAGAAATAATCCTTTGGGCTCTGACTCTGCTGCAGGGGCAGAGCTGGCTGTCCTGGTCCCCTGCTTCTTGGCTTTGTTGGAAGGTGCTTCCCAGGGGTGAGAGCACATAGGCTCAGTTAACCCTTGCAGGCTCGGGCTGCTGTGCACAAGGGGGAAGGGAATTAATGACTCTCGGGATAACTGAGGGGTTCCAGCACAGTGGTCGTTTTCCAGATGGGAAGTCCTAGCAGAGCTGTTCAACTGATGTTGGCCTTTCTTTCACTGTCTGTACCTCTCTGGGTATATTTAACCTGCTTATCCTAATATACAAAGAAGGAGTGGCTGTGGTGGGTTGCTAGGAATGCAGTATGGCCGTGTGCACTGAACACTGCATTTTCAGCCTAGCTGTAAACTGTGCCTTGCTGCTTGAGTTGGAAAGTTAAAAGCAGGATGAGTGTGGAGATACTCCCATTGCTTGGGACCTTAAGGTTTTTTGCTTCTTGTTTTCATGATACTTTATGAATGTTCTGTTTTTCAACAAGAATATAACAAGACTGCAGAGTTTGCTTAATAAATGTAAAGATATTTTATGCCTTTTAAGATTTCTTTCTGATTTTAGCAGAGCCCTAATCTGTGCAGCTTGTCTCTTAATTTAATTGAATTTAAAAATCCTACTAAGTACCAGCTGACACCAATTCAGTGAGGCACTTTGGCCTTTGAGAGAGCAACTGGCTTTGACTTTTAGGCACCAGCTGTCAAAACGTTTGTTAAGTGTGTGATTTGTGATGGGGTAGAGGAAAGGATCCTAATACATAATTGTGGAGAAAACAATTAAAAAATAAAACGTAGTTGTACTTCCTCCCAGGAGATCTCACTTTATCAAAGAGGGCGGTAATGCTCTTTCCTGCTGAGCTATGGAAGGAGGAAAGTAATGTAGATCAGCAATTAAGGCAGTTGGATTAGATGATCACTGCAGGTCTCTTCCAGCTGAAATGTTTTATCACCTCATGTGCCAGCCGTGGGGTTGAGAATAGGAGCCAAGAGTTGATGGTCTAGTCCAGGGCCTTCATGTGTTTGTTTCTGTCAGAGTTGAGTTTCATTCCTAGTTTCTTGGGGATTATGAAGGGTATCGAGTTTTAATTTTACACTATTCAGAGGAGTGAATATACAATTCAGAATCTCCACTTCAGCTGTTAAAAGTAGTGTGAGTTGCCTTGCATTTATTCAGTTTCAAATGTGCATTAGGATTTGTCTTGGTCGGCAGACATGTGCATTTCTGCAGTGATGGAGAAGGCTCCCCCACCAGTCCTTGGTCCTGAGCCAGCAGCTGCTCCGAGGCACAGCTGCTTTGGGTGCAGTTTAGTGGGATTTTAGTGTTTTGCTTTAACTGCTCAGTCCTTTGTTTTCATGTATGATGCTGAAGTCAGCCCAGTCCTCGATAGCACTGGGGCCAAAAGAGCACAGGCATGAATACACTCCAGCACTCCAGAGCTGGGGGGTTCATCTGCTGCACACAGGGATTCTCTGACATGCAGCTTATCCCTCACAGCATCAGCTGGATTGGGAAGAGCAGTCAAGGGAAGTGCAGGAGAACTGGAGAGCACTGGGGGAGCTGGCAGGAGGGTCTTGTGGCACCGGAGGAGTGGGAAGACTGAGTGGGAGAAGAGATCCTGATGGGAGGGAGTGGCAAAGGCAGGCAGGCAGGATTAGAGCTGCGCAGTGGGAAGCAAATCCCCACGGTGGCATGGAGGGGGTGGCTGGAGGAGTGGGTAAAATGTCCCGGCTGTGGGAGCAGAGGGAGGCTGACTCAGCCCGATTAATGACCTTGTTGAAAAGCAGGAGGTGACCTCTGCCATGTAAGGGATCAGTCTTGAATTCAGTGAAGGGCTAAGGGTGATTTATAGAACCTCCTGCTCAGGATCAGGAGCCCTTGTTTAGAGCCTATTGGTCTGAACTTGACCCAAAAATGTTTCTTTAAAAATGTGACTTTCTAGTGTAAGTAGACCTGTCAACTACAGAAGTTAAATGGAGAAGCTGGGAATGATGGTATTTACTTGTACTATCTAACTTTATAAACACCCTGAATACTTCTGTTTTTCAATTATAAGCTGTGTTGTAGTAGCCTTTCAAAGTAAAGTTTGTTAAACCTTTCCAACTGCACTTGAATTGATGTTTTTTCCTGTTCTAGGGAAACAAAACCCAGTGCCTTGGAGTTCACATGTATGAAAGTCCATGCTAAGGCTCACCAAGAGCATGAATTGCACTGCAGGGAAGCTTAAAAGTGGATCCACTTACATGTAGGCAGAAAAAATTAGAATGACTGAAGTAGCCTGAGAAGTGATCAAGGGGAGTATGGGAGAACATAAACAAGTCAGGCTGGCTTGCAAATAGATGGGTATTTAAATAGATGAGTATTTGAGATGACGTGTAAAAGCGTGCAGGGGAACAGCATGGGACTGTTAGAGAAAAGGCCTGGAGTGACAGGAGGAATTTGGCTGCTGTGAAAGGGGAGAAGGTCTGGGTGCTGAGGCAGCCTGGGGCTGGCCACTCCTCACTGTTCTTCCCAGAATGGGACAACATCTGCAGGAGAGTGAAATGATGGTGTTTCAGTGCTCCTACCGTACAAAAGTGATTTAATGTGGAGACAGAACAAAAACAGACATGAAAAAAAATCAACAGCAGTTACCCTAGAAGTTTTGCTGTTACTTGAAAGATCATGAAGGGGAAGCAAAAATATTTTATTTAAGAGTTCTTTTCCTCTAATTTGTACTTTTCTGTTGCCATGACATTGTTCCTTTCTGTCTCCTTTTAATGAATGTTAGTGTGTAAAAGCACTTAAGGATCTTTTAAACTGGAGGTGTAAGCATTGCACAAGGCATAGCCAGAAAGAAAAAGATTTGCTGGATGCCATAAGTTATATTTTTAAGTGATTTGCTATTCTTATTTTTGGAGGACCTCTCTGTGTTCTGTTGTTTTTCTCATTTTGGCAGTGCTACGGGGCTGCAATCCTGAGAATTTATAAGTGGCCAGCCTAGCTCTTAGCTTTCAAGATTTACTGAAAGTTAAAAAAAGGGAATTCATGAAGACCTGGTATGAGCTTTAAAATACCACAAAAGCTATTGAGTTTCTTTTTCAGTTTCAGAGGAGATGTTTAAAATGTTAATATATATATATACTTGTAAATGTTTCTGCTGACTTGTTAGTTCAAAGAGTATTTACATTTGTGTATAATGATATTTGTAGCCAACAGGTCTGTGGAGAAATTTTGATTTCAATAAATAGAGTATCATGGAATTCTAAGAATTTATGCTTTAATTAGGGGATTTCTCTTATGTAATACTTTCAGCCGGTGTACAACATATAATTCAGCATATTTTTTTATTCAAAGCTGTAGACAGAAAATATATTGCCCTGGAGAATGTATTAAAAATACATTGTTATAAAAGTGAATAGTTTGACTGCACGATTGTATTTGAATACTCTAGTGCTAAACCATCAAGAGTCTCAAAGTTATTGGTGAGGACACGAATTTGCTCCTGGAGGCTGTGCCACCTTGAGCCCTGGCAGCCCTTTACTTCTCCCCATTAGTTTCAGCTCTCCTCTCCCCTGTGTGCCACCCTCTCCATTGTCACAAAGCATGTACCTTATGTAGCTGCACAATCAGCTGAATCAAACAACGGGCTTTTTTCTATTCCCTGTGGGGCAGGTTTTTGGCTGGATCAGTTCCCTGCTGTGCTTCCCTCTCCATCTCTGTGTCAGATCTTGTGCAAGCACAATAGAAGGGGTGGCACGAGAGGAGGAGTGAGTGGCTGGGAGGGGGCTCCTTTGCTTAAACAAGCTGGACCAGAAGTCAGAGCATGTCCCAAATTTAATTCGGTCTCTGTCTCCCCCAAGCATCCTCAGGGAAGCTGAACTCTTACATTCATCTCCTATTTCCTGAAAAGGAAAAAGGCAGCCCAACCTCTTACAAATGAGACACATCTCTGCTATCTGTCCTCTTCGTGAGAACTGGAAACCTTCCTGCATTCAGCTCATCCCACAAATATGCTCTGGAGCTTTCTTAGTGTTTCTTGAAGCAGACTGGGTAGTGCTCTGCACCGCTGGGTTTGTGTGGTTGGCCTGGCCCCAGGCCAGGAATGAGCTGGGCCCCTTGTCTGGCCAGACACCAGGAATGGCTCCCACCTTCCTCTGGCCTTCCTGCCCTCCAGCTGTGGGCCCAGATGCAGCTGTGGAGCTCCTCTCTTGCCCTGTGCCCCTCACTGCTTTTCACAGTAAGGGGAGACAGTTGTCTCATTTGGGTCTAATGCTGAAAGCTTTGGGTAATTTCATGTGTAAGTTAAGCTGATGCTGGCAATATCTGTTACTATCCCCGCGTGCTTCTAAGTGCTTCTCAGTCTCAGAGGGTTAAAAATCAAATCTTCTGACTTCCCTAATTCTCAGCTGGTTTGATGCTTGTCTCAGACTTAAAGACCTACAAGATGAAGCATGACTAATTTGACTTTATGAAGTCTGCTGAAGGTTAGAAATTAGGAACATGTTTTCAAAAGCTGACATTTCTGTAGTTCTCAGTTATAAACCAGTTGTCTGTATTTTCTTCCAACTTCCAAAAAACTCCTAAAATACTGCTATGCAGTGTATTCTTGAGACATGCGAGTAGGCTGAAATTTTGTAGAGGAAAGATGCCAAAAATCAGGACACATTTTATAAATTAAGTGTCTTTTGCTACTTTTACAGTAACTTCCACAATTCTGGAATTAATTGTGATTTTATTTTTTAATGCAGAAAGACAAATCCTAATTTGTAACAGGGCAGTACAGCTCATGATTCAGGAATCACTTCATCATGACTATAAATATTCAGCCCTGAAACAAACAGCCCGTGTTCCTTTTCATGTACTTGAATGGCCAGTGCCAGCTTCATAGGAGAAATGCTATCAGATCTTTATTTGGATTATTTTTGCCCTCAGATATGTGGTAGGGTGGGGATTTTTTTATTAATTTAAGAGAACAATGATGTGCATCATGCTTTCAGAGAAATGGTTTTCAGTAATTCATGAAGATTTCCTGTATAAGAGTGGTTGAAAATAAGTTTTTAAAGTTTCATATTAATATGTTAAAGGGAACATAACAGAACTGTGAGATGAGAAATCCTCAGATGGTCTAAGGCCAGGCTTTGACTGTCTCTTTCATGTAGCCAGCCTGGCACACCTCACTCCAGCAACCTTGAGGTTCAGACATGGTCAGGATCTTTGATTCTCTTGAAAATGAAAAAGCTTAATCCTTTCCTGTGCCTTTTGGCATACTAAAAACCATAGTAAATCTTCCTGCAGCTACAACCACAACAACAATGCTGCATGTAGAATTTCCGGTGGGAGAAAAAAAAAGAAATGGTTCAAGAACTTCCCTCTCTGACAGAGTTATGCTGCCATTTATTGTTTTTACTCAAACTCACGTGTGATTTGCATCAAAGATTTTGGGGTGTACTTTTCTTTGTTTGCAACTTCAGATAAATATGTCTTTTAGTTCTGTAGACATCCCCAGACTCCTGACAGGGAATGAGTGCGTTCCTTATAGGCCTGTAAATCCTGGAAGCTGTGTAGATGGTAGGAAATCCACTGGAAATCAGGACTGTTGTAAATCCTTAGTTTCTCAATTTGTCTGTCAGGCAAAGTGCCACCAGTGTCAGCAATTGCCAAGGTCTCTGCAGCAGCTGTATTCCCAACACAAAAGATGCAAAAATCAGTCTTTCCCCCCTCTTTTCCCCCATCTCCCCTGATGACAAGGTTGCTATTTTAGAAATGAATCCTTTCGGCTCTTTTATTTGCCTTCTGTTTTTTGAAGAGGAAGATTTGCTTTCTGCCTGTTTTAAAGCAATGATTAGGGCTAAGAAGTTGCTTTTTAAAATAGTTTTCACATGTTCAGTTGAACCTACACAACTCTCAGCAATACCTGTTCTCTCCTTTTTAGGTAACCACCCCACTACATTGTGGGTGGTCACCTGAGGGACTTCTGCTTCTGACTCCACAGAAAATGAAAGGGAAAAATAACATATTGTCCTTCTGTCCATGGCAAAAAGCCCCAAAGACCATGAAAGTTTGTGGAAATGCAGATAAGCTGGCTAAAAATAGAGTTTGCTGAATACCATAAATTGCTTTTGGTTTTGGCAGCAGATACACCAGACTTCTGGTATCGGTTACACTCCTCTTACACAAGTCGTTGTTAGGGCTTTTATTTAGGATGCTAAAGATGGTGCCCTGGTTCCTTCCCTGCCTGTGGGTTTCCTATTGGTACCTACTGGTGGAGTCTCAGCTTGCAAATTACTGAGGTTCTGGTTTCTAGCCATTGGTTATTGAATTACTTAGAATAAATCAGAAGCATTTTAAGAGACAAATCTAAAGTATCCCTCCTTTGGGAGAAGGATAGATACAGTAATATTGTAGGAAGAGGAAATATAGGGTAGGATCCCTTGGAAGTGATGAAGAAATTGTCTTAATTTGTCCCAAAGCCCAGGAGAGCTCAGATGTCTGAGCTACATTGTTATCAGGTGAATTAAATAGAAGTTGTGTACACTTACATATGCTGTAAAATATGACACTTAATACTCTGCATGCCTGGAAGTCTGAGGGCTAGCCCCACCTAGTCTGCTTTCAGATGGATTGGGTTTCACTTAGATTTTACTGGCCATTGCTGACACGGTCAGTTCTGCCAGAAAAGACAGAGGTCCTGATGTACAGTAACATAAAAACTGGAACATAATTCAGTCAAGACACAAGACATTTTACAGTAATTGTTACAGTTCTTTCAGCTTTAGTTTGTTGTGCAAAGAGTTAAATAGTTCAAAGGCAGTTTCCTTTGGAGAATGTTTATTTGATCAAGTTCAGTGTGGCTTAGACCCCAAATAGAAATACCAACTTCAAACAGAGCACTGGTATGAGAGAAGGAATAGTCTGTGGCCTTCCAGACCTCACAAGCCCTGTTTGTTAGACAGAGTCAAAACAAAGATGTCCCTTAGAACAGATATACATTAACTCAGTGTATTTCACACACCACATCTTTAATCTCCCATCTACTTCTCTCCCTGGTCCTTTGGGCTGTGACAAGGTCACTGAGATCCTGGATGAGCTACAGTCTCCTCAGTGAAAAGCACATATGGTGTGATTGGGCCATCCAAGCTACTTAGATTGTTAGAGAACGTTAGAGGAGCTACTGCTCCTGTTTACTAATTCTGAAGTAATACATCCTTTGGATTTTGGAACAGTGCTTATCTTTGCTTCTTGGTTCCCTTTACATTGCAGGAAGCAGGGTGAGGAAGAGCCCAGTGGGTGCTTCTCTTAGATGGAGCCTGGAAGATCTTGTTGGCTGAGGCATGTTGTTGTTTTGTTTCTTCAGCTCCTTAGCTGGCTGAATCTTCAGACTTCTAATAAATGCACTAAGCATTGAAAAAGCATTATTAATGCATGATGAGCTACCCCAAGTTCAGGCACTGAACATAAGAGTGGAACCCATGCAGACGCTGTTAGCGCAGGAACCTGGTATCGGGCCAAATCTGGAGAGTTATCTTTGATCTGTCTCCAGATCCTGCTTTTATTTGTAAACATCCAGCTAATCACAGACTTCCTCTGACTTTGATGAAGTGGAAGGAGCCGCATCCTCTGGGCAGGGCTGGAATTCTGCAGAGGCTCGGGATGCGGGGCCGGGGGTTCCGGCGCCATCTCGTGGCTGGCCGGGAACGCGCGTGTCCCTATTCCCAGGCTGGAATTTTGCTGGGAGCGGGGCGAAGCATCCCCAAACAGCTTCTGTGCTCAGGGCAGCCGGGCCATTTTAGTCTGCGAGGAGGGCACAGCGGTTTATCTCTGATCTCCCTTCCTGTGTGTGCTACACCCCACCCCAGCACAGTTGGCACTGATTAGCAGTGCTTCTGCTGGCTCATCGGAAAAATGTGATTTAATATCCACAGGCAGCCCACCTTCCCGCACTCAGAGGTGGTCCCACACAGCACAGCCGGTGTATTTCAGGGAGGTGGTGGAATGAAGCTCAGTGGTGTGTGTGTTGTCCGTGATTTGGAAATGACAGAGATTTTGGACTGCGAAGTGCAGGCCGGCATGGTAATGAATAGCAATGGCAAACACTGATATCACCTGGGGAAAAACAGTGCTCACATGCATACTGTACTTAGAACACCTTTTTTTCCTCCTTTGTTAGTTTACAAAAAAAAAAGAAAAAAAAAAAAAAAAGAAAGAAAAAAAGTACTTCCTGACTTTTGAGCTAGTCATGTAAGAGTTACTTTGCAATAACAGCACCAGTCCAGTGAATTCCCCTCCAAGATTTTAAGAATGTGGTAGGCAGACATATGGCCTTGCTGCCAGAACCAGCAGTACTTTGAAGGTAGAAGTTACCCAAGATGTGTTTCCCCTGTTCACATTGCCCTCATGGCACAAAACAAAAGCCTTTTGTCCCAGTTGGCATTTTTGTCCACCCTAAGTATGTGAATGGCACAGAGGCAGATAAAATACCAGACAAGCCTGGCCTGGCACACGCAGTGAGTGAGGGCTGGCCACGGTGCACACCGAGGTGTGGAGCATCACTCGAGGCTTTCCTCTCAAAGGTGTGCCAGGAAGTTCAGCCCTCAGCTGGCCTTGAGGATGCTTTGGCAGGTAAGTAATGCAAAGAGCTGCTAAACCTGGCTTCATGTGCAGCCTTTGCAGTGTAGACATGACCACTTGGGCCAGGGCTGCCACAGTCTCATAGAAACACCAAGTGTAAATTATTCAGATGTGGCACAATCATATACTTTATACAATATGATTCACCTATCCAGAGAAAGAAGTCAGTGTGCAAAAAAAAAAAAAAAAAAAAAAATCCCCAACAACCCTGAGGATTGTCCTCGAAAGTTACCACCATGCATTTCCAGTTTCTTGATTGTTCCTCTCTGACACAAATCTGTTCATATTTGTAATGAACTAGTGTGGTTGAAAGAGACTTCCAGAAATTGTAAATATTTATATAATTTATTTGCATTTAACTTAAAATAAGAATTTGGGGTGTGTGTGGGTGTGTGTGTGTGGAGTAAATATATAACAGTTGCCTCTGAGGTAAAATAAAAAAAAAAACAACCAACACAACCAAAAGTACAGTCAAATATGAAGCAGTAAGAAGTATTCCAGAGTGGGGGTGTTCCATGCTATGAGTGGCTGAGGGGAAATAATACTTGTGCAATTTTTTGAGAATCCACTAAGCCAAGCCATAAACCATTGCTGGAAAGTAACACATACAGTATGAAAAATTACTTCTGGGAGATTTGGGAAATGAAAGTTTTTCTTCAGCAAATCTGTAGCTGTTTTGAAAACAGAAGGCAAAGGAAAACAAAGCAAAAGTTTCTGAAACAAGATGACAGCATTGTTTAAAGTTGTGTTCTGGTGGGGTAGGGGTTGAAGGAAGTGTATGGCTTTTTAGAAGAGTTCCTGACTGTGGTGGGTGCTCTGAATATAACTGAAAGATGGGTATTTAGAGCAAAACCACACATGGTGAGGTGGGAGGGACCACATCATGCTAGCAAATACAGTACTGCAGTGTGGGCTTCTGACTTTTAATATTTTTCTTGCATTTCTTTTCTGCATGGCAGTAGTGAAATAGGGACTTCTAAGCTTCTGAACAACTGAGAGAACCAGATTTGGAGAAGACATGAGGAAGAACTGGTCGGCAAAAGATTTCATAAAAACTCAGAACCTCGTGTGCCAGATCTGAATTGGCACCACCTTTGCTTTTTTGACATACTGCAGCATTCGCAAAAGGCACCAAAGCAGTCAAATTAGAACATGCAGTAAAAGTTGTTTTGGACTCTTCTATGTATCATAAATCTTACTTCCTTGTGACTATTACTTACAGCTGTGCAAAATAAATTTGAAGTCTTTCATGGTGCAGACAGCCAAAAGAGGCAGATGCCAGTTGTTAAGGGCTGCACTGAGATGAATTTGCAAAATTTCTATTCACACGCTGGAGTGCTCCTTTTCTGAAATGCGGCTTCTTAGAGTTGCTGTCAAAAACTGTGTAGATTTTTTAGTTTAAACATTACAAGTATATACTCATGCACAATGCTAAACTATCAAGTGTTAAAAAAGAAAGAAAAAAAAAAAAAAGAGTAAGAAGTGAAAAAAAATCTTAAAAACTGAGGACAGAGGGTCCCTGAGAAAGGACAGGATGGTGAGAGAGATCCAGCTACATGATTTCCCCTGCTGCCATGATCATCATTTGCAAGCTGAAGAGGACCTTCCATGGAGCACAGTGCTTGTATATGGAGACTAAAGAAATGGTGCTCTGGTCTTTTAAAAAGAATGGTGACATTTTTTTACCAACAAGGAGATGAGTAAATGTAAAATAATCTTCACAGGGCTCAGGGTACACCTTGTTCTGGAGCTAAACCTTGCAAAAGCTGGCTCGAAGAAGAGAACCAGATGTTCATGTTCATATTTGAACAATTTAGGAATAGTAATGTTTCCAGCTAAATTAATGGGGGAGGGAAAAACCCTAACTAAAAAAGCAATAAGGCAGTAAATGTTCCAAATTAGGGCAAGCATGAATTATAAAAATATCAATTTCTTTTGCTTAGCTCAGACAGGGCATCAAATTAAGACATGTAAGCAGACTAAACATGCTGATTATCTTCTGCTGTAGTTAAGTATCTTACTAATTCTACTCATGATTATAAAAGGATGTTTCATTGTTCACTATAACTGTTATCTCAAGAATAGTCTGTCTATAATTTTATTTATAATTGGCATCATTTTCATTACTGTTGTTACAAAGTGTGTAAAATATTGTCTGTATTGCAGCTTGTATAGGGCATGTGTCTGTGCTTGCTTTACTCTTTTTGAGTTTATAAAGTTACTATACGAATGCAAGAAAAGATGTTCAGATATCTTTGAATGTGGTTGCTTAATCTAATTACGTAGCCCCCAATGTTTCAGCATATAGATGTTGAAGGTATCGGCTCTATTAACACATAACACCTTAAACATGAGTGTAGGTATTTTAAAAGCCTCCAGTGCAGCACTGGAATGCTGACACTTCAGTCCCAGTGGCTGTATGGAGTAAAGGGGAGGATGGTGAATATCTGGGCAAAGCCAGATACCACTGGGGACTCTGCAGGAGAAGGCACAAGACATCTAAGAGCAAATGGGATGTGCTGTCTATAGAAATCATGAAGGACCTTAAGAGCAGGACCACCACAAAGCAGAGGAGAGAAGGGAATACATTTATAGCATTGCCTTCAACAGTATAGAAAGTGTAGGACATCTAGAACAGGCTGTGACTGTTCTGTAACTTAGCAATTACTTCCAGTCTATGTAGAGTATCAGTAAAGACATTCCAGGTTAGTTATCATAATCTTTAAAGCTTATTCTGTGCTTTGCAACAGTATCTTTAATAAAATACTCTTACAAATTCTGCTTATTATTCTGATTTAATTCCATTTTATACCTGAGTTGCTAACAGTCCTGGCAACAGGGTGAAGGTACCACCTGCTTCATTGGGTCCTGTGTTTTTCCCATTCACCTGCTAATGACAAGAGGGAAAACAGATGAATAATTATCAAATAATCATAGAAATGAGAAATCAAGAGTTAATATCATCCTACCATTCAATTATTATAAAAATTGTTCACACTAAGCATATAAGTAAATCTGAGAGATTAATCACATACTGATCTCTGAATGAGAAGTCTTGGTCTTTGCCTGTGTTTACAGTACACCATTTATCTTGTTTAAGGCTTAGCATAATTTTCCAGCTTTACAGTTACTGCCAGTAATTGCAGTATATTGTTTAAACCCATCACAGCAGTTCTAGATAAAATTTTCTGTTTTCATTTATTTACCCCCTGACCATATAGAGTATCCTTTTAATATCTTCAAACAAGACTGAGTAGATACATTAACAGATAAGATTAGAATTCAGAATAATCCTGGCAAGGTACAGATGGGATCTGCAAAGATATTATTTACTAGGAACAAGTGCAAGCTGGAACCATTAGCTATGTAAGTAAAGGAACAGCTGCTTAATTTCATAGAATCCTAGAATGGTTTGGGTTGTTGGAAGGGACCTTAAGGACCATCTCATTCCATGGGGCACCAGACCAGGTTGCTCAAAGCCCCATCCAGCCTGTCCTTGAACACTCCCAGGGATGAGGCAGCCACAGCTGCTCTGGGAAACCTGTGCCAGGGCCTCAGTCATCCTCACAGTAAAGGATTTCTTCCTTATATCTAAACTAAATTTACTCTTTCAGTTTCAATTGAAAAGAATCAACGCATTATTTTGGATCATATTCTGAAAATGAATCTGCAACATCATGGTGTTGCAAATAAAGGTAAAAGCTGAAATGTACAAACTGGAGTATCATCTGCTCCTTCAGAACCACCAAGGCAAGAGCTGGTAACATTTCCAGTTTTGAGCATAGCACTTGAAAACTAAGAGACAAGTTGCGTGCAGAAAATCCAGGAGAAAGCAGTGAATGTCTGGAAACCAAGAAGACTTTGCTTCTGAGTACAGGCTGAGTAATTTTAAGTCATTTTACAAAAGAGTTGGTGGAGGGAAAACACAATGATTTTCATATATAAAATCTGGTTGCAAAGAAAAGTGGCACAACTGTTTGTCATATCCAAAGTTAATATGAATAAAAATAATTGCCTTAAATTGCAAGAAAGGAAATATTGGTTAAACACAAAATGGGACTAATGACCTGTTGAGGTCCTTTTCTCATCTGATTCTGTGATTGCTGGAAATTGTTTTGCTTTAAAGTCACTTGCTTAGGACTGTCAGTAGAGCTGGTAGTGCCTGCAAGAAAAGGAGGCTGCAGTTAAAGGAATAAAGAACTCACTGCCTAAAATGCACAGCACACCAGTTTATCTAGTTAGCACTAGTGATACTAACTTCAGCTTTTAATCATACCTTAGCAAACTGTCAGAAGTCTATGCAAATAAATGTGCTTAAAAACCACTTAATTATAAAACAATTATTCCTTGAAGCATCAAGCATTATTTTAATCAGTGTTGACAACTTCCATGATTTTATTGATTGTAATCAATCTGAGGCAGCCTGATTTCAGTTGAGATGGTGTAATGAACTATTTTATTTATTAAAAAAAAAATTAGACCTGCAAATTAGGTGGAAAATCCTAAAAGTGTAATCTGAACATATGGTAAAAATGAAAAAGCCAGAAGGTGAATAAAGCCAATAGGTTTATAATTTTAGGAGATCTGACTAACGAGTTTTGAACTCCTGGTTTGGCAGCATGAAATTACATTGCCCTATATTCTGCTGTTCTATTTCCATAGTACTGATCATGCATTTGTGTAATTTGCCAAAAAACACGTTATAAATTTGCAGAACTTTGTTTGTTAGTCACAAAAACAAAGGAGCACTTACATAAGTAAGATGATGTCTTGTGGCTGCCCTTTAAATTAACAAGGAGCAGCTGTGCACAAAACTTGGAGGTATATAAATACAAAGTAAGTTACGTAGTTCCCCCCACATACACTATGATTTTTAATGCAACACCTTGTTAGAAGAATCTTGTCATTTTATATGCTGGTAGTTCTTGTCTGAATTCCAAGAACCAGACATACGTTCACAAATATAAACAAGATGAAGAATTTAAGTGATGAAAAGGTATTGTGACAAAGTATTACTAGATCTTAGAATAGCAGTTGCTTAGACTTTTCTGAACTGATTGCTGTAGTATGAAATAATCCATTCTCATCAGTACAGTTTGATCTATGCAATTTTTGGGATAGTTTTACAAGGGAAATGGGTACCACAATTTAAGGTCTTCTGAATGCCAAACCTGAAAAAATCATTCATTGCATTTCCAAGTGGCTGATGTCTGATTGAACCGTAACTTGGGCTCAGTCCTATTTTTATACTCTATTGCCTTATGAAACAAGTGGGGGGGGGGTGTGGGGAAATCTTCCTTTTATCAAGATAAAGATAAGGGTTGAATTCCCAATTCTGCTCCAGATACTGAGCTCTTGCTTCACTGAAGAAAACTAAATATCATCTTCATTTCTGGCTGGGTGGTGTAATGGAGAATAGCCTACAGCATATTATGTAACACTGCTGAACAGGAAACATGGGTACATAATCAATCCTAAACACAAATAAATGGACCAGAAAGAGGCCTGCCACTGCCAGAGGTGCCAAATTGCTGCTCTGGGAGTTGCTGTGAAAATATGGCTTACAGATTCAGGATGAGGGAATAACAGCGAATGTTTTGTTAAAGGGAAAATCAGACTTGTGCTGAAGTCCTCCCCATAAAGCTCACTCTTTAATTTCTGAACCAGTTGGTTTGGCTCGCCTGTACCATGATTGTATATGAAGCAACATAAAAGGGAACCATGTGGCTCTTCCCATATGAGAGGATGACTACATGGATGAGTTGGTTCACAAACTGCTGACAAAAAGCAGGTTGGTAATAGCTCTGCTGAGAAGAGAGAATACGTCTAATGAGGTTTTAGAGGTTGCTCCCTCTCGTTAGACTGGACTTTCTCTAAGGACATCAGTAAGAGGTGATGGCAAGAACGTCCTGTGAACTTCTGACTGAATAGGAATGAAAGTTAAAACGCAGCTGGGACCTAGACATACCATTGTACAGAAGAAAACAGCACCTGTGTGCCCAGCTGGAAAAGCAATACTTCTGCAATAGGCTAAACAGCCTCAGCTTGGGATTTTTCCTTAGGATGTCTCTTTACACCAGTAGCATTAAAATGATGTGCTCATGTTTCCTCCGAGATCTTTTCTCCAGATTTACTACAGCAAAACAGCTCCAACGATGAAATAAACAGGACTGAGAGAGTACTGTCAGGGTGAGCAGTAATCCAGGCAATGCAAACACCTCTTTAGCAGGTTACCAGCACTTGTGGGTGTCAGCACAAACATATCAGGGCCACACTAGTTACTGGGCCAAGAAAACCCTAAAAAAACTTTTTCTGGGCTGTTGTATATATTTTGTGCCTGGGCTGATAAAACATATAGTTGAAAGCTTTGGGCCAAATAAATGAAATGTCACTTCTAAATTGGATAAACCTTGTTTGATTACAGTTATAGTTGAGACATCAGATTAATTTTCTGCAAAGACTGTTTATTGTGTTAATCAATATTGTGTTATTTCCTATTCCACTTGTTCTCTCCATCTACTGCTTCTATAAATATGTTTTTGAGGCAGGAGTCTTCTTTTTACTCTGGAATAACAGGGTCTGAGTTTGTACTGCAGCTATTAAAACAGGCTTCTTGTGCATTATTAGTGCTCCTAAGAGACAGTCCTCACAAGGATACAAATAATAAACAGCATCAACTTTTCAGCTGAAACAGAATTTATTATCCACCTCTCTTTGTATTGCTCTGGCATTTCTCCCTGTCCCACATAATACAATCAACTGAATGAAGTGGCAGTGAATTACAGGATGAGATGGTTCAGCGATGAATCAGTCACTGGTCTAACTACAAGAGAAACCGACACCCTTCCCATCAAAGAAATATGCACACAGGATATACAGAGCAGCTCCTGTAGGCAGAGACAGCTGATGGTTCCCATTTTCCAGTGACTTCTTTTGGATTGCTCCAAGGTCAGAACCCATGCGGGGAAAAAAAAAAAAATCAAGATCCATGTAAGACTTATAGTTATTTAAGCATGTTCAATATATATGGTCAGAAATCCAGGCTCTTCCATCACAAAACTACACACATAATGCACAGAAGAGGTGGAGTTCTCATGTCTTGTAAAAAAGGCTTTGAAAAATACACTAATGGAAACAAGGATGTTTTTGAACAGGAGTTACAGTGCCTATAATAATTGTGTGAATACAAATCACTCTGGGAAAAGCTGTAACACGTTTTCTATGAGGGCAGGTACAGCAAACTGCTGAAGGCTGGGGACAAAACTAATGAAAGAGAGTTTAAGTATACAGTGACATTAATCTTTCTCTCACACAACCCCTGAAGTCCATGGATAGCAAACTTTTAGCAACACTTTTAAAGGAGCTGAAAAGGAGCTACTCACTAAGGCTCCTTGTATTAAAAAAAAAAATAGTTGTCAGTGTTGTGTCAGTAAAAAAAAAAAAAAAATCTAAGGTGGATGTTTTGCCCTCCTTACTAGAACTGGAATGTTTTCAAGTGTTTGTCTCAGAGTACGGAGGCATAATTTGGAGAAACCACAGCGGATTTTCATGTTTAATATATTTTCATCAAAGCACTTTTCCTACCTCCGAGTTAATAGCTCCATAGCTTTTGCTAAACGTAGGCGTGACGACATCCCACATTAGCACAACAGACAAGAATTTGGAGGCGGTTCAAGAATGGTCACGCAGGAACACGCAGCAGCAGAGCCCCCAGAGCCCCACGGGTGCCATTCCCTGTGCCGGGTACCGGGGCAGGAGGGGACACAGGAGGGGACAGCCCGGGGCCGGTCCCTCGGTTCTGATGGGGGACACAACCCGGTGCCACTCCCCGGGTTTGGGTACCGGGGCAGGAGGGGACAGCCCGGGACCATTCCCTCAGTTCTGATGGGGGACACAACCCGGTGCCACTCCCCGGGTTTGGGTACCACGACAGTCACGGGGTGGGGGTGTTGTCAGCCCGCCAATTTCGGGCGAAATAAGGCTAAACACGGGCTCGGCGGGGCTTTTTCCCTCAGCGGGAGGGCGCGGGGTGCGTGAGGGGAGGCGTTCCGCCAGGACAGCTCGGGGGTCGCGGCGGCAGGGGCGGGGTGGCGGCCGTTCCCCCCTGACAGTCGAACGGCTGAAGGGAGGCGTGTGTCCGTGTTAGGGAGGGAGAGTGACATTTCTGCCGCCCCGCGACCAAATAAGGGCAAATTCCGCAGTGCCGGGCTGAGCGCTCAGGAGTCACGGACACCGCACGGAGCGAGCGGCCGCGAACCCGCAACCCCCCACACCCCGCGGGTCCGCGCGGCCGTCCCGCGGCGGCCGCCCCGCCGGCCCGCCCCCGCCCGCCATTGGACAGCGCTGCTGTCAATCTCCGGCATAACGTCATGTCAGCTGGAACGTTCTAGCTGAGGTCCGCGCCGGGGGCGGGGCGAGTGGACAGCACGGGCGCGGATTGGCTGAGCGCGATGGCGCACGAGAAAAACCCGGAAGAATCGCGGCCCACCGAGGGGCGGGCTGGCGGGTAGGCGCTGGCTGTTCTGATTGGCCAGCGCGTTGAGGGCGGGCACTCCCCGGCGGCTCGCGGGGGCGATTGGCCAAACGGCAGTTCGAGGAGCGTCCGGATTGGTCGTCAGGGTTCTGGCAGGTTCCAGAAGCGGCGGCGGCGGGTATAAAAGGGGCGGCGGCGGCGCGAGCTGGGCATATCGCGCCGCGGCGGCAGCTGGAGCGGGCGGGGTGGACACGGGCGAACAGCAGCGCAAACAGCCGACACCATGTCTGCCAAGGGGCCGGCGATCGGCATCGACCTGGGCACCACGTACTCCTGCGTGGGTGTCTTCCAGCACGGCAAGGTGGAGATCATCGCCAACGATCAGGGCAACCGCACCACACCCAGCTATGTGGCGTTCACCGATACGGAGCGGCTCATCGGGGATGCTGCCAAGAACCAGGTAGCAATGAACCCCACCAATACCATCTTTGATGCCAAGCGCCTCATCGGCCGCAAATATGATGACCCCACGGTGCAGTCGGACATGAAGCATTGGCCTTTCCGTGTGGTGAATGAGGGAGGCAAGCCCAAGGTGCAGGTGGAGTACAAGGGGGAGATGAAGACCTTCTTCCCAGAGGAGATCAGCTCCATGGTGCTCACCAAGATGAAGGAGATTGCTGAGGCCTATCTGGGGTGCAAGGTGCAGAATGCTGTCATCACAGTGCCGGCATACTTCAATGACTCCCAGCGCCAGGCCACCAAGGACGCCGGCACCATCACAGGCCTCAATGTGATGCGTATCATCAATGAGCCCACTGCAGCTGCTATCGCTTATGGCCTGGACAAGAAGGGAACCCGGGCTGGAGAGAAGAACGTGCTTATCTTTGACCTGGGAGGGGGCACTTTTGATGTCTCCATCCTTACCATTGAGGATGGGATTTTTGAGGTAAAGTCCACTGCTGGCGATACCCATTTGGGTGGGGAGGACTTTGACAACCGCATGGTGAACCACTTTGTGGAAGAATTCAAGCGCAAGCACAAGCGTGACATTGCTGGTAACAAGCGAGCAGTGAGGCGGCTGCGCACGGCTTGTGAGAGGGCAAAGCGCACCCTCAGCTCCTCCACACAGGCCAGCATTGAGATTGACTCTCTGTTTGAGGGCATTGACTTCTACACCTCCATTACTCGTGCCCGTTTTGAGGAGCTCAATGCTGACCTTTTCCGTGGCACCCTGGAGCCGGTGGAGAAGGCTCTGCGTGATGCCAAGCTTGACAAGGGCCAGATTCAGGAGATCGTGCTGGTGGGTGGCTCTACCCGGATCCCCAAGATCCAGAAGCTGCTGCAGGATTTCTTCAATGGCAAAGAGCTCAACAAGAGCATCAACCCCGATGAGGCTGTGGCTTACGGTGCTGCTGTACAAGCAGCTATCCTCATGGGAGACAAGTCTGAGAACGTGCAGGATCTCCTGCTGTTGGATGTCACCCCTCTGTCCCTGGGCATCGAGACAGCTGGAGGAGTGATGACTGCTCTCATCAAGCGCAACACCACCATCCCCACCAAACAAACTCAGACCTTCACCACCTACTCAGACAACCAGAACAGTGTCCTGGTCCAGGTGTACGAAGGTGAGAGGGCTATGACAAGGGATAACAACTTGCTGGGCAAGTTTGACCTAACAGGCATCCCCCCAGCACCCAGGGGAGTCCCCCAGATCGAGGTCACTTTTGACATCGATGCCAATGGTATCCTGAACGTCAGCGCCGTGGACAAGAGCACGGGTAAGGAGAACAAGATCACCATTACCAATGACAAGGGGCGCCTCAGCAAGGACGACATTGACCGTATGGTGCAAGAAGCAGAGAAGTACAAGGCAGAGGATGAAGCTAACCGGGATCGGGTGGCAGCTAAGAACTCCCTCGAGTCCTACACTTACAACATGAAGCAGACAGTGGAGGATGATAAACTGAAGGGAAAGATCAGTGACCAGGACAAGCAGAAAGTGCTCGACAAGTGCAAGGAGGTGGTGTCTTGGCTCGACCGCAACCAGATGGCTGAGAAGGAAGAGTACGAGCACAAGCAGAAAGAGCTGGAGAAACTCTGCAACCCAATCGTCACAAAATTGTACCGGGGAGATGGAGGGGCTGGGGCAGGTGGCTCCGGCGGCCCCACCATTGAAGAAGTAGATTAAAGAGGACTGAAGTATAGACTGGTTTATGGACAGTCACTCCATTCTTTGCTTTGTTTTTTTTTAATAACGTTTAAGGAAAACATCCTTGCCGATAACAGAGTTTATTCTGTTGGGTGTGTATAAAGACAGATCTGTCAGCTTGGTTTTGATAAGAGGGAAGGCACGTCCTCCTTTATAAGGTTAGTAATAGACAAATGTTGTTAATTCAGATACAGCTGTTTGTATTCTGGATGTTTGTCTCTGTCTCTTCTAAAGTAACCACTTGACTGTTGCAGTTGACAAGTTTCAAGTTATGCATGAAAAACTTTACAGAAGATTAAAAAAAAATTGCCAAATTTGGCTTCTGGAAATTTTGGTAATAAATAAAATGTTTTAAAAGCATAAATCTATCCTCTTTTTCTTCTCTGTGAAGGGGCAATAGTTGGGGTGGGGGGGGAAGGGGGTGAGGAATACCTTTCTGGTGGTGACAGCAGTGCAGCAGGGGGGTGTTGGGCTCCGGAGAGGTGGCTGATGCCCCTAGAGTGGCAATGGGAGAGAGCATGGGGGCTCCCTGAGGGGAGCCCAGCTTGGAACGGGTGCTGGGGAGAGGGGGTCCTGGTATTGCAGTCCCCCCAGCCTTGTGGCAGGGGCAGAGGGATTGTGGCTCTTGGGATTTTCACAACAGGGAAAAATTCCCCGGAGTTGTGTGGTGGTGCTATTTTGGGGCAGGACCTGCTTGAACCCGCAACTGGTGTCTGGGGCTGCAGTTCCCAGCTTGGGAATGTATCGTGTGCGTGTGGCTGGGAGAGAACAGTGGGGAAATGAGGACAACAGAAATAGTCCTGCTTGGCAGGTGGTGGGGCTCGATAAAATAGAGACCGGTTTGTGGGCAGCTGTAAAGTGCTGAGTTATTCTTGGGCTGCTTGTGTGCACGCTGAGCTTTCAATACTTTACTGTGTTTTTTTCTCTTCTTTAGACAATCAAAAGTAGAGCTGGGAGTGCTGAGTAAGGAGCTGGTATGCTGAACTTAATAGAATAGGCAAAATCCGTAGTAGTTAAACTCGTCTGGCTTTGCTGCAAACTGTCTGCAGAGCTTTTCATTTGTATAAGAAAGCAAAAAAACCTGGCAGGCAGCGTTGGGAGTCCAAGGCGCTGGGAGTTAATGAGCTCTCCTGATGGCATGCACATTTTGGACTGGCTTGTCCTTTAAGGGAAAAAACTGCAGAGCAGTGGGCAGCTGAAGGGAATCGGCTGCCGTGTTTTGGTTTGTTGCTTGTTTGGATGTCGGCACTGTTGGTGTCCTGCAGCTCTCCCCACTGGAAACAACTTTTAGGACTCTGATTCCTTAAGCTTGTAGGTGATGTAAATTAAAAAAAAGAGAAATCTATAAAAAGTTTTTTGTGTCAAGAAGGGAGGCAACAATAAAGCTATTCAGTATTTAATAATCAGCAGAGATGTAGCACTCTGGTTCACTACATGGATTTCTCTCAGATAGTTTTCCAAGGCACTCGTTGTCTGTGGCTTTCTCTTCGCTGGCTGCAGAAAAGGGTTGCTGTCATTACAGGGGGGAATTTGAGGCTTGTAAAAAGCTTATTTGATAGCTGTTGTTGCAAATGACTCAAAACCACTTCAGGTTTATGGAGCAGTTGGCAGGTAAATGTCAGTGCCATCACAGTGAGATTGGAGAAGTCGATTGCAGCAACTTCAGCACCTGCCAAGGGCTTCAGTGGGATCTCCAAAGGCAGCAATCAAGCTCTTGGTGTTCAGGTACACGGCACTCTCCTGGCTGTTTGCAGGTACACTGCTTCTTGATTTCCAGGCTGTAACATAGAGAAGGCCCTTGGGAATGAGAAGGTACTGTGACTTTTAATTTTATTTTTCCCCTAGGAATGAATAGGTAATATGTTTATGAATGGCAATAGATAATCTGTAAATGGAAAGGTGTTGCTGTAAACAGTAATATTTTGTCAGATAAACTCTTCCTAACCAAAATCCCACTACTATGGGATGACAATAAGGAATAGGTAGCACCCATTTTCATTGTAAATGCAGGTTGAACTATTTTTTTTTTCTATTAACCAACTGGTAATTGCCCTTGCCACATAGTTTCCTTTACTTTTCAGCCCTTGGTTTGCATTCCTCAGCGTCGCTTCCCAGTTATTAAACACAATTTTTTGTTATTTAAGTGTCTTGCAGAGTTAATGTAGCTAAATGCACATAGTAGACAGTTTGTCTCATGCCTGTGCTGTTTTCTGTCCTTCCCGTCCCCTCTGCTGCTGCTGCTCTTTGCCTATTCCAGCAGTGGGGCAGTCAGGGAGAAGAGACCAGGGATGTGGGGTCCCCATCCCCACATGGTGAAAGTAGCTGAGAACAACAACAGGTTAACACAGTTGTAATTTTTTTTTTCTATGAAATAAGTGGTTTTTTCCACCCCACACCTTTTACATACCCCAGGCTAAGGCTGTGTGTGGGGTTTGTAAAGGATTGGAAACTTGTGCTGACTTACATGGTTGTGAAAAGATTTGTAGTCTGCAGGCACAAAGTAACCTTTCCAATATGTGAACAAGCCCCCAGAACGCAAGAAGCAGGAAACTTGAACAGCTCAGAGCTAGATTCCTTGCATTCACTCACTTAGTTTATAAACCAGAGAAAAACTTCATGTTGATTTTCAGTATGTTGTACTAACTGCAGAGTGAACTCTGATCCTGTTAGTGGAAACTTCCCACTGACTCCAGTGGATCTCTATTCCTCCCCTCCCAGTTTCTTAAAGAAATGAAGTCAGTTTCCCAAAAGCTGCTCCTCATTTGCAAATAGCTGCATTTGGTGTGTCCATGTCCTTCCGGGGAGCAGTTGCACATTTCAAATGAATTTGGCAAAGCCAGGAAAGTAATCTTGTCTAAAATCTGCAGTTTCATTGCTTTTGCATTCAGCGTCTCTCATCCTGTCCTGACTCACAGCAAAGCCAGCTGCTTCTGTCAAAACCCTGGGCCTGGATTTCTGAACTTTGCCATGCTCCAACGAGGCTGTGCAAGAAAGACAAAACCCGTAAGGGAGAATGTAAAGTGCTTGTAACTTCCCAGCACTTGTGCAACTCCTGTATTAACTTTTGATTGCTCCATATATTTTCTGATTGAGCTTAGATGGTGTTATTTCAAAGAGAGGAACGCCGGTGGCATTAATACTGGAGAATTTAATCACCCAAATTAAACCCCTAAAGCCAATCCGTGCCTCCTGCGTGCGGCGCAGCTCGCCCTGCAATTCCCCACCGTCGCTTTGCAGGAGAAAGAGCCAAAAAAAAAGACAAAGCTGAAAGCATTACTAAATGCTTTCAGTGTGAGAGCCCTCGGAGGGAGCTGAGGACAAGGGAGATGTCTGAGGGGAGCTGGACGTGCTCGGACAGGCGGTGTCCACCCAGCCGGCCGGGTGAGTCCGCCCGGCCCCGGAGCGCCTGTTTGAAGTTGTGCGCGCAGGACTCGCAGACAGGCTGCAGCCCTGCTCATCCCTTGTGATACCATCTTAAAGGCAGGAATGAATACATCCCAGCAGCCTGCCTTTTATCTCTTGGGAGGCACTGCGTGGAGCCCTGCAGGCTGGGTAGCGTTTCTTTTGGGTGCTGCCTGTCATTTAGGTTCTCCTTGAAGGTTTGGGGCTCTGTGGGGTGAAGCCAAGGTAGGAGATGAGGGATTCAGGACTGCACCATAAATTTTGTCTTCCCCATTGTGAGCCACTCCTGCAGATACATATGAGGAGCAGGAAGAAAGAGAAAAAATATTCAGGAAATTCACATTTCCAGTTTTGGCACTTACATTAAATGCAAGGTATCACATTAAAAACCATGGGTTTACACCCAGCACGCATACTTAAAGTTCCTTTTTTTCAGCCTTGTCAGTGCAGTGCAGGGTAACAGCATTTTGAACTAGACTTCTCTCAATGGTGTTCCTTGTTTCTCCTCCTTGGCCCCGTGCCTGGCATGAGTTTCCCTTACTGTGTCCCTTCAGAAAGCACATGGTGGTCTAATCTCTGCTCCGTCAGGTACACTGCACCTTGGCACTTGGGAGTCCTGGGATGTTAAAGCAGCAAAGCATGTGGATGCTCTTACAGCAGCAAAATTACACTCTGTAGTTGCTCTTCACAGGAAAGTTATCACCCCTCCCTACCCCACAGCAAAACAAGTTATGCTAGTAAAGCTTCTTTAGCACACCAATGTGGGTCAGGTATCACATCTCTCTCTTCCACGTATTTATGCAGGCAGAAGCCTATGGCACAGACCTGCCTCTAGAGCAGCTCTTGCTTGCAGCAGCGTGGTGATTATAGAGTTGGGCAGGCCAGCATTTCCAGATGCAACAACATATTTCACTTCCACATATGAAACGGCAGTATTAAAACCCCCTGATCCACCCTTGCATGACCTATTTGCCTTTACTCTCTCCTGCATCAAGAGGGTGGAGACAGAGACAAGCTGGTTCCCCTTGTCATCCCAATAACAGCACCAGCCAGGAATTTCAGAGAGGGAGGAAATTTCCCTCTAAGAGCCAACACTTTTTTTGTAGTCTTAAAGAAAATCGAGAGTACAGGAAATTTTTGCCCCTCTTCCACTGCTGAAGGTACTCTCCCCCACCATTTAGGAACTGGGTTTTGTGCAAAAGTTGACAGATTTCTGTTGCATCCTGGACCAAGCAGTGTGAGGTTGTTCTTGCCCATACTTAGGTAGCAGTTGGCAGCACCTGTACCTTACCTGCTGGAGCAGTTAAAAATGTCACTGCTCCAAATAATTTGCAAGTCAGCAGTTAAAAATCTATCTTGACTAGGATTAAGGAGACAAAACCACTTCCAGAAGTGGCAATGCTATATACTTTGGCAGCACTCTATAGAAACCTCTATGGGTTTAGGAGGTCTTGGTTGCCTTTCTATATTCACTGCCAAGCATCATGAAATAAATTATGTCAATCCTTGTAAGAGCTGCTGCACAGTTGCACTGACAGTCTAGCAATCACGTCATGGATGAAAGCAGAATTTCTTTTTGCCAGGCTGTATCTAAAAATGTACACATTTCTTTCAAAATTACATTTGGAAGACTCTTTATTTCCCTGCTGAAGACCTCATTCATTTGCATTTGTGTTTGCAAATGTTCCAACACAGCCTGGTTAAAGACATTTGATGGTAGCTAGTCCTTAGTCCTACCTCCAGCACTACAGGTGGGAGATAACTAATTTAAACATTCTGATAAATGTAAAAAGTCTCTGTGATGCATGAAAAACTAAAAACCAGGTTCTCTGCCATAATTTCCTTCTAGTTTCCTTCAAAGCTCACAGAATTGAATAAAGAAGATCTTGTCTGTAGCATTTCTATATTAAGTTTTCACCTTTCTTCTCCCTCTATTTCTGCAGCAGGCAGATGGTTATTATATCCTGAGAAGAACTAAAAATTAAAATATGACACTTTTTGGTAAGGTTTGTAGATTTCTGTGTGCCTCAGAATAAAGAGTCAAAATCAAAATTTTTAAAATACCTTTTGAGTATGAGGTACTTTTTAATACTTCTTCCTTCCTGTCAGAGGCACTTAAATAAAAAAAAGTTTGATTGTTGGGGGTGCAAGACTGTGTGAAAAGGGCTGACAACTGCTCATGTTCAATAATCTCATCTGATAAAACCACACAGGGGGAGTAATGGCACGAGGAGTTCACTAAAAGAATGTGCAGCTGGTTTTTCTGGCTCTCCAAAATCAGACTGCATGCCTGTAAGTGGTGCCAGGCAGTTGCTGCCTCCTGAGTTCCCTTTGAGTTTTGGTGTGGACTCAGGACCTGATTCTGCCTTTGCCTGTCAGCACCTTCAGCCAGGCTGGAGCTGTGGATGTGGCTGTGAGGCCACAGGGCTCTGGTTTTGGGGCACAGCTGGTGCTGGATGTGAGGTGGACACGGTACCTCTCTAGAAGTAACACTGCAGCTACCAAACTGCCCTTTGCTTTGGATGATCCAAGGAATGCACTGTTCAGATTGCTGAAAACAGGGAATTAGGAGCTTCCATGTTGCACGAAACTGAAAACCTGCACCAGTGTTCATGGTATTTTGCCCAAGGGACAGTATTTATCCCATTCACACAGCATGATCCTGTTTTTAATGAGCAGGCAGAGCACTTGGCAGGTAAATGGTGTAGTCATGGACAGTATTAGCTACTGTGACATTGAAGTCTGTGCTTGTGTGTCCAATACAAACAGTAATGCACACATGGAGTCTAATATTCCCAGAGAAACCAGAGCTGACATTTAACAGCCTCTGGGAAAAGAGGAGGAAATTAATACAGTAGGTATGGGAGACAGAGGCTTGACACAGCAAGAATAAAGAGGCAGAGAAGAGGTGGATGATTGGATGGTGAGTCAGTGATATTTTTGTTGAGTTTATGCATTTGTTTACTTTCTGGGTGTGATATCCAAATTAAACATTAGATATACCTAAAGAATGGGTACATATACATATTGTTGAGTGTTCTCAGCTACTGGGATGCTCATGGACACACACCACAATAAACAACACTAAAAGAAGCCTATTAAAGGTTCAAGGTCAGTTGTTCAGAATTAAGACTTGGAGCAAGCCTGTTGCTTGCTTTCTTTGTGCTTATGCCTCATGTTTTTAATTATGCACTAACAGCTTTTAATTTTTTTTTTTCTTCTGCAGGGCACCTGCCTCAGTCAGTGCACACAATGGGCAATGTAAGCTCTAAGAAGGTAGTAGTGTCTGATTGAACATACACCTTATTTAGTGTGTGTTTTTCAGCCCCAGCTCAGAGGAAGAATTGTTGCTTAGGATGCTGCCTGTGGAACTCATCACCATCATATCTTGATTGCTTCACATTATCTATTTCGTTTTTACCCCTCAGATGTATGTAATTCCCACAAGAAAGAAGGTGATAAATCAGCAAAAGCTAAATGCCATGTGTCTATTATGGCATCTTCCACTGGAAACGCCAAGGAGCTGTTTTTTTCTGAGAATTTAGTGTTATGCTTTTCTTGGACTGTTCGAAGCAGATTTCCATTACAGAGGAAGGTTTCTCTCCCCTGCCTCCTGCACTTCAAACACTAACACAGGTAGCCCTGGGTCTCTGCAACACATCCCTTACTTGTGCCAGTTCTTTTAGTACAACTTTTACTGGAGTCAAGATGGGCCAGTGGTCTCCTGAGGCTGCTGACAGCCCTGCTCTCTAAAAATGAGCCACTGAGCCATCAGTTCCATACATTCTCTTCTCCCCTGAGCCTGTTTCTACAGTGCTGCCTGGCTGCCACGGGTGAGATCTGAGGTTGTTCCCAAACCTGCTTCTCTCATCCCCTTAAATATGTAACTTGGCTGCCAAGTCATAGATATGCACTTGGCAGCCGGCAATAGCAACTGGAAACATAACATACACAATGCAGTTGTATAAAAAATTGGAAAGGGATGGCTGCAGAGAGCAGAGCCAGAAAGGAATTCTCAGGCTGTTTTGAGATCCTTGCTTACCTATCTATGGACTGATTCTGTGGGCATGAATATGCCTCTAAATAGTACCCACAAGAGAAAAGATGCAGTGTTTGGAAGGCTTTGGAAACAAGGGAAGTTAGGGACAGGTTGCTTTATGGAAATTTTCTTTCCCCACATTGTGTTGTCCATTTGCTCTTCCATGTGGTCATGAACACCTGTGATACTTTCAGGACTATCTTCCCTAGTTAGCAACTACTGCAAAAATTATTTATGCCATTTTTAAGAGGTGAAAGCACAGAAAATGTTCCTTCTGTCTCACTGACCTGACCTGTCTAGAAGTCTTAAATTAAGTATTTTCATCCTTTCAAAGTATACAGTAGTGCAGCAACATTTTCTTGGGTTGTAGCTGACCTGCTCTGTTGCAAGGTGTGGTCCTTCCCTTGTCCCCTTATATTTATCTGGCCCTTGTCTGACTCCACCATGAACTGATACAAAATGCTAACTAAACAGAAAGCTTCTCATTTATTTTTGCTGGATGACTGCTTTTGACAGCTTAGGGAGCCGCCTTGCTGTGGGGTCAAAGATGAAGAATCATCAGACAGGTAAATGATGGGAAAATTCTGATGGTATCAAGAATGCTTCTTCTATTAACAACTGGCTCTTAGGCTGGTTTAGCTGTAATGTGAAACCTCACCCTTGACGGAGACTTGACTTTTATTGGCAAAAAGTAGTTTTGTAATTTGTACCAATTTTGGGCGTGAACTAAGCAATACCAGTTATAAATAACACTGACCCGCTGTGAATGATGTGTGAGAGATTCTCTGCTTGAAAAACCAAATGTTTCACAATATCTCAAAGATTCTAAACCTCAAAATCATGCCTTAAAGTGACCTACCTTAGTATATGGGAATTATTTCCAGGTGCAGCTTCCAAATCTTGAGCTGACTGCTCACATAAGGACCTAGGTTGTGTCACATATTTGCGACCTGATATAGTTAGAAATCTTGTAAAGCC
Organism: Taeniopygia guttata; assembly: GCF_048771995.1. Taxonomy (NCBI): domain Eukaryota; kingdom Metazoa; phylum Chordata; class Aves; order Passeriformes; family Estrildidae; genus Taeniopygia; species Taeniopygia guttata. The sequence continues at coordinate 57,756,122 of NC_133030.1, read as the reverse complement.
CAAAGCTGAAGTGTGTTTAACATTCAGAGTGCTGTCACTGTCCATAACAGAAGGACCAGGACCAGCTGCCCCCACTGCTGCCAGTCCTGGGAAAAGCCAGGAAAATCTCTGCAGCTCCTGACCATCAGTGCCACAATGAGCATAAATAAGTGGCTGTGGAGATGTTATCAAATGGAAAAAACTCATTTCCCTGTTTGGGCTGAAATGTTACACAGGGAAGCTGCTTAGCAGGGCTGGGAGGAGCAGAGCACATTGGTCATGAGTCCTGGTGCCAGAGCAGGCTGCAGGGGAGGGGACGTGCTGGGATCTGCAGTTCTTAGGGGACAGCAGATGGTCACTGCTGTAAGCAGTGTCACCCTTTCACTCCTGACAGTGTCCTGGCAGCACTGTGCCATCTGTGAGCCTCCCCACCCTTCCCAGCTCCATCCTGTTGCTGCTGTTCATGTTTGCCTCTGCAGCAGATCCCAGGGGCCACGGGAGGACCCACGAGTGGGCAGGGATCTGTCCTGCTGCCCCAGCACAGTGCCTGGGACAGTCATTCAGCCATTTGCATTAGTGAGAAGCTGCTGGGATGCATTTTGAAGACACAAGGGTGGAATTTTCTCCTTCCTGTGGTGTGCTGGTAGATCTTGCTATGCTGGATTACCACCTTTCCTATTTTCTTTCATGGCTCATAATCCCTTGTGTGTAACATAAAAGTACAGCATTTGTGTGGGCCTTTTCATCCGAGAGTGGCAAAACACTATTAGAAAGCTGGAGCTGAAGACTAGAAGAGGCAAGCTGAAATAACCACTTTTTGTCAAAGGATTAGAGCCATGATTTCCTCATATTCATCTCTGCGGTCTAACCACCACATGGGCTGTGGGCTGCTGACTTGAAATTATTCTGTTGTCCCATATCCAGCCTCTACTACCAAATTAGATTGAGTAAGAATCTGTGAGAGCCTGGCTGAATAGTACCTGGCAAAAAGTCACAGGAAAGCCTAAAGTTTCACTTGGTTTAAATTTGTAGGCAGAGGGGTTTCAGCAATAAGAGTAATTTTGCTCTAAAGGTGACCTACAAATAATAGTTAAGGGTTTGCAAGTCTCTCTTGTTAATTAAGAAAGGAGTAATAGACCTCATTTATTTCCAGGGGATATTTTTATTTGGAATTCTTAAAAATACATAGATCCTGTAAAATGCTGTTACTAGTAGTTTTGTCCAGTGTCCCCTGAACAGTCTATCTGCTGTTTATTTAAAGTTCTCAGTTTTAAAGGAACATATATAATATATTCCATCTCTTAGCAAAGATTTCTTTACTCCTGATACTTAGATTATACAATTACATAAATATTATTATTAAAAACCCCAAAAAGCAATGTGTTGTTTAATGCCTGGTTTTGTTGGATTTCCCAGTCTTTTCAGATTCACTGGCAATCAAAGAACTGTTTCCTTTAGCAAATTTCCCATTATTATTATTCCCATTATATAACCTGAAAGACAAAAAAAGAACAAATACACATTTTTCTTTCTTACACTGGCAACCTTTGAGAACTTCTGTTGAAATAACTCACACACAACAATATCTTGGGAAAAGCAGGCTTAAGACTAAAGGAAGGTGCCCAATATGCACAGAATTTGCATTATAAATACTTTGCTGGTCTGAGAACTTGAACATAGATTTATGTATACATGCACTGTATACACTGCTTCCTTGCAGAGGATAAAACTCACTTGAGGTGTATGGTACTGTAAAGCTGATACTAACACCCTTGAATCAGGAAAGTAAAATAATGATGTTTGGTTTCTAATTATGTAGCTTTAGGCCTTGAGAAATACTGCAGTTCCGAGTAAATTCAGTCAAGTATTTGTTTTACACAAGCATCAACTGCAGGATAAATTCTTACATCATGTAATGGAGTAAAGGAGAAATTCACATTTATTCCATACTTCTCTCACGCTGAACTACAGAGGGACAGCTAAAATTGTGTGTCATGTGTCAGAAATGTGCCCCACACCCTGGGGCAGCTGTGCTGGATGCAAGGGGCAAATGCCACCCCAGGTGTCCAGAGGTGGAGGTGGAGGGAATGATGTTCCCTGTGGGGTGTGTGACTCTGCAATCTCTGGGCAGTGGAGGACTGCAGACCTTTAGGGGAACCACAACACTGCAGGAGAAAAAGTGCACCTAACTCTGCTTTGAATGTCTGTGGCAGGTGTGGGTTAGGGCATTAAAAGGACTTTTAAACCATTAGGGGGAAAAGCCCCTAAAACCTAAAATCACCCAAATTATCCCCTCCTGCTCTTTTCTCAGGGGCAGGGAGCCAGTGGAGTGTGGCAGCAGTGGGTCACCCACGCTGCCTGCTGCTGCCTCCTGCCCTGCTGGGCATTTTCCAGGCTCACCTGTGTCCTGGTCACACAGCTACAGCAGACACCTTTCATGGCTTGTGTCTCAGCAGCTTCAGCACCTCCTCCACTGGGTTTGGGAACGCTGCTGACTCTGCCCGGCAGCTCTGCAGGGAGAGGTGTGGGCTTTGTGGTGACCTCTGCCTGATCTTCCCTCAGTGATCCCAAAGAAGAGCTCTGGAACGGGATAGTTTGCATCTGAAATCTTCCTAAAGCCATTTGGGACACTGCTGGAAGGGTTTACATCTTACAGGGCATATGGGGCAAGGGGCAGAGCAAGAGGACCCCCAAGAAGCCTCTTTGTTCTTTGCTTCTGTATTCTTGAAAGCAACATCTCACAGCGGCCTCACCACAACCCAAATATTTTCTTAGTGTCAGCTAGAGGTCGAAATAGATATATCTTCAAGTTCTGGGAGGTTGACCTCTGTACTGCTGCTAGTAATTTAAAATAATACTGCTGCATGCTCATACTCTGTATTTCAGCTCCAATCCAGCAGCTAAGGAAAACCTCAAGGAAGGAAAAATTGCTCTCTTTCGGGAAATGCATGTAAAGACATTAAAGTGTTATTTCAATTCGACCAGCCTAGCTCAAAAAGTAACAAGATCATCTGGGTGGGAATATTTTCATCCATTGTCTGAGGATCAAGTCTGAACAAAGCACATGAAGCAGGAAGCCAGCTGTCATTTCAACAGGGTGGATGAGTGGTCTGAACACAAAAACAGAGCCAGACATGCCTGGTGTTGAATGCTAGCTCAGGCTCGGCCTGGTCTGACTTTGGTAAAGTCATTCAGCATCTTTGTTGCTGTTTCCAGATCGTTCACAATGAGGTAATACTCATCTACTCCAAAGAGTATTGTGAGGTAACGAATTCATCTGTGTAAGACACTTCAAAGATTAAATTATTATTATTATTATTACTAATTTTATAAATTCACAACATGGTATAGCTAACTTTCATTCATTACTTAAAACCTCTTTGATCTATATAATACAGTTGCAATTTATTATATTAGCAACTAAAGGAGCAACTTCAGATGCAACCTTAGAGGTGAAATGTCCTGTTTCTCTCCACATCCCCAGCCTGATTTGTAGTTCTAACAGCTGAAAGATAGTTCAGGATACCTGCCAAGCACATTTCACTGCTTGTCCCTTTGAAAGTGAGTGCAATGAAGAGAACAGACAGACAGTATTCTCACACTGGAATGAGCACTGTGTCCTTGAATGTTATATATTGGTCAACCACCAGCACCTTCCAAGAGGATTGCAGTGCCATGCTCCCTGAGAGAAGTCTGGCTGACAAAGGAGGAAAATTGCATGGGCTGTCCATGTGGGTACAACATGAATACATGACGTTGGATGATGTAAAATGTGAGTAATTGCTGGTATTTCACATCAGCAAGGTCTTGCCACCACCATTTAGAAAGCTGTTTCTGCTGACACTAGCAATTTTTTGAGGAAATACTGTTTTTCTCCTCTGTATGCTTTCAGATGCTGCTCTGCTTTTGAAAGAAGTTAATGACTCACATCACATTACCTTTGTAGCTGTATGAGGTATGTCATGGAGAGTTTGTTTTGAGACTTTTGTGTGTAGCTGGATGTGGAGGGACTGCTCTTCTGATTGAGAAGCAGAATGGGAAATAATAGAGGTTTAAAATCTCTCAGCTGTGTGGTTCAGTGGGAAACAATACTGAATTCATCTTGTGTTGAACACATGCAAAGAAATAATTTTATCCCCTGTTTGAAAGCTTTCTATCCTGTTACCTAAAGGAAGGTGAAGTACAGAAAATATATTTATTGGAAATAGCTCTGGTAATACCCAGTTCAATCCACTCTTCAGTATGTTTATTGGACTGTCAGTAGCTCACTAAAAACCTTCAAAGTCTTAGTGTGGGGTGGAGTGCTTGCTAGAAATAGGTCTCAGCCATTTTGCTAATATTTGGTATAATGTAGCCCTTGAGCAGAGACTTTGTTCTTCTCATAATGGTCTGGTGATGTCTCTATCTGCAGATCTGGAAACTTCACAGTGACCATTACACCTTCTACTTAGGAATGAGAAACTAGAGGATTTCCTCATGGCCCTGCTCTTCTACCTACCTTTTCACCTGGGAAAAATTGCCCTGGAATTACCTGGAAAAGGAATGCAGGTCCTTGATTTTGTGAGTACATTAGGGATACAAGAGCTTGCCTCAGCAAATCTGGAATCATAGATCAGTCTTTTGGGTAAGAATCAGTGGGATTCTCCTTGTGAGCCGGAACTGCTGGCTACATTGGGATATATGGGATACTACAAAACCCCCTTGGTCTCACATTTTCTGGCTCCCATCTCCCTGTCCTCTGTGCTCTCCAGGACACAGGCTCCTGCCTGGAGAGGGGCAGATCTTCTGACAGGGTTTGAACCCTGCTTTGCCCCAGCCCTTCCCTGAGTGGTGAGTTCTGTTGTGTATGTGCCACAGCATCACCACAATCTCCTATTCAGGGTGGTGGCAGGGTCCAGTCCTGCTGCAATGGGGCCACCAAATAATCTGGGTCCACAAGGTGATTTGAATAAATAATTTCTGCTACCACTGATGTTAAATCTGTGTGAGTCCCCTGGACCAAATGACCACCCCCTAATGCCCTTTCCCAGGACTAACATTAGCATCCAGCCATTTCTGCCTGCAAAACAGCAAATAGTCACACCTGAGTCTGCTGCGAGTTAATTTGTGCTGTGGGTGACATTGCTTTAAGACTTCATTTCTAAATACTTTGCAAAGCAGGTTCTGATGACTCTTAGGTGCTAGAAACATGTTACAGCATGAGGAATAAGTGCTAGGAAAGCAGTTCCCAAGTTAGGGTGTGTGACCACATTTGCTGCCTTGCAGAGTGGAAATGGGGATGCCAGGGGAACAGATCAGGAGCTGCTGTGTTAGAGGGTTATGTGCCTTGGGAGAAAGCACTGCAGAATTACAAGCTATGATTGTAACAAACTTCTGTGATTTTCTGGAGTCTAATAGTTTCTGGAATTAGTTCACCATTCTCCTAAATCACTTAATGATTACTTGCTTCACAGTTCATGAAGCCTTGATATAAAGACAGGCAGATTTATCTGGATTGAAGAATAAAGTGTTGGAGGATTGGTGTCCCTAAGGAATTGATTTATCTTACATCCATAGATTTACAGATGCTTCTTTCATTGCTCAAGGAACAATTTATAAATAAAGAAAACCTTCAGCACAGTTCAGTACACAAAGGTCACAGATTCAGCTGAGGTGCTCTGGGCTGCAGTTCACAAAAAGATTTCCTTGCTCTTGGCTGGTAAAGGACAAGGAGGCCATGCCATGCGTCAGGACACCTCACTCTGTCATTGACTGGTGTGGCAAATGCAGCAATAGACTGAAACAAAGGGGAGTTCAGACCTATTTCAATATAGGGTTGTGTTTCCTGGATCAAGGGACCTTTGGTTAGTAGGGATCAGCTAGAAGCTACTGGATAAACCCTTCCAGATGACACTCTTCAGTGCATTGTGTCATGCAGGGCCCTCAAAGTGAGTCCTGCCTGTTGGTGGGAAACATATACTGAGTACTGTCCTTTTCTACAATAGGGCTTTATTTAGATTCATTACCATCCCTGAAGGGAAGTGCTTGCTTGTCAGGATTATCTGAATGGAGAGTTAAGAGAAGATTAAAGAACAGGCACTTACCATGCAGAAGCAGGAATTCAGGATATTGATCTAATGATGTATAAATACCAGTAAGGAAAACAAAATTACAAAAGGCAATTTTAGGTCCTATTTAATGCTGAAGTTCAACCTGAATTATTTTAGCATGTTAGCTGAATTGGAGAAGCAGGGGAATGTTAGTCAGGCTGTGAAGAGCTTTCTGGTATTAAATTTTCTTTCCCTGTTCAAGACCTCCCATTTCTTGCTGTCCACACAGCCTAATCACATGTGCTATATTTCAAATCAAATGTATCAAGGTCTGTCTTTCCCCTCCTGTGGAGTAAAATTCTAGAATGATCTTCCAGTAGAAAGTAGTGTGGGCAAGCAAGAAAACTACTGTGTTTCTGAAGGTGGAGTTCTGAGAGCTTGTGAAAGCGATTTCGCAACTACAGAATAGAATTGGAATGACATAAAATTACACTTGTGATAAGAATCCTTAGGTTTGTGATATGCTGATGTATTTGGGTAAATGTGAAAGAAGATTGCGTAGTCATTTGTTTTCCTGTATCTAGCCAAATAAATCCCATGCTGAGGGCTGTTGCTAGTGGCCTGCTCAGGGAGAAAACTCCTCCCCCTTCCTCCAAGATATAATTTAATTTCAGAGGCTCTTTTGCTTCCCTGCGTAGTGCTGGCAATGTGCCCCAAGGAGAGACAGACTGGAGGCAAGACACGCCAGTGCCACTTCCAGTTTCTCCTTAGTGATGCCTGTAATTTGCTCCCAGTTAAACCAACAGACAGATTAGTTGGAGACAGGGCTTGGTGACCCACCTAGTCCTTTATCAGCCTCATGCTCACATATGCCAGGCGCATGCAATGCTGTGCAGTCCTCCAGCAGCTCTTCTTGCAGGCCCAGTGAGATAACCTAACAAGACAGAAAACAAAGCTGGCTATTCCTGCTCCTCATTGGTGTGTCTGGGGGTTCCTGCCATTTGGGCTGCCTATCTGAGAGGCTTAACTCATCTGTTGGGTCTAATTTTGACCATAACGAGCCAGACCTGATGGTCTGAATAGCTCCTCAGTTGTCTTGAACCTAAACCACTGATACTTGTAGAAGTATCAGAGTCCCCTCAAGGGAACACCTAAGATCATCCAGGCTTCAGAATTCATTGCTTCTGTGCATTAAACTGTCTCTGGAAAATAAAGCATTGGAAGGGGATCGTGTCAGAGAAAGTCAGGATGAATCTGGACATCTTTTGCTTCTTGTGACTTTGTCCTTTGTTGATGCCCTGCTGATTCTTTGGAAATCCAAGCCTGAGGCTTTCACGATTCTTTTCTAGATTCAGGAAGATCTTGTTAAATAACGTTAAAAACAACTAAACCAATTTTCCAAAGCAGTGAGAATGAGGCATTTCCCCACTGGAGACAGCTTGGGAGGATTCATCTCTGAAATATGTGACTCTAAGAACAAAACTCACCAGCAGTGGATGAGACATGAATGGAACAAGGGCTATTATTTCTGTCCCGCATTTTCTTTCTCCTTTAGTTTCTGGTTCTGCTTCCAACCCTTTCATGTCTTTTGGGGGAAATCTGCTGAGTTTTATTAGCAATTATCCTTGAGAAGCCTGGAGTAATTGTTTCAATTTATTAAGGAAGGGTTGGGTAGGAAGCTTTAGAGCTGTAGCCCGTCAAGGAAGGGCAGATAAAACCAACTCTTCTGTGTGTGAAAAGAGGCTGGAAGCTTTTAGGCCAGCAGCACTCCCAGGAACTGGCAGAGACAGTCGGGTGGATTACAGGGGAAGCAGAGGAAATAGAAAGCTCTTTGGTTTGGCATTTCCTTAGTGTTTGATCTGAATTGGTTTAAAATACAGGCTTGCAGTGTCAGCCGGTCCTGTTTAGAGGCGGTCCCGAAGCGCTCCGTGGGCCTTTTTGAAGAGCAGTAAGTGGTGACTCCGGGAGAGCCAGACCCACAGCTCCAGGCTGCCCTGCCAAAGCCAGCCTGGGGATCCCTGCCCCCAGGGCTGCCATGCTGCCTGCAGGGACTCTCATAAGCCATGCAGGATCAAAGACAGCAGCCTGACAGCCTGCCGGGCTGTGGCCATGCAGCTTATGCCTTGTGTGGGGCAAGAAAACCTGTCTGGGCTGAAGCCCCAGCCCCTGTGGCCCCACCAGCACTGCCCAGCTGCTCTGGAAGCATCTGAACCAGCTCCAGAGGGGTCCCTTCATGGTGGTGTCAGCCAGCATGTTGGTTTGGGTGCCTAAAATCCACACTAGCTTCTCAGGAACTGTGTCCCTATTGTCCAGAGCTCCTTCCCTGAAAACACTGTTGCCTTTTTGTTTTAAAAAGGACTGTGATATTTTAGAGAAGATGTGTTGGTGAAGTTAGGGGTGCCCAGGGCCTACCTTGCCAAGGTATGCTGTATCCTCATCCTCAAGGAATGGCACAGCAGCATCACAAGCCCAGTGCAAAGCAAACCTTGACTCTGTCAAGGGCCTCAGTAGCCCAGGATCAAGTCTCCGTTGCACAACACAAGTGAATGCCCAGACAATAAATGTCTTGTGAGCCAAGGAGTCACAGAGACCTGTGGGATCATGAGACAGAGAAGTGTCCTGATCTTCCTGCAGCTCGGTCTCATCTCATAACCAATTCCAAAAGTGTTTCTGGTGAGCTGCTGACAACTGATTTTGCCACAATGAATTGCAGCAGAGCTCTGGATACCAGACTGGAGAGCTGTAGCCCTGCTATGCAGAAGTGTTGCTGAATACACGGAGCAGAAAACTTTCATGGGTTCAACATGAAAGTCAGCAGGGCAAAAATCAGTGCAGCCCTGGATCTTACCCCTGCCTCTTCCACTTAATCTTGAAAGAAAATCATTGGGTGCCTGCTGGTTGCCATTTATGCCTGCATAAATCTTCTCTTCTGCCAAGTCTGAGGTGGCATAAAGACAAGTCTAGCAAGGGAGGGAGACAATGTACCTGAAGGGCAGCATGTGCAGGGAGTAGAGGTAAGAAGGGGCTGTGCTTGGGCATTAGAAGTGTAGGATGCCCCCTTTGAGTGGGGAAGGTGGTGCATGGCTATTTCAGAGCTGTGGAGACTAACCAGGTTCAGCAGTGATGGTCCCAGCTGTGGGCTGAAATGGGAGACAGACTGATAGTGAGATTTGAGAAAGAACCAGAAGGCAGGAGAGGATGAGAGGGTATTTGAAAAGGGAGAGAAACTAAGGGAATGATGAGGACAAGAAAAAGGGGATTTTAAAAAGGTGATGAAGATGGTGTGGTTTAACCCTGGCCAGCAACTAAACACCACAAAAAAATGGTTAATGGAAGGAAAATGTAAGAAAGATTATACACTGTACTAGTGTGTAATGTGTGGCAGCACATTTCTCCCTCTCTCAGGATTTTTCATAGAGGTGCACAGAGAGAAATAAAAGAAAAAACAATTTCTATTTCTGCTCCTTGTTTTTCTCATGTGGAATGTGTTTAAAGAATTTTTTACCTGGAGTGAGTGCTTGATTAGATTCTAGTGAGGATTGTTTGAGCCTGATGGCCAATCCAACCCACCTGTGTCTAGAATCTCGAGAGAGGGTCACAAGTTCTGTAGTTGTGTTAGAGATATAGAGTTAGAAAAAGTATGTAGTTTTAGTATCTTCCTTTATATAGTATATGAATGTATTTTACCATAGTTATAATAAAGAAATCATTCAGCCTTCTGAATTGAGTCAGACATTATCATTTCTTCCCATTGGGTTTGCCTGCATTTACAACAGTAATGTACTATAACTGGTGTACTAAATGACAGAGATTATACACTGTACTAGTGTTAGGGACTCTTTCCTCAGCCATGCATGTCCTCACACAATGTTTCCTTTCCCTGGCAATACAAAGGAGCACTCCCCACACAGCACTCCAGTCCCTTGGGATCCTCTCAGAGCAGTTTAATGACAACTTTCAGTCAGTTGGTGTGAAACTGCTGCCAGTCCCCAGAGGAGTCACAAACATGCACCTCCCTTCCTGCACCAGTGCTCCAGGCAGCCTTGCTCCTGCCTGGGTGGGAGAACCTGGGTTTCTTTGTAATCAAGAGGAGAAGGTAACCCACAAAAGGATGGAGTCAAAGGGGTGGAATTGCTGTCCCAACAGGGCTCCCATTATAGTGTGTCCCATACCAAAAGGTGCTGGACACAGAATAAGGATGTGTTTCCCTTGGATCCTGACACATCAGCTCTTCACCAGGCACTGTGGGAGCAGCCTTCTCTGCCAAATTCTTGCTCCCAAATCCTGATGAGCAGAGTCAACCTTCCCTCTGGTAGGACAGAGAGGGTCATGACAGCATTTCATTACTTACTGTGTGGTCCTAATGTCTGTGCTTATCAGAATCAGTTGGAGGAACTTACTGCAATAACTTGGGTTTAAGAGCTGGATAAAACAGGCAGGTTTAAAACAGTTTTAAAACAGTTTAAAACAGGCAGCTCTGCTGCCTCCTCAGCCACTCCTGTTGCCCGGTGAAAGGGAGTGATTGAGACAAGCAAGAGATCTAGTGGTGAAAAACCACCAGCATGAGAGTGAAACTGTGTTTTGGGTATTTCCATCACAGTGGGGGTTGGAATATTGGTGTCCAGGCTGTGGAAAGACACAGGCTAGACAAGAGCTGTGTTTTAAAGCCCTCATGATGTAGGGCAGGTGCTGTGTGAGGAGAGGGCTCACTGAGTTACTCATAGCAGGGTGGCTGACTACAGCTGCCTTCAGAGTTAGGCTAATGCTGAGCCTGTTATAATATAGGGCACTTCCCATACCATGCTGCAATTATATATACATAATCTTTTCCAGGCTGACTCATTCCAGCCTTAAATGTTATCTGGATCCTCCCAGACCATTATATGAACAGCCAGGTACAAGAGCTAAAGGACAGAACTGGTTAACATTCTTAATTATAAGATGGTTAGGACTTTTTTGAGCACACATGGGTTTGGATGAAATGGAAACTGTGGGGAAGGTTACTTTTGATGAGTTATTTTTTTAACATGAAAAATTAGATTTAAAAAGCTGAGACACTCTTGATGGTGTATCAGCCCCAGTTTTGCTGTATTTCCTTATAATCCAGCTGTGGGTTCCTGATGGTGTTGAAGCTGTTGCTTTTCATTGCAATTCACCATAGCAACATTTTAATGAAATATTATACTATGTTGGTAAAGTGCTTTCTCTGCCAGATCTGCCAAATGTCTGTATGTTCACGTGAAATTATTGATGTTTCACAAAAGTGTTTTCCCTGAAATTGTAAAAAGGGATGCTTAGGTGGAGATCATCTTCAGCTTACACTTACATGATTTGTAAAATGCAGCATTAAAATCCTATCTTGACACTATTCCAGACTGGAATTTGAGAGTTCCTGTTATTTGTGTATGCTAGTCCCTTTGTGCCTCCAATGCTAAGGAAGGAATAGGTGTGTCTGGCTTTCTCCTTTTAAGTTATGAGGATTGGGCAACCTTTCTGTGGTGCCAGTTTCCTTATGGGCATTTGTCACGATGGGAACAATACAGAGTGTTCCCAAAGCTGCATCAATGGGGCAAACAGGGCTGTGCTGGCCTCCTCTTTCTTTTATGCATGAACTCACTCCATCCCCTTCACAGCTCTGAGAAATCAATATTGCTATGTCAATTCTAGAATTAATATTGTTATGTTACTAGAAGCCATGATGCTTTTTGCTCACTCTTTCAAATTTCTTGCAAGTCCTGTCCTGAAGCTTGTTGCTCCAGGATGTTTTCCTGACCCTTTTTTTGTATTTTCTTAATTAGCAACTGTGTCCTAGACATGGGAGGTGCCTTCTAGTTCAAGACTTACTTTAGGAAACTTTATTTCACTCAGGTCTTTTGGCTTAGTGCCTCACCTCAGGGAAGAAAGCACTGGGAGAAAGAAGGGTGAAGACCCCATGTCTTCTTTGTCTCTAATTATTCATGTTATTTTCTCTTCCTGGCTTCTGCATATGTTTCTCTGCTAAAGAAGGATCTTAGTTCCCAGACACCACATGAGCTGTTAAAAGGAGAATCTGTGTTTCATATTTAGGTTTCAGTACCTGCGATAATTTTAAGTTTCTCTTCTCTGGTACTCTGAAGGCAGAATGCTGTTCTTTACCAGAATCCTTAAGGAACCCAAATCGTTGGAGTTGTTTTGGGAGTTTTCTTTGGCAAAGGGCCATGCTGTGCGTGCAGAGTCAAGCCTCTTTTCCCTTGTATATATGTGAAGCATCAGCAGGATTGCAGCTGGTGGGAACCAGGTTTGGAGATACGTGGTTTTCTTGATCAGAAAAATCAGTAAATAGAAGTCCAGAGATGGTAAATAGAGCTGAAACAAAGGCTGAAAGGTACTATCTTCATGGACTGCTCTGCATTGATATTTTTGGGGGATGGCAGCTGGGAGTCAAGGTCTGCACCACTTCATGTTATCAGGAAGGTAAGGGAGACATCAGGAGCTGGTGAGCTGATGTGGAGACAGGCTTTCCTGTGCAGCTGGCAGGACCTGTGGGGATCTGTAGGTTAGCAGGGAAAATGTGTTGGCGTTCCCATGAGGGTGAGTTGTGCCATCTCCAGGAGAACAGAGTGGCTGCTGGGATGTGTGCATCACCCTCTGCTTAATGGGCACTTCCATCATGGACGGTCATTTGGCTTTGTGTGACCAGCTTGGGCTCAAGTGGGTGGCGACAGCATCCCTCTGGCTTCCACTGGGCAAATTGCTGCTTCTTTAACAAAAGCCCTTTGTTGTTCCTGGGCATGTTTTATATTTCTTCTTGGAGATACATCAGGCACCTCCTTCCTGGTTTTCAAGTTTATTGTCTCAGCGTTGGCCTGGCTTTTTGCCCCAAAAAACTCTGCTTGCTGCTCTTCCAGTGATGTCAGGAAGAGTTTTTTAATTGGCTTCAGTGGGAACTGGGTTAGATCAGCGCTGACCACTTTTGAGGGGCCCGTGCAGAGAGCTCAGTCGAGATAGCATAGCAGGGGAGCCTCGCCTGCTCATCACAACCTGCTCTGTTCTCTGTCAGATTTAATTAACTCAGCCATACAACATTTTACATTTTCTTCTTCTGAGGCAATGCAGAAGTCCCATCCTTCTCTTGGACAGTGGGTCTCCGCGTGCTGTTAATGAGGATCTACCAGCAACAGCTTTATTGCCCTGGTGCAATGCCAGCTTGGCATAGCCCCATGAGTCATATTCAATGCTCTGTTCAGAGGACTGAAAGGACGACTGCTGCTATTAATTTTGTGCTCTTGTTTGCTGCCTTAGGAGAAAAACATCATTGCACAAAGATCAGAGCTTCTTTGCGATAAAAAAGTCACAAAGATAAACAGAGTGTGTGACAGTGTCAGCCCAGAGCGTGTCCCTCCCTTGCACATACACCCAAATGCTCCTTTCTGTTTTTGGTTCCCCCAGTAGTTTATTTGTGGGGCAGAGTGCATAGAATAAAATTTTACCTCCAGGGCCTAGGTGTCCCTGTAAAATACCATCTCTTTGCCCTTCAGCCCAAACCTTTTCCCCTTGGAGCCCTAAGCTGGGGAGTTTCAGTCCCTTGGTGGCTCTTGGACTCCAGACAGTTCCCACCACAGCCTGAGGTCCCTCTGGGAAGTCTGTTCTGCAGATTTCTTCTCATCATTGGCCTCATTGTTTCATCTCTGTAGGTAAGAAATTGTACAGTCTTTCATTTCCATTGCCTTTGGTGACATTTCTAGATGCCAGTCAGCTCCTCTGGCCTGCCACATACAGCTCCAGCAGCCATTTGTGAGACTTGCCATGTAGCAGGGCTTCAGCAGAATCAACACAGAATATCTGGGCCCAAATTATACTTTGTACTTCATAAACTTCATATGCTTTTCCTTGAAAGAGTGGAACTGTGGATTTAGTTCCAAGGATACCCAGCAGTCCCAGTGATGCCATCTTTTCAAGAACAGACTTGGTAGAGATCAGATTTATAGGGAATTGAAGCAGTTTGTGCCAGGGATGACAAATGTTACATAGGAGTGAAAAGCCAGATTTGTTTTGTTTTTTTTTTTTAATCAGCAAGCAGACACTTGGAGGTGAGATGCAATGAGCTGGTATTTGGTAGTGATATTTTCTCTGATAATAATGCTGTCATTCCGGGTGGGGATCATCTTGTCTGCCTGCAGCTGCCTAAACACTCTCTGTCCAGTCAGACCATGCCTTCAGCTGCCTGAACAGACACTGTGGAATAAAGAAGAAGCTCAGCCAGAGAGTGAATTGTTGCCTCTTGAGATAGATGTGTGTGATAGGAACCCCCACAGAGTGACTCATCCCATCACTCTTTTTCCATTGATTATTGAGGGAAACTGGGTGGTGATCTCAGGTTAGACTAGCCAAGACTATGCCAAACTGGTCAAAGTTGAGCAAGATGGAATCCATCTGAGCTCACTCTGTTTCTAGCTTCATCTGCCTGCATGCCTTTAAAAAAACAGTGCTTTCACATCTGCACTGGTCCATGCATGGATTTTGTAGTGCCATAAGGAAGGATAAAACCTAAATATTTCCCACTGGGAGAGGGGCCACTGGACTGAGGATTTGGTCTGCACAGGAGGAACAGGAGAGTTCTGAGAGACCTGAGAGAGCCTGAAGCTTGCAGAGACAGTTCTCTTGGTTATCTTATGGCAAAGCACCTATCACAAATCATAGGGCTTGTTTAAAAATTGTAAGTTTTCTGTGGAATGGAAATATACCTTAATATCAGTTTAAGCAGAAAATAATCAAAACTTTTGAAAATCACAATGGAGTTTGTTTCCTTGCTCACGATTCATTACAACTTCTTCAGTCTTCTTGACTTTTAGTTTTTAATAATGTTCTGATCAGAAATTACTGATATACTTTATTCCAGAAAAGTAATTTTGTTACTACATTGTACTTTAAACATACACTTTTGATGGTATTAGAAACAGAACCTTTTCTCCTGATTAATAATAAACACTAAATCTTTCAAGCCTGGGTATGCCATAGGAGAGGAATTCCATTTCCCATCCAGCAGTGGTTAACAGCAGCATCACTGCAGTACTTTTAACTGAAATAACTCAGGACTACTGAGTTATCAGTAAATAAGTTTTGCTCTGTTGAAGTGTATGGAAAACACCCATTAAGACTTAAATCTTCTTTTGCCTGGAAATGAGAAATTAAGAATTGCCTTCATGAATGCTACAGCACAGCACATGCAAAACCTTTGGACATGTCTCCAGCACATGACCAGTGAGTCTGGTATTTCTTGAGAGTGTGAAATTTGCTGCACATGCTCCTGTAATTGTTCTGTGCATGCTCTGGGATCACTGGGTGCACCCTGAGCGTCTTGGTTTTATGCATTACAGACAGAGTCATGTAATTGGTATGCAAAGGAACCAAACTCTCAGGGAGCTTCACTGGCATGTCTGCAATCCATGCTCACTCCAGACATGAACACAAGGGGTTTTCAAGGTGCTGAGGGTACAAGCATGGTTTATTTGTTTTCCCCTGGGGCAGAGCAGTCATTCTCTGCTAAAGGATGCAAAGTTCTCTGCTGGTTTGCCTAGGAAACATTACAAACACGTCCCTCTCTCTCCTGTTTTTCTTTTCTTCATTGTGTCAAGCAGATTAACATGATGTTTTCTAACAGGATGGGCATCACTGGAGTTCACTGTAGTGAGTTAAAATCCTGGATGTGCACACCCCATGGGACAGTGGAGGAGAAGAGGAAGAAGAGAAAGAAGAAGGACAAGTGGTTCCTCTATCCTAAGAGATGACTTCAGTTTGCCACCCTGAGGAGCCGCAGAGGAAGGCTGAGCAGTGGCAGCCCTGTGCTGCAGGGAGCAGAAGGTGACTGCAGTCAGAGCAGCTGGCAGCAGTGGTGTCTGTGGGACAGCATGGTGTCACTTGGCTCAGTAAATCACTTTGAAATTGCAGCTTAAGATGCCCAACTCATTTGTCAGAGCTGGGGGAGTTTGACACACGAGAGACTGGGCTAGGCTGTACTTCTTGGTCCTTCATCTTAATGCCTTCTACAGGCCATTTTTGAGAAGATTATTTTCCTGGCTGATTTTGACAACTGCTTTGACACCTGCAGATTAATATGATTATCGATTTCAGTGTCAACTCTGTTTTTCTAAACAGTTAGCAAAACAAGCAGGAGACACGACTTAGTGGAGCCAAAAAATTGGTGAAATTTTGCTTCTGAAGGAAACTATTCCAGAATCTCTAATATATTTTGTTAATTTTTTTAATTTCCTTTTGTATATTTAATTTTTTTTTCTTGGATAGAATTAACCTTAGTTATGACTATTTTACCTATAAAACTATCTGTACCTGCCAAATATTAAAATGTTAGCATGGAAATTTTAGCAAGGAAAATTTAGGATGAAATCCTGACCTGGTAATAGCTGATCAAAATCAATGGAAAAATAATGGATGATTAAACAGTGGAAGGAGACCACAGGTGTAATATTTCATCATGGCTAGGAAGAGAAATTTGACACATTACTGCCAGTTTGGAAGTTTTCAGTAAAATATACGAATGCAGGATAAGAAGAATACAGATCATTTACCCTTGCAATATGTGGTTCAGTTTTTAAAAGGATGAAAATGATGAGAAATGTACGTCTGGAGTAGCCAACAGCCCAGGGACTGGATCACTTCTGTGGGATGGCCCTGCTCTGCCTGATTGAGACAGACACTTGGAGTGCAGGTTCACAGCTAATATTTAGTCTTCTCACCTAGACTGGCACATGTGATATTAAATGCCTAAGTAGCATTGTGGCCTAGGCTTGTTTTCCATGGGTCAGGTGAGTCCTTTTACCATTGGATGAGGCTGCTGTGGCCTGCAGCTTCTCTTTAAGCTTTTCATTAGACATCTGTTCTGGTACACAGCAAAAATATTTAAATATGACCTCTTAGAAATTTTAGGGGATGGAAACCTTCTCCCAGAGGAGAATAAATATAAAAGATATATTTAGAAAGCTCTGTGGCTTCTATATGTTCCTCATAAAAATGATGGTACATTCTTTATTCTCTGAGCACATGTTTTAGTGCAAGGTGTCCCTGCCCTTTGCAGGGGAGTTGGAACTAGATGATCTTTAAGGTCCCTTCCAACCCAAACCATTCTGTGATTTTATTCAAAATTAACATTTCTAGGTTATAGCTGCATTCTGGGCAGACAGGTTAGCGATCATATGATCTGAAAAATGGTGGTGAGATGCCAGTTTATGGATTCTTTTTCCTTTCTCTGTCAAGGTCAGGATTGAAGCTTTTGAGATAGTTCACATTCAGGCTTAGGTGTTTATTATTTCTTATCTATATTACAAGTGGTGAGTTTTACAGCATTCTACTAACAAGCTACAAAATGGCTAACTCTTGTAACAAGGTCTTTTAAGGCTAAACTATCCAATTAAGAAATGTCACGTAAATTATTTTCACTTTTAACCCAATAACTAATCAAAGTCCACAATGTAGACTTTTCTGTCCAATTACAAAAAAACAACCATGATGAAAAAGGAAGAAGAAGGTAAAGAAGAACAACCAGCTATTGTCCTAAAACCTCCATCTTGCCCCATATATATTGCTATATTCCAAAACCTTAAACTCTAGTCTTCCACCCATTGATATTAAACACTTCTCATCAACTACACACCCATAATCCCAGTGCTATCAATGAATTCTGGAAGACTTCTCCACGGCCTCAGGTCAAATATAGTATTTTCTGGCAGGTCTGTGAAAGAAAGTTTGAAAAATCTCAGTATTTTTAAGTTTAAAAAAGGAAGTTTAAAAATCCAGGACTCCAACAGTGAGACTTTAAGCTGGGGCTTTAGCTGCAGTTTTTGTGGGTCAAAGCCCGTGAGAGTGTCTTTCCCAGCTGCAGGGGTGACTCCTGGATGCTGCACACCTGGCAGAACATGCAGGAGACAGCTGGGCTATCACTGCCCTGTGGCAGCACGGTTTCCCTACATGATGCAGGAAGATGTTGGCCAATACCTGGAGCTAGGAAGGCTATGGAACATCTTCTCCTCTTAGTGCTGGGAGAAACCTGTCAGCTCCTGCATTAGGAGTCCTCTGTGTGCCATAGGCGCAGCTGTGTCCCTCCAGCTGCAGCACAGCACCCCCTGGGACCTGGGAGTTGGCATCCCAGCATGGTTGTCCTTGCAAAAGCACCTTGCTTTGTCACGGCACAGCAGCAGCAGTGCAGGAAAGAGCACAAGGGCAAGGTGTCCTCTGGCACCTGTCTGCAGGGCAGTGCAGACTGTGGTATGTGCTAATAACTGGGATTTGTTATTAGTGCCTGGGGCAGAGATTTCACAGAGTTGTGCATTTGGCTGGTGGTGGGCCCGGGATGACAGGAGACCAAAGGGTGGAGCACACACTCACGTAGGCAGCAAAGCTCCTGGGTGCAAACCAGCTTTTTGTGCACGGCTACTTACCTGCAAGGTCCTTGTCAGTGCAGAGAGGAGGGAGCACCGAGCAGCTGCTGGTGCTGCTCAGGAGCACTCAGTGAGCTACTCACACTCAGAAATGATGTTCAATGTGCTTTGTTTGCCCCTCTGCAGGTTCCTCACAGGCTCCTTGAGGGAGCAGCCCCATGAAATAGTGAGCAGCAAGGGACTGCTTTTTTCCATGACATTTTCCTTGGACAAAAGGCAGCTCTAGACCAGGCAGGGTCTTGGTTACTTCTGTCTGCACTTCTGTGCTGGCTGGCTCACTCCATAGGAATTACCTTATAAAGCTTTTATGGTCCTAGTAAACCATGGTTTAAAACACTACACTCACCAGCCAAGTCCTCAGCCAGGGCTTTGCATCTAAGTTTTCTGTGGTAATCTAACAACAACCTTGAACTTTTCAGAAAGGATTAAGAAATACCTTGAAGTTCAGGTCCTTTAGTCAGCAGAGTCCTTTCCAGGGCTGCCTTCTCAGCATCAAGTGTCTGCTTTTTCTGAGGTAATGTGTGTCTAACACAGAACCCATGCTTGTTTCAGCATGTAAGGAGGACCTGGCAGCCTTTCACACATGACAGTGAGTCACCCTTGAGCAGGAGAGAGTGAGTCAGAAAGGGCAGTTGACAAGCTTTATTTATCACTCTCCTGTTATTTGGCCCAGGAGAATTTTATTCTGAAAAAGCCACCCCTGCTAATGATAGGCAGAGCTCAGACATATCATATGACTACTGGCTTCTTTCTCCCATAGGTTTTACATGCAGTTTCATATCAGGAAATCACGACAGCTAGCTATTTCTGAGAACTTTTATTTTTCAAGGAGTGCTGAACATACCAGCTGTATTGGAATAACTCTCCTGAGCTAGGGTCACCCTGAAGAGGACAAACTCGAGTGCCTCTGAGTGATGAAAAGAGCCTGGGGGCGTTTACAGAGTTCCCATTTACTTTCTTCTCTTAGGGCTGCTTTGCTCAGAGCCTAATGGAATGCTGCTAGCACGGCCCAGTGTCTTGACTGTCTTTTGATTATGGTTCTGCCACTCACAGGCTCCATATAGGGTGTGTCAGGCTTTCCAGTGTAAGTATCTATTTTCAGAAGTTATATGGCTCTGTTGTAGAAATTAATTCCAAGCAGAATGTTGGCAATGGAAAAAGAGACAGAGAAAAGAAAAAAAAAATTTGCCTGATGATTAATTAAGGAGACTCTGTCTTTGGGAGTTTCAGACTTTGCAGCTGTGAGAAAGGGGGCAGTGTAGCAAGGGAAGGCAGCTGGATTTGGGGTGACCATCATGTGTAGCTGGGTGTCTTGAGGTCTGGAAAGAAGTGAAGTGAGCTCAAGTCCATTTTACTTGTATTGCAAGAGGGTTTGGAGCAGCAGCCTGTGAAGGCAGCACCCATTGTGCTCAGCAGGTTCTCTGTGAGCCAGCACGGCAGGAGCTGGAGGTCCTGCAGGTTCCCTTTTCCCAGTCTGTCTGGTTCAGACTCTTCTTGTTGTCCTGATATAGATGGAATAGCAAGGCAGTCTGAACAGCGCATTTTTATGAAAAAAAACCCCAGCATTTAATCAGCAAAATAACAGTATTTGTCCATTTTTGCTTGTAATCATAGAGACATTATAGTAGTGCTAAGATCTAGTGAGACCAGTGAACTAACACTTCTATATGTGTTAAGGAATATGGCTTTTGTCCCTAAAAATTGTGTTTCCTGATCCCACTAGTGTTTCCTCTCTGCCTGGAGGGGGAAATATTTTTTAGCTCATCCATTTAGTTCCCCTCAGAGATAGACAAAACACTCTTTGACAGAGCTCTAAAGATGCTTCTTACTGCTCCTGTGGTTTGCTTCCCTTACCCTCTCAAAGCCAAAACTGCACCAACCAACCAACCAACCTTTTTCACTCAGGGAGGACCATTAGCAGCTCCTTTGTACAGACACAGCTGCACCATCACCTCACTTGCTCCTCACCTGGGAATGGGACTGTTGCTGGTGTTGCTTTTTTACCTCAGGTGTTCTGTGGGAAAGAGCAGCAGTCAACCTGGAAACTGGATCAGGTTGCAGGAAGAGAGGCTGTCAATCTGGATTTCCTTAAAATCTGGATTTCCTTTCTGGATTTTCCTGCTTCCAAATGTTGGTGATAAGTGCTCCTGTGCTGGCTGGGACTAAGACCTTCATCCTTTAAAGAAACTGCACTGGAAGGACAAAACATAAACGAGTTACAGCTCCTGTGGCTCAAACTGAATTGTAAATATCTGCAAGGAGATTTGTACAGCTTGAAGGAAAGAAACCAAACTACAGTTTGAAGACTTTAAAGATATTCTTTCCCTAATTATTCTTCCATGTGAAAGAGATCATACTAAGGCTCAATAAACAGGCTGTAAGTACGCTGTCACCTGTCACAGCCTTTCTATTTGGAAGAGAAAATGCTTGTGTAAATGTAGTGTATTTCTCCCTGTGATCTTGTTATTTACAGAAGAATAAACATGCTTTCCCCCTTACCTTGAATACAGTAGAAACAAACACAAACAAGTCACTTCCGGACACAAATTCCCAAGTCTGCTGGTGCTGATGAGGTCTGACCTCAAATGGGTTCTCTTCTGTTGGCTCCTTCCTTTTTTCTCTCCTACCCAAAGCCAACAAAAGCACATCAGCCATGACTGTATCTGAGCAAGAAGGGAAGTCCTTGACTTTGTGAAGAAATGGAAACTAGATCTTTGAGAGGGCTTCCATTGTTCATCTGTCTTTACTACATTGGAAAAGAATAGTTATTCTTTCTACTGAACCTGAGTATGCATGACGTGTTTGTAACTATAATGGGATGTGTGGGGATTGTGGATTAAAGCCTTGCCCCAAGGCTATTATTATCATTTTTCAGAGTAATAATCAAGAGATGAAGGTGCACCATCTAATTTAGGTGTTTCAGCAAGTCATCTTGTGACAGTGCCTGGATCTCCATATTGACTGGATTAGGAGACAAGTGTTCTCAGTACTGCAGACCTGGATAGGCAAAGTATGACCCACCCTTTGCTCCTTTGTACTCAGACACTGTAAGAGCTCTAGCAGCTGAAGCTGTGATGGGTGGATATGTGCATTTTAAAAGGAGGAGGGTGAGATGTGAAAGGCAGTTATGCTCTGCACAGAGAGGAGCAGCCCAAATGCATGGAATTCTGCTGTGGACTATGTGATAACCAGGAGCAGAGGGAAGCCAACACAGTGAACATTGTGGTAAGCATCTGCTACAGACCACCTGGCCAAGAAGACAAAACAGATGAAGCCTTCTCTCACTAGTGGAAGAAGTGTCACTGTCTCAAGCTCTAGCTTTTGTAAGACTTACTGCCTGATCTAAAATCTGCTGAGCAGGAAACACAATAGGGCAAGAAATCCAGATTTCTGGAGTGGGTCAGGGATGACTTCCTGACACAGGTGCTGGCCATGCTGAGTAGGGGATGTTCTGATTGATTTGCTACTCACAAACAAGGAAGTAATGGTTGGGGTTGTGATGGTCAATGGCAGTCTTGGAGATACCAAGAAGTGGTAGAATTTAAGACCATGAGAAAGCAGAGATAGGTGAATAGCAGAAAAATTACCCTGGGCTCAGAACACCAGACTGGCTTGTTCAGGAAACGAGCAAGCAGCTTGTCATGGGATATTGCTGGGAAGAGTAAAGGGATGTTTAGAGTGGATGGTCTTCAAGGGCCATCTCCTCAAAGGCCAGGCATGATCCCTACTGTCATGGAGGAAGTTAAGAAGGCAGTGCATGCAGAAAACTACTGAATAGAAAACACATCACAGGGGGAAGCAGGGACAGGCAATCAAGGAGCAGTGCAGAACTACACAGGATGGGATTAAAGCCAAAACTGGGTTTGAGCTGATAGCTGGTGATGATGGCAAGAGCAACAGGAAGGGCTTCTACAAGTACATTAGTAGTGAAAGGAGAACCATGAAAATTCCACTGCTGAATTCCCTGGAAATGTGTCTTAAATTATGCAACGTTGAATGTAGCATGTCCTAAATGCCACAGAGCCCCCAAATCACCCATGTGACACGGGAATCTAAATGAGAGGGTGGTGGTAGTAGTAGTGGTCTGGGAACCAGAGCTGTCAGGAAGGACTCTAACCTGTGGTTGTGAGGATTACAGGGTTTAGGCAGCATTCCCTGCTGTTCCACTCTAATCTGCCACCCTTCAGATGTGCTGTAGGTACTGCAGGACTTCCTGTCCTGAACCTCCCAGGGCTCACTCAAGGTGTTGGTGAAGGACTTCATGAGTCCCTAAAATATTAATAAGAATCCCAGGTGGGCTGAGACTTCTCTGGAATTTGCATCAACATGATCAAGTGAGGCAGCTGATAGTGGACCTGTTCTTGTCTCACTGAGCTGGCAGAGGTTACAATGGCAGCAGACTGCAGTGAAGGACTTGCCACTTAGGAGTTAGCAGCAGACAAACTCTCTGAAACACACCCCAAGCAGATCTTGGATTTCTTGTTATGCTTTTACTTTGTCTCTGAATGGCTGCTGCTTCAGATGTTGTACAGTTGCTGGTTCAGCAGGTCCATGTGCACAGAAGGGCTGCCATAACTGCTTCAGGATTAATTTGGGTTTAATCAGTGTTTTGGACATCTTAACATTTTTTATTTCAACACTATTGCAGAAGAGTTTTGCTGGAGGCTACTTAATCCTCTGGAGACTTCTGGCTGGAAGCACAAACAGATTTTCCAGGCCTGAAGCAGCAGATGTGTATCTGGACAAGCAAGACACTGCATCCCCTGCTGACTGAGTACATGGAGCCATGAATGTTCTGGAGCAAAACTCACAATATTTCTGAACCACTTCTGTGGATGATGAAATCTGGTTGAGCAAAACCCATTAAGAACTGAGCTTAATGTTGTAGTGAGGATATAACTTTAAGCAGGACAAAGTTGCATGTACCTATAAGAAATGAAGTAGACAATTTAGATAATCTTTTTGAAGAGCAGTACTTCTTTGTAATGTTGAGTCTGAACTATTGGTTAATGACATTCCAAATGTCCCAGGTATAATTTTTCAGCAGAAATTGTGTGACTACAGAAAAGTGAGTAACTTAGCTGAGAGCAGATCTGCATTGAAATAATTGCTTTCTGTGCTATTCTAATTTCATTTCCAAACAGGGATTCATTGCTGTTACTATCCCCTTGGCATGAGTAGAACTATATTATTTTTTAATTTTTGACCTTCTCTTCACAGTCTGAAATACCTGGCTGTTGTGACTAGAATACCACTAAAGAGGAGACATTCTCTTCAAAGGGAAAACTGATGTACTACAATGAGCAGAAGGTTGGTAGCAAAGCAGGGAAGTCAGGTAAAAATCCAGGAATCTAACTTTAACATCATGAGGAATTTACTGCTTATAAGGGCTTACATGTAATACAATAACTAATGCCGGATAAGAACTGTCTTTCTTTCATTATTTTGTATTTGGAAGAGAACATGAAAAGATTAATTTCAAAATAAACATCACTGTACCAGGGTGAGCAAAACAGATGAATTGGCCTTAAGTTCTGGATTTCTCCAGAATGTTCTACTTTAAAATAGAACAAAGAAAAAATGAATCAGTGAAATAGTAACTTTGTAGAGTAAAATAACATAATTCAAGTGCTAAGAAGACATTTACAAACACCATTATAAATGCCAAAACATAGTTTTAGCTTTCCAATGAGTTCTAAATGTGAATCTTTGTCAGTTCCATTGAAGATCAGAAACTTGTCCACGTATTGTATTTTGACAAAATACTTCTCTGTGGTTCTCATCTGAGGTATCATCCAAGCCAAGCTCATCCTTGATGCATTAATATCAATGGAGGCACATGGCAGGAGTGTGGCTCTTTCAGCACCCATTAGTGTAGGATCAAGTTGGCCTAGAACAGACCCCTGGCTCTCACTCAAGCCCCCCACTGCATCAAAACATGGACATTATGGACCTGTTGCATCCTTCTCTCTCCTCACAGCCCCAAACATCCACAGACCTCACCCAGATTGGTGAGACACATTGAGGGAACCTACACCAATTGACTTAGCTGAAATCTTTCTGTCATGCTTCTGCCTCTCAATGAGATCATTTGTCTGTTTTAGTTTCCTTGTGCCATCCATAAGCCTCCTCTGGGGTAAAGAGCATGGGTGAAACCCCAAAACTGGACCTTGCCAGAGGGGTCTGCTGAAGAGACCCTGTGACTGCAAAGAAGGGAGAGAGAAAAGAGTCCATGCAGGTGCTGGTAATTTACCTGGGATCTTCACAGCTCTGAGAATGTTGGCAGATGTTGGATATCCAGCACTGCTACTTGCAGTGTACTCAAAAGTGGGTCCAGCCTCTCAGTGTCACCATCTTGGAGGGACAGAGAGGGGCCCCATGGCTTCTGAAGCCACACATGCTTTTTGCCTTTCAGGAGAAGACAAGGGCCCTGAAGGTTCTGTCAATGAACAGCATGGAGTTATTTTGGTCTCACACAATGCACTACCTTTGCTATTTATCCTTGAGTGTCTTTTCCTAGCACTGTGTTTATTTATACTCACACAGCTATAGCCCCCTCGGTGGCAATGTCAATAATTCTCAATGCAATGGCACTTGGAGTGGTGAGCAAAATGCAGGAGCTGATCCCTGTCAGTGTCCAGGGATGACAGCAGTGAACCAGACAACTCTGTAACTCTTGACTTGCTCTTACCTGGAAAAGAAACAGAAAGAGGGAGATGGAGCCCAAAAAGGCAAGTCACCAAGGCATCCCCATAAAGGCTTAGTGGTTTTGCCAAAAGAATTACAATGAATCAGGTAAGTTTATAGGAAATTTGGAGATCTGTGTATGTCAAGGATCCTCATCCTTACAAGGCAAAGCTGTTGATACTGCACTTTTTAAAGGTACTTCCTGAGCTATCCCAGATCAATTCACTCAGTGCTCTAGTGATGGTATTCCAGGTTGGTAAAAGGGAAATTCGTTGTGTCTGACAACATATCATTTTTACTCTCTTTGGGAAAGAATTGATTCTGTGAGAGAGCAGATTCAACAGGCTCAGTTAATATTTACATCAAAGAAATGAACTGGTCCTTTTACTGACCTCTGAAAAATGAAGCTGGATTTCTTTGAGCAGGGCATTTTAAAGGTTTAAAAAAAATCCTATTTGGTAATATTATGCAATAATCAAGGCACACACAGCATCTGGATCTGTATGCTCTGTTGGTAAGCGTGCCTGCCTGTTTAGAATGGCACAAATTTCCTGGCACCAATGAGAGTGATACCTCAGGGCTTTTTGAGGATTAAGCCTTGGTTCCCTGTGCTGACATTCTCCTTAAAGGTCAGTTAACTTTTCCCATGTTCCCTGTCAAGCTCTCTGACACTGAGCCCCTCTCCTTTGCTAAAGATGATTCAAGCCCTGGAATATGCCCTTGACTAAGGAGCTATTTTTGGTTTCAGAACCAGCTGTTTTTCTGGTGCAAATCATTGTAGCTCTGATTTAAGTCAAATAAGATGAGTCTGGCTTTGATAGTAAAAGCTACACCCTCCTTCCCGGTGGGTCTGTCATCTCTACAGTGCCAATGCTCCCAACAGCAATTTGTGTCCTCCAGCTCCAACTCCATGCCAGCTGCATGGATGAAACCTCTCCTTCAGTCTCCAGGCTTGCCAGAGCTGTGCTTTGTTCGTTTCTTGGATCAAATCACATTAATCTCTGAGAGGATTCTTACACCTCATCCCTCCCTTCCCTCACACTCAAAGAAATCTCCCTCTTGTCCATGTCTCTGTGTAACAATATAGGAGAACCAACGAAAATGGAGTGGGGGGCTTGAATTAAACATATCTTCATTGTATGGCTGGATAACTTGGGGTTGGCAGTATCTGGTGAGTAGCCCAAGGTCATAAAGAAAGTCTGTGTCAGAGCCTGCAATTACATCCAGCTTTTCTGAATCTTAGACCCTTATCTTAGTCATTAGAGCACCTATAACAGCTCTTTTCTACACTTCTTCCTGCATGTACTAATGAAAAGTGCATATTTAACAGTTTCAGTCATTAACTCTTTATTTTGTACTCAGGTGCTGCCAGAAAAATCCATGTGTTCCCTTTACTAAAGCAATGGAATCATCTGATGAAATTCGGCTTCTTCAGCCAATGGATCAGCAAAGCTTTTTATGTTGCATTTTCCTTAGTTCTTGAAATCAGTCCTGAGACAAGTCCATTTATGTGACATTCACTTATAAATTGGGACCATGAATATAAAATTCAGACTTCTTAGATCAGTCTGAGCATACCAGACATTCTCTAGGTCAGTATTTGGAAAAAGCTGTCACAGGCAGCTTATAGCACAAGAGTGGATTTCATACATATGACTTATAATCTAGTTTTAGCGTAGGAATATCTGAAGCATGTATCAGTGACTCATTTGCTCAAATACTGAGACTTGAAGCAAAAAAGTGGTCTTGCTGATTGTATCTCTGTGCTTTCTAGTATGGAAAAATTTGACTGTCATGCCAAATCTTGCCTCCAAAAATCATATTCCTTTAGCACCTGTTGATTAACACAATACTTGAAACACCCTTCCTTACTGGTAATTATTAAGCATGATTGAAACCTATCTGTGCATTTCTAATAGTTGCTGGAATGCTGAGATAGTGGATGTTTACCTGTTCTGGCCTGCTGGGCTGAAAGAATCCAGAAGTAGTAATTTGTTTACATTAAGATTCCCATTCTGATGAAGTTTTCCCAGAAGACTTGACAGTGTTATATTGGTGAATGTCCTGATCAGCACTTTGCTGCTCTCCCAGACCTCCTCAGGTTAATTTTTGTCATTTCCGTCTCTCAGGACCTTTTCTAGCAGAAAACCTCTTACACCCAGGAGGAGATG
Organism: Taeniopygia guttata; assembly: GCF_048771995.1. Lineage (NCBI taxonomy): Eukaryota > Metazoa > Chordata > Aves > Passeriformes > Estrildidae > Taeniopygia > Taeniopygia guttata. The sequence continues at coordinate 57,728,825 of NC_133030.1, read as the reverse complement.
TCACCTAGGGGGGATTATGTGGCAGTGACAGGCTGAAGTGGCAGCGTTGTGGATGGTGGAAAACTGATGGGTCGTGATCCTGTGGCAAATTAGAGGTTGAAAACCATTCATGAGCTACCCAGTGGAATTGCACTGAGTGAGGTGACACCCTGGCTTTCCCTCCAAAACCCTGTAGTGCAGAGGTAGCTGTCCATGGGTCGTGGTGCAGGAGGGCAGAGGTACAGAAAGAAAGATGCCATGGCATGGTAGCACAAAATCTGTGCTATGAGCTCGTCTGCAGAGGAGTTTGGCTGAAAAAGTCTCACCTTCACTCTCAGAAGTTGCTGGATTGGATTGGGGTGATGAAGACACGCAGGGGACCCAGGGCAAGCTGTGTCCTCGTGGGTGCTGCATGTCAGCATCCCCCATGTCAGTACAGCAAAGCAGAGCTCTGTTGGTGTGCAGAATACGTGTCTGGAGCCAGTTACATCATCTCTGTCCAGGCTGCCAGGCTTCTTATGGCAGAAATGCAGGATTTCAGCAATGCTGTTCAAGGTTCATGGGCTTTTCAAAAGAATCGTCAATGCAGGCCAGTGCTGTTTTGACTCAGTGAAAAATGGTGTGGAGGGAACATAAATCAGCAGGTTAGGATTTTATTTCCAAACTGGAAAATGAAATTTGCCTTCTGATTTCCCAGCTTAAACTTTATGTGCACATTGCTCATTTTTTTTTCCATTATTGCTATAATTTAATTATGGGATTTACTTTTACTCTTTGGAAAAAATCAAACCAAACCAAAACACCACATCAATGTTTCAGTTATGATATTCAATAGAAAATTTGTTAGCAGGATATGTGCACTTATTAAATTAGAATGTTTATTAGTAGGTCATTTGCTCCTTAAGCTATGAGAGGAAGTTTTCTTTTTCTCTTTTTTCCCAGTCTGGTTCTGTCTGGGAAAGCTGATAAAATCTCACTTTTAAATTGCAATTTCTCCTCCTGTTTTTAGCAGGCTTGATGATTGCAAATGAAAGGTGACCACAGAGGGAGTGGCTAAAGTGTCATTGTTGTACAGGCTCATGATCATTAGTCATGGTATATATTGGGAAAGGCTCCTCATAATTTTATATGCCATAAAAATAATTTGGTTTTGCTCTGAGTCCACTAAATTGCTGTTTCAGCTGGATATTTGTTGCAGCTTGCTGCATTACAAAATCTTTGGTCATCTGGATAGTATTTCTGTAGCATGGGTGAGAAGTCATGGCTGTAGCTCTAAAGCTTTATTAGGAAGAAAGTTCCACAGTTACTGTTTAGAATGGGATAAACTAGGAGGGGAAGATAGTTTATTTGTTAGAAATGCCAGCAGTATAATTTTATTCTTTTTTTGGACATCCTTTCTACTGACTTCATATATAAAGGCCCATTCAATAGTGGCCTTCCATATGAAAAATATCATAGGTAGAAAATGTATGGGAATATCCTTTTCTAGCTTTCCCTTGCAAAGGAAAGCATATAGTAGTTAAGCTTTACATTTTCTGAAATGTTGTGTGGATGTGGACGTGGAATTGAACATGCTAAGAACTCTCTGAAATACTTCTCATGCTGCCATAAATATACACACTTTACTAACAACTTGCATGATTGACAACATGGTTGTCTACTGTACTAATTTCAAAAATCATAGTTTTGTGTAATTCTCAGCAATATGATACAAACATAACCCCTGCAATGAAAACTGGTTCAAAAAGGGACTGAAGACCTCATTGTTTGGTTGAATACATAATCTGCTGACTGCTCTGTTCAATTTGGGCTTCAGACTGTAAACTCCTGGGTCAGGTTTTTTATAATCTTGGTGTGAGCTGACTGATTGAAGCACAGACAATGGAAGGGCAAGCCAAAGGCTCCAGATCTTACTGGCATATTGTTATATCAGATTCCCACTTTAATTTACAGAAAAAACCCCCCATTTTTAACTCATGAGATGGGGAAGAAGAACACAAAACTGTGATTTTAATGGGGACAGGTGGCAGTCTGACTCTGCAGCACCTGGAAACAGAGAGCCAAGAGATGTGAACCCATAGATCCTCCCAGGGAAGTGTTAATTTCCAGACCTGTCCCTTACTCACACCATCAGTTCTGTGGCTCCCAATTCCCAATTAAGTACAGTGAACTGTAAAATATAGAGGACAGAGATGATCCCAGCTCTTTCTGAGTAAAACAGAGATTGGCACAGCTGTGCTGACAGCATTCTCCCTTTGTGCCACTGATGTGATCATTTTTCTGAAGAAATGGCAAGATTGCCTCTTTGGGGAGGGATCCTTTAAGAAACTTCCTACCCTGGGGTAAGACTGGGGAAGGAAAGATGTGCTTGCACTGTACTGAAGTTTTATCTTAAACTATTTTATAAGTTAAAAAAAAAATACACTCATGGAGACCTAAACTGATGGTAAATGTCTCATTTTGAAAATTGTGGCAGACTTTCCCTGTGATAACTCCACACTTAAAGAAAATACAAGTAATTTTCTTTTCTTCTTCTTCTTTTTTTTTTTTTTTTGTAATTTAAGCTGACTCAATTTATTGGTATGAAACAACTTGATTTACTCAAGACATTTTTATGTCTGCCCTCTGAAAAATGTTACTTGTCTAATTTATGCAACTAATTCAAACTAGGAAATCTGCCAAATTCTTGAAAATTCTCCAGTGACAAGAAGTTATTATTATTACACTGTGACTTCGCTAAGTAAAATGGTGTTTTTATTTAGCCTGCTCATAGCTTTAGACAGTAGACAGCACTTGCAGTTTTGACTGATGGTTTCTTTGGCACTTGGATATCTTTGGCATATTTGAGGCACTGGGACTCTCCTGTCAGAAAAGCGGGCAATGACACACGGCTCATTGAAAGGACAATTCTTTGATGTCCCCTATGACCCAAACAGGCCAGAACTGGCCTCACCCACAGGCCAGCCTGTACTTACCCAAGCTCCTTGCCCCATCATGACTTCCCCAGTACTAAGGGGCTGTGTGAAGGAGGACACTGCTCCTGACCCTGCTTCCAGCCTTTCTGCCATGCTGCCAAGAGCAGAGGCTTGAGTGTGGCTGCAGCAATGTTCTCTTCATGCTGCAGCTTTCAGTCTGAAGGGAGTCCCTGATTGTGGGAATCCAGGGCTTCCCTCTGGCTGCCCTGGCAGGTCTGGGACCCTGGCAGGGGTCAGGAACCCCCCTGGACAGAGCCCCCAGAGACACTGTCTGTGATCTCTGTCCATGGAAAAGAGTTTTCAATCTTACAGGATGAATTACAAGCTCTGAGTGTTTGATATAAGTAATAATTAAGTGTGCCATGGGTGCAAAAGTAAAATTTTAGGATTGTAGATTAGGGGTTCAGAGGGGACAAGATGGAGGAAATAGGGTGTGTCTTGTCCTTTTTCTCCTTCTTCATGCCCTCCATGTTTCATTGTAGTGTTGGCATTTTTCTGTTGGTTTAGGCTGGGGACACACTGTTCAACGTAGGTGACAGATATTGGCACGTTATTGTAAATCCAGCACAGGTAGTTTCTGGTATTTAATGTTTGTACCATCCCACTGAGGGCAGAGCCCCACACGCTGCCCTGCAGGACAGACCTGCGGCAGGGCAGCAGAACATGTTAGAGATAAACAGAATAAACAACCTTGAAACCAGCACAGACGAATTATGGCTTCTTCTTTGGCAACGGGGCAGAAAGACAGAGACTTTCTACAATCTCAGGATCATCAATACCACAGATTCCGACACCTGATGGCCAAAGGGCTCGTGACATTAAAAAATACACATTTCTGAGTCTATGTTGACACACAGGTATTTCATGGTCTTCCATAACACTTGACTGGCATACTCTCCTTCGATGCCAGCACACTCATTCTGGTCATGGCAGACTTCTGCCTAAGAAATGCCAATAAAGAGAGTTTATTAATACTGCCTGGTGACAGCAGGGTTTTTAATGTCCTGACACAACGCTTGTGAACTCCTGTTTAAGTGGCTGTCTTTTCTCTTAAGCCTATCTGTAACTTGCCAGGTATAATTTATAAATGGTCAGCAGTATCTTAGGCACTTTACAGAGTTTATAGTATATATACTTTTTAACTGCACTGAATTTACTGCAGTGAATTTACCTCAGTGCTAAAGCAGATAATGAACCACTGCACAGCTATTTTTTCAACTTATTCTTCAGAACTAAAGGAGGCTCATATTTATTTTTGATGCTTCCAGCTCATTTAGTCTGAATTTCTGGCTTTCTGTTCCGAATTTGGGAAAACAATAGGAACACTCCGAGATCTGTGGTTTGCTTCTGAGTTTGAGTATGCAGAACCATTCAGACCCTGTTTTTTTGCCCTTGCACATAAGTATCAATATTTAGTGAAGGCCTCATTTTTAGGCTGTACAGAAGACATATTTGCATCAAAGTATCAAGTGTGCACACAAAAATGAGACCTGTAACCTGGAATTTCCTCATTTTAGTTCAATTTCCTTATGCAGACAGTTGCTTAAACAGGCACTTGGCTAACTGGAGTGGTTCTCTGATGGTGAGTGATGAATCCATTAATGTTGTAATAAATAAATTTCAGAATACAAGAGATGTAAACAATCAGAATTGCATTTTTATAAAAATATTTGCCTTTGCTTATATCCCCAAGTGATGGAGGCTTGCAGTTATTCAGTGCAGAACATAACCAATGTTTCACTAAAAATAATTTCCTGTTAAGTGACTCCCTGAACAGATGATTTTGTGTTAGGACTATCTGAGCAGCATCACTTTATTTATTTGGAGAAAGAGATGCTCTTGTGAAGTGATCATGATTGAGGGAAATTATAAAATAGGAGTAAAAAATCCCAAGTGACATGAAAGAAGTGTGATGGGATCAACTCTTCACCACTGACTATAGCATAAAAACAGCCAAGTGAAATGTTTGGGCCATTTTTAAACTTTTTCACTTGCTACCGAGCTATATTGATACACCTCAAAGCACCAGATGTTGTTTTTCTTCAAAGCATACACAGACAAAAAATTGATTAAAGAGATAAAAAGTCTGCTAGTGTGTATGAGCCTCCAACTGGTGAATCCTTAAGTTGCAGATTGCTAGAAACCAGGAGGACACATCTATTTTTACTTTGCTTACATCCTTCTCAAAAGCACCCACTGACAAGTCATGCATCTTCAAGTGGTGTGCTGGCAGGGGCAGATGTTCAGAGCAAAATAGCTGCTCACAGCTTCCAGCTTATGAGAGACTTCCTCAAGGGGTGGTAGCTTCTGGATCTTTGTGCTCAATACCTCTGGACTTTTTCCTCTGCTAATTTCCTGGCAGATTTTCTAAGCGACAGAATTTGTGCTTTCTGTTGTCCTCATGTACTATGAATTGTACCAGGCACAGATCCTGGGAAAGTAACTGGGAAAGAAGAATCTTTTCTTATCAGAATGTTCCCCTCAAAGCTTTTTCAATTACCATTCATTGATGAGCGTCATGAAAACAGTGTGAGGAAATAATTCCAAAATACGCAGACAGGGGAAAAAAAAAAAAAAAAAAAAAAAAAAAAAAAAAAAAAAAAAGGGAAAACAGAATGGAAATGAAAACAGATGGAAAATCAGCCTGAACTTTGGGAGCACTGCAGCTCCTCGACGATTTCATTTTCTTGGCTGCCCCCTCGTGTCCATCACCAGTGTAGCCGAATCCTACAGTTTGAACTGACACAGACAAAAAAACCCCAAGTATGCACTTGCTATCACCTTATAAGGTTAATTAATTTAGAAATCCTTTTTCCCACCCCTCTGTCTAGTAACTCTATGACTTCATCTCCAAAGTGTAAACTTTCAGGTTGAGTGCATAGTTTATGCCTTATCTTGGACTGTCCAAAACCAAAACAGGCTTCCTCTGGTTGTCTTTTGCCTCAAGTTTTGTGCATTTTCAAACTTCTTGAGTGAAATCATCAACGCTCTTAGGCATGATTTTAAGAGGAACAATTCCGGATAAAATGCCATAAAGCTGAGGATTCTCACAGAAACTGATCAAATTAAGGGATTACGTTTTATTCACCTCAAATATAAAAATATTTCCCATGCAGGCTTGTGTGTTGGGAAATTCAGTGCCCAGAAAGTAGAGTTACAACCAAAAAGCCAGAAAGGCTCTGGGTTTTCTGTCATTTGGCACTGAAGTAGCTGCTCCTACTCTTAATGTTCACAGAGGAGGATTTGTCTCTTGTGGAAATTCAGTAATGTGTAATCACATTGCCCTGGCATATTTCCTGTTGTGCTGCACAGCATTTTCAGCAACAGAGTAGGATTCCCCCACACTCCAGGCTGGATTTGGACAGCCCATTTTCATTCTTCCTGATGCTGTAAAAGCAGTAGGGAAAAAAAAAAATAGATATAATTTTCAAGCAAATAAGAATAGTTCATCTCTTTGAAACCTCAACAACTGAATGTCAAAAGCGTACACGCACAGGTGGATTGTGTTTGATGCTTTTGGAGGCACAACAGGAAGGAAATTGGTCAGTCTGGGCTAACAGACATCCTGATCACCACTTTTTGGCACACTTAGGGGTCAAAATAAGAGATATTAAACATGAGTAGGTGAAATGGAAAACAGGTCCTTTCCTTTTCTTAACTAAAACGATGCAGGGAAAGGAACTTTGTCAATACAAATTTTTAAACAACCAGATCTTACTCTCAGGCTTAGGACAATTTACTAAAAGGTTATTTTTTAAAGCCTAAATAAACTGACCTAGGGGTTATTAATTCAGCAGGCTGAATGCTATAATTCAAAAGAAGTTTAGTTAATCCTCTAGCAAACAGACCAGGCAAAGAACTTAAAGAGGTGAAAAATTACTTCTATTTTGGCTGGTAGAAAACAGTCCTATAGAAATGTTTAAAATATTTAAGGGTTATTGTATATGAAGCTTTCCTGAGTGAGAGACAAAGACTGGGAACCCATTTTATTTCATCATCATTAACCTCACCTTACAACAAGATAAATATTAAAACAGACATCCTTCTTCAGTATGACATTAAATGAGATTCTTTCTTTGGACAGCAGCTGTATCTTAGGCTTTCACAAGGGCCCTCTGCTGCTCATATTAAAAGTAAAACACTCTGAACTTGTTTGGGACCCACAGAAACTTCTTGCAATGCTTAATTAAAGCACCAGCAATTTCCAAAGCGATGTGAAACCTAAGTCCTCATGGGACAGGACTACATTAGTCTCTACCTAAGTGAGGTAAAAAGAAACCTTTTAATGGCAAGATACTTCAAAACTGCTCACTGCAGGATTTCTTGTGTTCATGATGGCCTTTGTCAGAGCCTATCAGGGATTGTTTATCAGGAATATAATTTTCCCCTGATATTATCTACACAGTGTATAATTTTGTGAGATCATGCTTGGCTACTGTGGCACACATTACCTCATCATCAGCAGGAGGAACTTCAGGAAGGAAATTACCTCCAGAAGCAGAAGGAATCTGGAGACACCCAAAGTTCTCATTTCAAAAAAATATACCTCTGTGAATAGAATAAAAAGAAAGACCAACTTTGTACATAGTAGTAAAATCTCCATTATGATATTTCTATTTTTCTTTTCCAAAGCACAGAACCTTAAGATTTTTTAGGCAATGACCTAATTTGAGATGCTCAGCTTTCTGGATGGAAAGATACTGCTTTAGTGTGTGCCCCAGTGTGCCTCTAAATGAACAAGTAATTTTGTACCATGTACAAGTGGTACATTTGTACCAGTCAGTTCCTGGAGGTTGTACCTGATCCCTGGCTGCATCTGAGCCACTTGGTGGAAGAGAGATTGTGACAGTATTGAGTTCTATAAGGTGAAAATTCCTGCCTCTGCATTAATGGTGCATTTCAAAGGCCGGCAGATGGAAGCCTATACAAACATCCAGCTACCGCAGCTATTCTGCTCAGCTTCCTTCCCATCTGTGTTATGGTGCTGATTTGCTACATGTGGGTTGAGTGCTAAAGTGAGCAATAACTTGGATGAAAACTGAGTTCTTTGATTCAGCGATTCTATGAATCATTGAGGACATCAACCCCTTGGAGCAAGTCCAGAGTAGGCCACCAACATGATGAGAGGGATGGAGCACCTCTCCTGCATGGAAAGCCTGGGAGAACGGGGATTGTTCAGCCTGGAAAAGAGAAGGCTTTGGGGTGACCTAATTGTGGCCTTACAGTACCTGAAAGGACCCTAAAAGAAAGATGGAGAGAGCCTAGTTACAAGGGCATGTAGTGACAGGACAAGGGGGAATGGATTCAAAGGGAGACACAGAAGGTTTAGATTAAATACTTGCAAAAAATTCCTTACTGTGGCCATGCTGAGCACAGGTTGCCCAGAGCATCAGTGGCTGCCCCATCTCTGGGAGTGTTCAAGGCCAGGCTGGATGGGGCTCTGAGCAAGCTGGGATAGTGGGAAGTGTCCTTGTCCAAACACAGGGATTAGAACTAGATGATCTCTAAGGTCCCTTCCAACCCAAACCACTCTGTAATTCTACAATAATAAACAGTTCCAAAGGACCAGACTTCAAGTTTATGCTGCCTTTGTCAGGCAGGGCTCGAAGCGCTGTAATGAAATACATTCAAAAACTTTCATCTTAGCATTAGAAACCGATTGAATAGATTTGTCTGAAATATTTTATTGACCAATTTGATTGATGCCCAGAGGGTGCTGAGGCCCCGGCACAGGCTGCCCAGAGAAGCTGCGGATGCCGCATCCCTGGCAATGTTCAGGGCCAGGCTGGATGGAGCTCTGAGCAACCCGGTCCGGTGGAAAGCATCCCTGCCCACGGCAGAGGGCTGGAAGCAGGAGCTGGGGTGAAAAGAGCGGCAGAGGAGCGGCAGATGAGCGACAGAGGCGCCGATCCCCGCGGGTCGCGGAGCCGCGCCGGCCGTGAGGGAGGAGCGCTCCGGAGGGGCGGGAGCGGCGGGCGAAGCCTCGCGAGAGCGGGCGGGGTGGCGGCGGCCGCCGCGCTCCTCCCCGTGCCGGTGCCGGCGAGCGAGGCCTGCGCGGGCCCGGGCCGGGCAGTGCCGGGCTGTGCCGAGCGGTGCGGGAGGCGACCGGGCCCGTCCCGGTGCAGCGGACGGGATGCCGGGCGGGCGGGTGTGCGGCGCCTGCGGGTGCGCGGAGATCGAGGTGGACGCGGCGCGGGGGGACGCGGTGTGCACGGGTTGCGGCTCCGTGCTGGAGGACAACATCATCGTGTCCGAGGTGCAGTTCGTGGAGAACAGCGGCGGCGGCTCCTCCGCCGTGGGGCAGTTCGTGTCTCTGGACGGTGAGTGCGGCCGGGCTGGGCCGGGGCAGGGCGGGGGGCACGGGGAGCGGGTGTGGGGAGCAGCGGGCGGTGGATGGAGGGCGGGTGTTGCGGGGATGGGGCACACGGCGGGAGGGAAAGGGCGCTGGAACAGGCGTGCACAGGGCAGAGGGGCTGCGAGCGGTGTGGGGTCAGGGACAGCACAGGGATACAGAGCGACCCATTAGAAAAGGACCTGGGGGTGCTGATCGACAGCGGCGGAACATGAGCCCAGGCGTGCCCAGGTGGGTAAGGCCAGTGGCATCCTGGCGTCTGTCAGGAATAGTGTGGCCAGCAGGAGCAGGGAAGTGATGGTGCCCGTGTGCTGGGCTCTGGTGAGAGCACACTTTGAGTGCTGTGCTCAGTTCTGAGCCCCTCAGTTTGGGAAGGACATTGCGGGGCTGGAGCACATCCAGAGAAGGGGCTGGAGCACAAGTCTGCGGTTGTTTAGCCTGGAGAAGAGGAGGCTCAGGGGGCACATTGCCCCTCCACAACTCCTTGACAGGAGGGTGGAACCACGGGGGTCGGGCTCTGCTCCCAGGGAACGAGGGGACATTCTGCTGTGCCAGGGGATGTTTAGGTTGGACATTTGAAAGAATTTCCTCATGGAAAGGGTGATTAGACATTGGAATGGACTGGCCAGGGCAGTGATGGAATCGCTGTCCCTGGAGGTGTGTAAGGAGATGCTGGCCGTGGCACTCTGTGCCATGGTGACAAGGTGGTGTTCACTCACAGGGCAGGGATCTTAGAGGTCTTTTCCATCCTAATTGATTGTGTGATTCTGTGGGTTCAGGGACAGGGGATGGGGAAGGGGAGATGCTCTGCCAGAGGGTGGGGTTATATGGGGATGCTGCCTGGGGGAGTGAGGACAATGTATAGAGAAGATAAGGACACTGTGCTGTGAGATAAGTGTATATGGGAAAGCGTGCTGTGCAAAAGGTGTGAGGGACAGACTGTGGAAAACCATGTTTTGCAAAGAAGGGAGTATGGATGGTGCATGTGGGAACTAGTGCTGCACAGAGTGGAAATGGGAGAGGCAGTGCATGGGGAGAAGGAGAGCGTGCTGTTCAGGGTGAGACAGAAATGGGGTGGGGGAGGCTAGGATGAATGGGAGAAAGGAGCTGTGCGGGATTAGAGAGATGCTCTGAGTGTGATGGACTACATGTGTGAGGGACTAGGGCAGATTTGTGAGAAAGTTTGGGGCTGTAGAAGGGCTGCGTGCACAGGAAATAGGGAGGTAGATGAAATTATGTGGGATAGAGGACAGGAAAGGTTGGGTTAGGTGTTTAATGGATGGAGGGAACATGTAGGGGCACAAGGAAGAATAACAAACTGTACATAAAGGGTCAAGAGTATCCTGTCAGTAGTTGGGTTGGGGTGATTGTGTGAATGCTCTGGAGGATAAAACATGGAAAAAGGTCACATCAGAAGACAAGGGAGAAAAGGGGAGAGAAGGAAAATGGGTGTGGGGAGGATGTAGTGTTTGAAAAGGGAGAGATGGAAAATCTGTATGGGGAATGTGTATAAGGAGAAAGAAACATAAGCAAAAGCATGGGAAAGAGCTTAGCAGTGAAACAAATGGCTCTGCTGGATTGTATAGCTGTGGGGAAAGAGAATTCTTTCTGTGGTGGAGAATGCAGCACTGCAAATTGGAGTTTGGGAGTTTACTGTAGGCTAGGAGTTGTCTGATGCCATTCCTGTCATCCAACTCAGGGTGCTGGCATTACTTTTTTTACAGCTTATAAGCAGCTCTTCTATCCTTCACTTTTTCCTGTTGTGATGTGGAGACTACATTTTTAAGGGCTTGTTCTGCTTTTTCCCTCCCACCCAAAATTATGCAGGACAGATGGTAAGCAAGCTAGAGCGCATTTTGGGATGCCTTTATCCTTAAAAAAAATCTAAAGGAAAAGAGAGAAATGCACCATACTGAGGCTTTTTTACCATTATGGATGAATTGCACAGTAATTTATAAAATTTCTTTAAGGTATAGCCTTTCTTTTTTGTGTAAGTCTTGAGATGTGATTGTAAGTCTTGAGTTTGTGATTTTGTGAGTGCAGGCCCTGTTTCACACCAGAAATATTTTAGGGAAATTAGGATATGGGCGACTTATGCTGGTATAGTTCTTTACATTCCAAAACAGATGCTTCTGTTGTGAATAATTTTTTTTCCTCAACATAAACTGAGTGATGCAAGCTAATCTGAAAATATGTATTTGTACTGCAATAACATTGTCTTCATCATGTGTGCTTGTCTATTATTGTGTTTATGACTGATTAAAATCCTCTGGAATGGGGAGAAATGTCATTTACTGTGTAAGAAGGACTTTGTATCTCTCCAAAGGGTAGAGAATTTACAAAGGAATGTATATTTCTTTTAAGTCAGAAACCGTGTACTTTCTGAAAGCAACATTTTCTGGTAAATTACACCTTTCAGTGACTTTTGATTATATTAGTAAATTTCCACCAAAATTGAATGAAATTGGTCTGAGGCTCCTTGGGCTATGGTCTGATGTTCTCAGAGTCTTACTGTGTGGAGCATTTGCAGTGTCAGAGGTGCCTGGGGTGCTGTTTTTGAGTCCCTGGCTCATGGTTAGTAGGGTTGGGTGGCTCAGAGAATGTTGTCTAAGGTTTGCAAAGGATGAGGGATGTCAGGTTCTTTACTGCAGGTCTGGGAATTGAACAAGGCTTTTTGGTATTTGTGGGGTTCAGAGCTACTGGTTGTGCAACAATATTCCTCAAATCCTTTCAAGATCCACAGCAGCTTCTCTTTGCATGTTATAACATGTTGAATACAGACACATTTATTAATAATTTATTTTAACCTTAATAATGAAAAAGTAAAAGGGAGTGGAAAGCACTGAGACACTGATTTTTTTTTACATGTAGCAAAACCTTTTATTTTGCCAAAATACATATTAAGATGTCAGAATCTCGCATCTGTTTACTGAGGGAGTGAGTCCTGCACTTCTCTGTGTTAACACAAAGCGGCCAAGTCCTTGCTAATAAGTCATGTAGAATCCTTAGAAAACATTGGAAATCCTTTCTTTTATCCTCTGAGGGTTGGAGGAAGGTGTGAGATCACAGTTAAGTTTTCTCTGGCAGTATTTATATTGAGCTAGTTATGTGCTTGGTGTAGGAAGCCTCAACACTGCTGCCGTTTACAGAGAAGAAGTTTGGTGTAGCCAGTGTTTTCCAGTGCAGATGTGGGAGTCCTTTGGAAAGTTCCTTTCAATTTTTTTTTATGTTTTTGCAGCTGAGCTTTTGGTGTGCTGAGAAAGCATGGGCTTGTGCTTGGCTGTGAATGAGGGGGCTTGCTTTGCTCTCCACGAAGTCTTGGGAAAATGCAGGCTAGTTAAGTGTGTTGGACAAAAGGGTAGAATCACAGAATTATTTAGGTTGTAGGAGAGCTTCAAGATTATGAAGTTCAGCTGTTAACCCAGCACTGCCAAAGTCCACGAGTGAACCATTTTCCTGAGTGCCACATCTACATGCACAGGATGTAGGCAGAAGTAGTGAAGGACAAAATATGTGTTCTGCACAGGTAAATATAGGATAACAATGCTTTTTGGCAAAGTGGCTTGCCTTGAAGATCCTTTGGAGCTTTCCTAGGAAGTTGGTAAGTGGGCAAAGCAGATGGTTGGATTTTCAAAGGAAGGTCAGCAAGATTTTTCACCAGAAGCCTTTTTGGTAAGTGGACAAAGCAGATGGTTGGATTTTCAAAGGAAGGTCAGCAGGATCCTTCACCAGAAGCTTTTCTAGAATCTGAGCTGTCATTGATAAGGAAAAGTCTTTACAGATCAGAGTAGCTCTTCAAATGATAAAAAAATATACTCTACAGAGTACAGAAGGAGGTGCCAGTGAAATTCCATAGAATCTGGACTGATGATCTGGAAAACAGGTGACTGGTGAGTTAAGGAGGTTTGTGGGCAATACTAAATTATTTGGGGTAGGAAAGACTGTAGAAGGACCTGTTGCTTTTAGTGGATGGGTGGTAGGATAGCAGATGGGATCAAGAGTTGCTGTGAGAGTTAGCATTTTTCCTTTCTTCCACATGTGGGATGGTTTCTTCTTCTACATCCAGACTGGCTGGGGTAACATTGGAAGGAAATCCCTAGGTTATAGTGGATAGCTTTATAAAAATAAATTGCTCAGTGTTCATTCATGGTACAAAAGAACCTGGGTGGGGAGGGGAATGTTAGAAGTTAAAAGGGCACCTACAGCATGTCTGTACACTGTTACATATCTACAGCGTTACCTCCAGCTGAAGTGCTGTGTGCAGTTCTGGTGGTTTTCTCTTTTCTTCCCCCTCCTCAGGAAAACCTCTAATAGAACTAGAAAAGATACAGAGAGGAAGATGGAGTGATTAAGAGGAGAGCTTCCTGAAGAGCTTCTCAGTTAGACTGACTGAATAGACTGAGCCTCTTCAGACTGGAAAAGAGATGATTGAATGGGGCCATAGCAGAGATTTGTACATGCAATAAAATAACACAGCAAGGATGAGCAGCTGCTCAGGGTCACATAATGCAAAAGCCAGGGAGTGCTAAGAAATCTAGCAGCTAGCTGATTGCAAAGGTAGTGGGTAGAAGTTCAGAAGGATTAGGAGGTTTTGTTTGGTTGGTTTTGGTTTTTACAGAAACATCAACCCCACCCCCCCCATGTGAATCTGAAGTTGTGGATGTTAAAAGTTTACATGTGCTTAAAATGATTGGGCAGACAGAATAAAAGTGTATTGTGGCCTTTAATAAAATATATTATTTCTGGTTCAGGAAATCCTTGAGCCACAGATCTCGAGAAACTGGGAGATTATATGAGAGAACTATCACAAGCTTTCCTCCTGTGTTTTGTGTTACCCCGGTAGGTATGTATATTAATAGGCTTTCTCATTCAGAGGTAGGATACTGGACTAGTCTTTCAGTGTGATTTGGCACTGCTGTTCTTTTGAGACTTCACAGGAAGAAGATCATGTTCTTTGAGCTTTACAGAGCTAATCCCACCATTCCATTCAGTGCTGTCTGTCTGAAAGACTGACAAGTCAGCTCTTCTTGCAAGGTACCTGTCACTTCCTGGGTTGTGAGCTGCTAAGTTATTTCACTAGCAAGGGAATAACCCCTTCTAGAAGGAGCTGCTATGTTTTGTTTTGTTTATCTTTTGAGAGGAAGGTCCTCTGAAAGCTTTCCTCTAAACCCCATGCTGGTTTAGTTAGTTGTAATTCTTAATTGTGTTGTGAGTGGTCACAGTCAGGAAAGAATCCAGCCTCAACATTCCACCCTAGCTGTGTTACTGTCTTGAAGCTTGTGAAGGCCCTGCCTTCAAATTTGATTTCTGAACCTGGTTGATTTGACTGTGGATAGGTCAGGAATTAGTGGAGAAGGGTTATCATGCCTACTTTAGCTCCAAGGAGCTCTGTTGATTGCACAGAAAGTGTTTGAGGCACGTACTTTTCCTAGCTGAGTCCAGTTTTGAACATTTTAACTATTCACTTTGTAATTGATAGCCAGTTCAGACTAACCAAAGAGATTGTTCACTCTGACTTCTTAACTTAAATTTGGAGAGCTTTGGAGTCATGCTAATTGCAATGAATGTGTTTTTCTTTTTATTTTTCTTCATTTTTCTTCTTAACAGCCTACCAGTTGCTACATTTAAACACATCCCAGCAGGAAGTACAGCAACACAGGGTCTAAGAGCAAGGTACATTTCTCCCTCTCCATTATGCTATAATTGCATCCTGGAGGATGGAGTTACACTGAGCCCTTTGCCAGTTTGCATTGGTTTGATGGCTGCTGCTTTTGTAGAAAGGCAAGTTAAGAGTCGTGTGCCATGTCTGAAGGTCTGGAGTTCTCTGACTGCTCTCTCACTGTGTCTGGGTGGGAGTCCCCTGTCTTATGGCAATTGTTGGAAGGAACTGTTTTCACAAGTTGTTTTTTTTTTAAGCTGACAGGAGAAAAACTGAAGCTGAAGAGAGTGAGAGAAAGCTGAGCATGGAGCAAACCTGACAGCCCAGATCTCTCTTCATGTTTTTGTTTAAAGAAGCTGAGAAAGGTGATGGCTGGGACTTCTGACACTAATCAAAGGAGAAGAAAAGTCCCACCTGGGAAGGTTGATGTGCAGGCAGATAGCAGCAAGCTGGAAGATGTAACTGAGAAATACAGCACAAAGAAATGATGCTGCAAGGTGTACTGAGCTTGTGATTCTCAAACACACTGTCTGGGGAAGCTCAGCTTCTTTTGTTCCAGAAATTCCCTTGAAATGCTTGGTAGTAAGTTGAGAAAAACAGATCTGATAAGCATCTTGGTCACAAACCAGGTACTGCTGGTTCTTGCTGTCACTGACTAGCTTCTCTCTGGGGTTCCCCCAAGGCTGCTTATGGCCGGGGACCCCATCCCAGTCCTCAGGGATGTCAGTCCCTGCCCTGGGGACTGCACAGCAGGGCCAGTCTCCAGCTCCCCACTGCCTTGCTCTGCCTACCCACGGACCCTGTAGAGCCAGGCCCATGTGCTGTCTGGCCTCAGCCTATCCTTGTGGCTCTGGTTGGACATTCTGGGGCTGTGTCTGACCTTGTTCCCCTTGCTGGGCCTGACCCTGACTCCCCTGTGCAGTCTGATGTCCTGCCTGGCCTCAGCCCATCCCTGCACCCATGGAGGTGCCTGATGCCCTCAGCTCTGTCTGTCCCTGCCCTATAGAATTCAGAGTCACATCTCTAGTACAAATTTAAATGAGAATTATTAATAAATCTTTAACTTACTTAGTGACTAAGCCTGGAGGTTTTAGGGCAGTGACAAATAGAGGCACAGTCACAGAAACAGGATTCTGCAGTGGGCACTGACAGCATCAGTTCTTCAGCACTGAGTCAGACTCTCTGGCTCTGCTACAGCAAACATGCATTAAGACTCTGCATCTCCAAATGTACATGAGTTTGCAGTGCACTAATTTGAGTCTGGGGGGAGGTTATGTTCTTGCTTTTGCTCATAAGGGGAAATGAAGGTTGTGAACTGGTAATCCTTAACACACCAACAAGTGTTTGTTTTTGCTGTAGGAGGTTCCACAACATTTTTAAGTAGCCTGGTTCAAATTTTGGAATATCAAAGAAGAGTTTATTTCTGCTATTCCAGGTTTTTTTGGCAAGTGAATTATAATTAAGTTACTACAGAGACCCATTAGCACTGCCAGAAATCCTGAATGTGTACTCTCACTCTTCAGAGTCCCATGACAGATTTAATGTATCCTTAGTTCTTTACTAAAGCTGTGGTATGCTCAATGTTTTAGGCATACCTGTGGAAGCTTACTGAAGTATTTTGTTTACTATTTTATCCTTAAAATCTTTATGATTTTACATTGAGACATGTGAGTGACACTGACCTTGCATGCAGAACTTAACAAGAGCTTGCCTTGATCGAAATACTTGTCTTTTGGGGATCTTGGATGTGAAAACTTATGGTCAGCAAACTGGAAAGAAGAGAAGGACTGACTACACAGAGAAAAAAAAAAAAACTTATGTAAAATTTAAGCTGAGCTTACATCTTCTCTATTTTTTTGTCCTGTAGAATTTTTTAAGATGATCAATTACTGTCACAGTGATTGCTAGTGAGACAGTTGGGAAAGGGTATGAGCTCTGTATTTGTGTAGGATTCTTTGCTTTTGCCTACTTCGTTCCTATGTACAATAAAGGATTCCTGTGTATTTTTAAATATTAAAAAAGTGAAAAGAGTAAGGGTTTTGGTTTTTAATTGGTAGTTGTTAATTGGTTTCCATGTAAGATATTGATAGATCAAGTTCTGACATTAAATGTTTCTTACAGTGCAGCTTCAAATAGTCCTGAACTGGGCTCTGCCAATAATGCACGTGATAAACTTGAAATGAAAACACTTGGTATTGAAAAGTTAAAATAATATTAATACCAACAAGTTTCTTTATATTTGTGGTTTTTAGAGATGACACTAATTATGACACTAATCATGGTTAATTTTAAGCTATGCAGAGCGTTCATTATGTCAGTTGCAATACAGAGAAAGGAAGTATGAGTATGGTGGATTTGCAGACTCTTTGATGGAAATCCTGAAGAATATTTACCTGTTCTACTCTGTGCCAGATTTTCTCATTGCAAAACTAATTCATAATCATGCTGTGTTGGCAAGGAAAAGGGGGAACTTCAATCTAAAATAATCATCTGCTATATGTTTTAGTGAGGGAAATCAAATACATTTTGCTTCTCTCCCCAGATCCTCCAGGTGGCAATCGTGCACCAGAGTTATTATGAAGCTTTTTCTGGCATTGAGTCTTTTCCATGCTGTCCCTGGGATGGCAACAACAGAGGATGCTCTGTCAGCTGTGGCAGTGCAGAATAGTGCACATAACTTGGATGCAGACTGATTTCATAGAATTGGGCTAAGTTGGGTTGTGGTGGACGCAACTGTATTTATCTCTACAGTTGGTAGTTAGGAAAATAAGCTATGATGGAATAGATTTAAAGTTTGTTTATGTGAGTTTATGTGGCAGTACTGCTTCAGCAGGCTCTGGTGCCTGCAGACCTGTTAATTTTACTGGAAAAATGAGTGGGAGAAGAATTGTTTCAGTTACAATCTTCAGAACTTGAATCACATAATTTTGCTTTTATAGGTATGATTTGTAGCAGGAGGTTTTCTCACCCTCCTTTTTACTTTTATGGTCTAACTTCAGTAGGAAACTTCATTTTTTTATATTAGATTACCTTGTCTTGCCCAGTTATGAAGCCATTAGTGTGATGCAGTTAGCATTTTTTACCAGATTTTATGCTGGATCTGTAAATACATATATTTGAAATAGAAGGTTTGCCCTTACCTTGTCCTGAAGAAAGAACTGGTGGCTTTTGGGTTTAATTTTACAGGGGAGGATTTTGGTAGGATTGGTCCTATCAGATGGCAGGTGCACTGCAGTTCAGGTTACAAGCAGCTTCATGCACTGTCTTCACTTGCTCATATATGTAGAGGAGGCAAAATCTGAAATGCTGGGAGTGAATCTGTTTCTCCTCCAGGTGTTGAATCTGAAACTTATCATGTCACTACCTGACAGAAAAGTTCCTTTTAAGTGGCTGCTCTTTGCCTCCACATTGTGGAGTGATTTGATAAGTGCTGTTCCTGTTGCCTGTGGTATTTTGTTGCTGTTTAAGATTACCCCAGACTGCAAGCTTTGCTTTCACCTTTTACAGCTTGAGGAGCAGTTTTATGGAGAAGCAGAGTGATGTGACTTTGTTAGGGAGTTGGTGGAGCAAAACAAACTGCAGAGGTGCTTGTGCTGTGAGCAGCAGAGTGGGAATGGCTGCTTTAGGCTAGTGGAGGGATAGTCACTCTAGAACCATGTAATTGTATAATTAGAAAAGACCTTTAAGATTGTAGAGTCCTCATGTTAACCCAGCTCTGACAAGTAGTTTATCACTTGGTCTGGATCTAGAACTGTGTGAGTTTAGACTGAGTATCATCAAGTTTCCTGACATGATCTCCTGCATCTTCAGTTCTGTTGTGTTAAGGCAGTGTAGCCCACTGAGACTACCACACAAAAACTGCAGTAGCTGTGTTTCTGAGCTGCCTAACACATCTCTCCACATCTTCTGTTGTCCAAAATTTCATGTAAATGTCCAAAGCAAACTTGAAGAGAAAAGGAAGCTTCAGTTTTGTGAAGCTGCAAATCTGAGTGAGTTTCTAAAAGTAATCATAGAATATCCTGTGTTGGAAGGGCACCCACAAGGATCATGAACATCCCACTCCTGGCCCTGCACAGGACACCCTAAGAATCACAGCAAATGTCTGAGAGCGTTGTCCAAATGCCTTTTGAATTCTGCCAGTCTTGGTGCTGTGAGCACTTCCCTAGGGAGCCTGTTCCAGTTCCCAACCATCCTCTGGGTGAAAAACCTTTTCCTAAAAGCCAACCATAAAGACACACCTTTATGCCATACCCTCAGGTCCTGGGACAGGCCACCAGGAAGAACAGCTCGGTGTGCGCCCCTCCTCCTCCTCCCAGGAGGAAGCTGGACCTGCAGTGAGGTGTCCTTCAATCTCCTCCAGGCTGAACAGACCAAATGCCCTCAGCTGCTGCTTCACCTCTGGGCCCTTCACTGTCTTCATGGCCCTCCTTTGGACACTCTCATGGCTTTGTGTTTTGAATATTGTGGCACCCAAGCTTTCCCCCAGGACTGGAGGCGAGGCTGTGCCAGTGCAGAGCAGAGTGGGACAGTCCCCTCCCTAACCCTGCTGGAGATGCTGTGCCTGATGTCCCCAGGACACGGCTGGCCCTGCTCAGCAGGTGGGATGAGTGGATGGCAATGGACCTTGGGAGGCACCAGCTCAGGAAGGAGTGCGTTTGAGTTCCTTTAGGGAAATGTACTGTTAATGTTGAAGATTTGGCAGGCAGTACTTGAAGACACCAAATACTTCTCGGATATATTTTTGTATGTCTTGAAAGCTGAATGTGAAAAACCAAAAGCCTGCTTAATTCACTTTTGAAGTTGTGGGGGAAGAATGGAAAAGGTCAAGAAATGTAAAAATTGCAGTTATGCTGGGATGTTAATTTGGTTGTGCCTAGCAATTGCTGTTCCTTTCCTTTGTACTTTTAAATTGCTAGCTTTGTAGGGATTTTTGTCTCTAAATGAATTTGATGATTTCAGTTTTCTTTTTTTAAGAGTTTATCTTTTTATTACCCAGCCGAACAGTTACGTTAATGAGTTCGTTTGCATTTTTCTTGTAAGATTAAAGCTGATGGTCGGACTACATAGTCAATGGCAACATTAGTTTGCAGTTCTGAGAGTGTAAGTGCTCAACAGACTAGTTTTCTGCCAGTTTTCAAAGACAAATGCTAAGCAGAGATGTTCAGCCTTTCCAGTTAACTTGCTGAAAAATGGGTACATCAATTCTGATAGCGGAATCTGTCTTTCAGATCGCTCTGCTGGTGTCTGCTGCAGTCTCTATAGCTTGGAAAGAAATTACTTTATGTATGATGTTATAGCTTGATGGCTAATGAAAAAGGGTCTTAAAAAACAAAATCATTGAAATCTCAAGTTAATTTCATTTTGTTTATATTACTTTGGATTTTAACTCCTGAGTAAGTTAAATTATTTAGTTATTAGTATTGTTTATCACCACTGTGAGATTGTTTTGTGCAAGCTTGTGGTTGGTGTCCTCCTCCCATGTGCTGGTGCTCAAGTGTGGGCTCTCCTGATGCAAATCAGACTAGTGAAGAAGCTTGTAGTAAAGCAAACCTTAAAACAACAAGAAAAAAAAAAGGAAAATGGGAGGCAGAATTTCTGTTTAGATTTGCTACTGAAGAAAAGGAATGTAAAACTATTGCCATCGTTGATATATTTTCTGCCAGGTAAACCATTCATACTAAATGTACACCAAAAATGTTATGCCTTCTTTTGTAGCTTGGTAACCTCTCCCTGGTTTGCTGCATTAGTTTGTTTTCAAGTGTTTATGGAAATACAAGGTTGTACCTGTAAGAATGGCAAGGAGATGTTGCTGTCTCTGATAGTCAAACACAGGGTTGGGAGAGTTACCTCTGTACCCAGTGAGGAGATCACTATTGAATGGTTTTTTTTTCACTTCTTATTAGGATGAAGTATTTAATCTGTGGGGCATTTATGTGAGATCTTGGCACGTGAGGTCAGGAACAAGGGATGACACGAGCTCACCCAGTGTCTTGGACAAACAATGTGTTTTGTTGTTCAAAACTTCTTTTTATGGGGCATTTGAACTTCCCAGGCTCAGAGCTGGGATCTCTCTCCACCCAGATCTCTGGCCACTGGTGTTTCTGCACCAAGGCTTGAACAGGGTTGGCTGTTCCCTCTATAGCTTTGAAGCAGTTTTTATAGGTTTTTTTTAAAATCAGATTTCGGGAAAGAGCTAGGCTAGCCAAATTTGGTTTGTGTTATGGCTAGATTTACCACGTCCAGCTACAGACCAGCTGCACTGTGACAGCAGTGCCACAAGAACTGATTCTTGTTAAAGGATGTGTTAATGAAGTGAAGTTGGTTTCTGTTGTGGATAGCACTGGAAACCTAATTGAAAGCTTAGATGGAAAAATAAGCTGTGAAGGCTGATAGTAATTCTGCAGGAATATTAGCTTATTAGTTTTTCTGGGTTTTGGTTTTGTTTAGTTGTGTTGGGGTTTTTTTTGGTTGTTTTTTTTTTTTTTTTTTTCTCAGTGTAGATGTACATTAAGTGCAACTGAGAGGAGCTAAAAAAGTCTGGTAAGAGTGAACAGTTTAGGTCACAGTTTCTCATCAGTTTTACCTGCCATGGAAGTATCTTATTCAGGTGTATACAAGAAATGCCTTGAGCTGCTTTAAAAAGTGACTTCATTCCCCTCTCTGTGTCTATCCCAAAGCCTTTCTAGTTTGTTCTGAAGAGCTACTCTAGGAGGAGGAAACAGCCACAAGAACTTGAGGAAAAGCTGTAGGCATCATGGACAACAGAAGTCCATTACTAACAAATTGTGTGTTTTCAATCCTGTGCAGTTTAGCTTTTTGTTTGCACTTGCTGCTAAGCTGATGGATTTGGATATCCTGCTTGAGGTACCCTGATTGTTTTTAAAAAACCTTCCTGCTTCAGTGGGAGACTATTTTTGTCCTTGGTAGTTTAATTCCCTGTTCTGCAAGATTGGTTTGCATGAGTAGTTCCACTGGCTCCCAGCAGTCTCTGCATTCAGGCTGCTCAGCATTGGCATGGATGCCCAAACCAGCCTCTAGTTTATGCTGATTTACAACTCAGACTTCTTTTAAGTCTCCAACCTTTCAGGGTGTAAAATTAGCAGTTCTGGACTTGCACTTTTTGTAGCCTAAGTGTTGCTGTGTTTACCTAATGACAAGCTGAAGTTACTTTAAAATAAGTGTTATGTCTGTAGTAGCCAACACAGTCATTATTGAGTGCTAAACATGTTTTATGTTCTGTAATGCCAATAATTACCTATTAAAATTCTGTAAATTCTTCATTGAATATTCTTCAGACAAAAATACTGACTAAGCAATTTTTTCCTCCTTTATTTTGAGAAATGTTTTACAGTGCTGATTTTCATGTTCTGCTTAAAATGGACTTTGGGAGATTTTGGTAGTTTCTTTGGAACTGAGATTGGGAGGGTTTATGGAGCCATGTAATTCTTACGGTATCCCAAGAAAGAAATAATTAGCACAGGGTTGGTACTTGATGTCTTAAGTATTTTCAGACCTTCTTAATGTAGTTTGACATGTTGCAGATTACACAGATACTGATTATATTGTCACAATAAGCTTTATTTTAATATTTAAATTATGTGATTCTCTTTGACATGTCTGGTGTTTGTTTTTTCCCCTAATAGGTGCAGGGAAGACACCGACTTTAGGAGGAGGATTCCACGCCAATCTGGGAAAGGAGTCACGAGCAAAAACTCTACAGAATGGTACTAGCAAATTTTAGTCTTGCTGACATTAATTATTTTTATTAATATGGTTGATACAATTAATTTTTAGTTTTGAATGTGACCTCAAAACCTTGGCAGACCCCTCATTATTCAGTGGACAAATCTGCCTAGTGCTGAATTTTCATTGTGCTCTCATTTGGCTGCTACACCTGATTTATGAGTTCATGTAGCTGACTGACAAATGGTAATGGCACCTGACAGTATTCCTGTGGTTTAAAAGGACTTTTTCAAGGTTGACATGCCCATTGCACCTTTTTATTATCTGTTAAACTTATTGTGACTTTTGGTTGAGTCCATTTTCAGGCTTCTTGAAATAATTTATTAATGTTTATTTATAAGTATAATCCTTCAAATATTTTTAGTCTTAAGCAATGCAAGTGTAAGATAATACATATAAGTAATCATGTGCTTAATATGGGATCATTGAATAGAGAGAGGAAAAATGGAAAAAAGGTTTTAGTGCACAGATGACATTAAAATAAATATTCTCATTACACGCTTTACATTTTAATTGAGCTCTCCATATTCTACACTCGTTAAGGAGGGTGAATAAAACCAGCTTTTATTCCAGGAGCAGAGTGGTCTTCCAGTTTGCTGTTGCTCGTATCAAGGGACAGGAGTTGTCAATTTTTGGTTAATTAATACTCCTGTCTCATGACTCTTGGAGATGACAGCTGATGGACTGTCATAGCAAAGTCTCAGAAGCTGACATGCAATTTACCATGGATGTAAATGGGTTTTACTCATAAGGTACTCATTTGGGGCAGATATTTTAGAGAAGGGTATTTTCCTAAATTAATCTTACATTTGCAATTCAATACAGAAAAGTCTTACCTATATTATACCTCTGTAGGTGTATGACAAGTAAGATTGATCTGATATTATATCTTCACAGGTATAAAGAGGCTAAGATTGATCTGTGTCATTGAAGTATAGTCAGATTACTCAGCATTATTCAGCTGATATATATACAGGTCGTTTTATATACAGAATGTTTTTTTCAGCTGTTTTTACTTAAGAGTATTGAGCCCTGTTTGTTTGGCAAAATAAAGCTTGCACTTTAGGTGAGCTAGTGTCAGTGTCAGGTCTGAAGTTACTATCTTAGGAATTTTAAATTTCCTGTCTAACATGTAACCTGTATAAGCAGTGGGATAAAGCCACTAAACTTAATGAAATCTGGTTTTGGATTAAGGCACTTTAATCAAAATTGTAATTTTGAACAGGCATTTAAAAAATAAATTGGCTTTTTGTGCATAAGAACTTCACAGTTGTCTGTAATTGTAGAAAAGTAAAATGCTGATGGAAGGAAATCTGTCTTGTTGCTTCTTGGAGTGTTTGAATCCTTCAAAAGCCCTTTTGGTTATGCCAAAAGGTAATCACAAGTAAAGACAGTGTAGGCGTTTTCCTAGAATCTAAACACAGCTTTTTTCTTGGATAAGTGTTTGCTCGGGAATATGTCTGAGCATTTTCCTTCCCCACAGCTTTTGTGTGGGGGGCCTCCCTGATCAAAAACAATGATTGTGAGTTGGCTAAAGTATATCAGCAATGTATGCAAAAAAATTTAGTTGCTTTACATGTACTTATCTCCCAGTCTTGAAACAGGAAAATATTTTGTTTTTTTAGTTACACCTCTCTGAAGCTTTTTGCAGGTTTTCTTCTATTTTTTTCCTGTGTCTATCCTTTATATAAGGAGCAAGTATTTGGTCTTTGATTTCTGTAGCCAACCTTCATTTGTCATGCTGCCAATCTATCTCTGGGAAAGTTCAGCGAGCTAAGTGATGTTCTTGCTCAGTCCCAGGCATGACAACAGCAGCTGATATTTCAGGTAGAGCAATTGGTGTTTGAAAGGCTTTTCTGTCGCTGTATAATGAGCCAGTTGTCTGCTGCTTTTCACACTTCTGGCTTTACATAGTTTTTAATTGCAAATTGAGCTACGTCAAAGAACTTACAAAATCTCACCCTGTCACTGTGGGCCAACGATCATGGCTTTTTTTTGGGGGTGAAATTATGTGAAATATCCGTCACGGTTAGACTTGAAAGTGTAGCAAGGTATATGAAATTATTAGACGTATTTTAAAGGAGAGGTATGGAGTTGTTCACTGAATGTATGAAAAATGAACAGTTATAAAAAATACTGAGCTACTTATTTATTTGCTGGTGCCACTCTGTTGGCATTTGCAAAGTGAGCTGTGCTGCAGTTGAGGTGCTGAACTCGCTCCCGTGGGGATGCTGGCGCAGGACATCCTGCGAGGGCGGCTGCTGCTGCTGCTGCTGCCTTCAGTGCTGGGAACACACGATTCTCTCCTGTGCTATCACTGCTCCATGTTATTCCCTCCTGCTGAAGGGAAGAGCCAGCCCTAGGAAGCAGGGATGGGCGGTGGATGAAGTCCCCAGAGTGCTGCAGAGCAGCTGAGAGCCCGTGTGTGGTCCGAGAGCGCTGGCAGGTCTCGCTCTGTGCCTGCTCTGCTTGCCAGCAACCTGCAGGGAAAAGTCCAGCCATGGAGCAGGGACTTGCTGGGTTTTAAAAAACAACCACCTCTCCCTGCTATTCCTCCATCCCTCCACTCCTTCCCCATGTGGTTTGGGCCAAATTCTTCCTTACTGTAAAGTCTGGCTTTCCAGGGGAGGTCGAAGGGAGGTGATCTGGTCTCACTGTCTCTTAATTACCAGCAGAGCAGCTGGGCTTGGCTGAGTGTATGATGCTGCTGTTTTTTGAGGCTTTTAATGAAAGGATGTTTAGAATTAGATGAAGAATAGTTTTGCATTAGAATGCTTAAGGCAATAACTTTTTTTCTTCCATGCATTCTAAAGTGAAGAAATGCAAAAGTAAAATCTCTCAGCAACTGCTTATCAGTTCTGGACTCTTCTACAAAATTATGGTGTGCATTGGTGTTTTTATAAATATGTGTATTTATGCTCTAAACAAAGCCATGGGCAGGCAAAAACCTGAACATTTTGTAGTTTTCGTGTTTGTGTAAGAATGTCCATTACACAGAACTAGTCTCCCTTACCAGACATGCCTTTGCTGTACCTTTCCTCTCTATTTATAATGCAGCAGGGCATGGCTGTTCAGTTTCTCCCTTGATTTTATGAACCAGCTTATGTTTGTGTCTATTTGTTTGGGAATTGGCTGCTTACAGAAACTGGAGTCTTGTTTACACTTGCTAAAATATTTATGCAGAGAAGATTTAATACTGTTGAATTTGTTCATAATCACTTTGATTTTCAGAGTGCAGTACTGTGCTAATTGAGTGTATGAAGCTCCACAAGTTCAACAAGCTCAGGCCCACAAAATGCTTTGTATCTGTGCACACAGACCTCATTTTTGTAGTAAAAACCTGCACACCTGTGAGATGAAGTAGTGTTTCAGCTTCAACTTCGTTTTAAGGGATATGGCAAAAGAGCTAAATAGTACTGATTTTCTGAAAAAGAAGAATTATGAATAAAATACCAGCTCAGAGGGGGGACTCTTTGACCAGACATCTTCCTCTATTTCTGAGCTTCTTCAAATTTCTACAGTATTGGTCAACACTTACAGTTACTTCCAGAGCTGAAATGAAGAGTGATGTCTCTTTAAATCACATTTTACAGTTCCGTGCTGCATTACATAATCTCTCTAAATAGCCAGTTTATTCTTGTTTCCTTGCAGGCAATCTGCTCTCACTGTATCAGTGTCAGAGTCGTTGTTACAAGGGAGTTGTTCTTGACTTGGAGCTCTGATGTTTTCAATAGTCTTCAGTGACCAAAAAGAAAAGGGAGAGGGGGAGGAGGGTCAATGGCATGATTATATATATGTTATATCATTATTGAAAGTTTCAGTTGCAGATATTCAAATTTGGTTTAAACTAAGTTTGAAGATTGCAGCTGCATCTGGTGTAATCCAATTTCTGAACTTTTGTGCTGTGTTGTTATTTCTTTAAATGAATGTGTGTTTTCCCTCAGTCCTCTTAAATACCAAACATAGCTAACAGTATTTTAATGCTAAATAGGAAAGTGTTTCTGAAGATGGTCTGTAATGCATTTTTTACTGTTTACATTTAAACTATTTTCTTAATTCTTTAACATTTGTTGTCATCACTCATTTTATAGCTGGTTTGTTACAAGTGATTATGGAGGGTTGTGCTTCCTCCCAGAACTATGCATTGAGAATTAGAACAGGACAATATATTACACATGTGAAGAACAGAAGTATCCAAAGGGGAGGAACAGAAAGCACTGTTTAACAAAGCTAGAACAGCAAGGGAAGGGAGAATAGTGGAATCCTAGAATAACTGAGATTGGAAGAGACCTCTGGAGGCTGACAAAACGGTGGCTTTGAAGTTGCATTAAGCTGCTGAGGGCCTAGGGCAGCTGAACTCCAGTTTTTACCAAGGCATGATAGCAGTTTCCTTGGACAACCTGTTTTCCAATGGTTGGCTACCCTCACTGTGAGGAATTTTTTCTTTGTGTCGAGTCAGAACTTATTTTGATGAAATGTGACTCTTGCTTCTTGTCCTTTTGCTGTGCATCTCTGGTGCTGCAGCTCTAGCTCCATCTTTATAACCTCCTACTGCAAAGCTGAAGGCACCAAAGAGAATTCTTCCTCAGCTTTCTTGAGACTCAGCAAATTCATCTGTCAGCCTCATCCATGTGCTGCAGTCTCCAAATCATCATAAGGACTCTCTGCTGGACTTGCTCCAATATGTCAATGCCTCTTCTGCAGAGGAGTCCTGAACTGGACAGAGTACTCTAAATATAGTTTGACAAGTGCTCAACAGGGGATGATAATCACTTCTCTGGACCTGCTGGCTGCAGTTTTAATAACATGGCTCTGGGATGAAATTAACCTTCAGTGCTGTGATTGGGTGCTGCTGAGCCATGTTCAGCTTTTTGTCCATGAGGAACCTAGACCCTTTCCTGCAAAAAAGTCAAACAGTCCCCAGCCTGTGTTTTTGCCCTGCAGTTTTTCTGTCCCAGGTGCATAAAAATTGCATGTGGTTCATGAGGCTTCTGTCTGCTCATTTCTGCAGCATCTTAAGATTCCTCTGAATAGTGACTCTGCCCATCAGCATTTTGGCCACTCTTCCAATGGGATGTCATCTGTAGCTGGCAAAGGAAACCTCCTGGCCTATTGTTTATGTTAATGAAGGCATTAAACAGTATTGATCCCAGTGTAAGTCTGATGGTGAAAGTGCTGAGCACTACTCTTTGAACCAGGCCAGCCTTTCAGCCAAGTTGCAGTTCACTGGACTAGTCCAGATCTCTACCAGGGAGAATGATGAAATGGGATGAGGGAAGAGCTGTAGTTAGAATTTATCTTGACTACACTCTAGCTGTTGCAGCTGGGCATGACCTACCCTCACTGAATCTGTGCTGCCAATTCCTGGTTACCTACTCAGGTTTTGTATGTCTGGAAATGGTTTCCAGGTAGATCTGTAGCCTTCCAGGAGGCTGAGAGGAGCCTGACCCACCTTTGGAGTCCTTCTTCTCCCTCTGGAAGAGAAGCCTGATGCTTGCTGCCTTCTAGTCAGAGAGAACTTCTTCAAATTTCTACAACTTTTTGAAGATGGCAGAGATTACTCTTTTTACTGTCTCCCTTTGCGTTTTCAGATGTGTCCTGTCAAGTCCAATTAACTTGAGTGTGTAGACTGTACTTAAGGGAGCCCTTGCTCAGTCTTTGTTTGCCATGGATAGTTGCCTACCTCTTCTCTCAACCAACTGAAGCCCTCTGCAATCAAGTGTTGTAATTATGCTACCCATCTTCTTCACACCCCTCAAGATCTTGTTTATCTTGGGTTGCTCTAACCAAGCCTGCCATCAGACTTTGCATCCTCCACCACTTCTTCCTTTCCAAAGAGTGGTAGGTGTATCACAACTTCTGCTTGACCTGTTCCTGATGTGCTCTGGAATTCCACTGGATTGCCTGTGACCCACTGTGGTTCTTCTACAGCAGCTGCTGGGGTGGATGCAGTTCACCATGAGAACCTGGAGGTCTTCCTGCTTTCTAAAGAAGGTTTCATCTTCAGGATTAGATGGTCTGTGTGGATGCTTGTGACTATTTCCTTTGGTCCTGCCTCTGATGCAGACCTGTTTACTCTTTATTGGCCTGTCAATCGTTTTTTAGCAGAGCTTCACACTTTCAAGCTGTTTCTTTGTATAGAATGAATCCCTGTCACCATCCCTGTCTGTCCTTGTGCAGCCTGTTACCATCCATCTCATTACTCCAGGCACGTGAGCTGTTCCACAGTGGGTCTGTAACTCCCCAGTGAATTTGTAGTTTTGCAGCTGTGCATAGGCTTTAAAGTCTTCCAGACTCCTTTGTTAGATGCAATCTTTTCTTTGGCTCTTCCTCCTCTATCAATTCCTGTCCCCAGCTTTGATTTCAATAATGAAACTTCTAGTCTAGGCTCTCTGCCATTATCTTGTCCTTCTTGCCTTCATTTCTGTTGTGATAGAAGCTAATCCTAATCCTCTCATCTCTGTGTTTACTAGCACCACATTGAGTTTTCTCTTGGTGTCTTTTAAAGTAATCATTGCTTAAAGTTCTCCTTTTCTCGTTTTGCTTCATATCTTCCTAAATTTCTTTACTCACTAAGGCTTTGAAAGACTTCCTCTTCTATCCAGACCATTGCTTCAGTTTTACCCTTTGATCTGCCTACTGCCTTGTCCCTTATGAGTCCTCTGTTATCATTCATTAGCAATTTCTCTCTCCTCCATTTCCTTCATCTTCACATTTCATATGTTAACTTCCCCAATCTCTCTTTGAAAGAGGATAAGGGGGCATCTTCTCCTTTTCATTTGGGATGATATTACATGTTTTTCGTGTGTGAGTGTGTTTGGTTGGGTGGTGGATTTTTTGTTGTTTGTTTTGTTTGGTGGTTGATGTTTCAAGTCCAACCTTTTCCCTTGGTAAACTTCTTCAACCCCAACATAACTCTTCCATCTAATCCTATGTCATGGCTGGACATAGGTGGCAAAATTTAGATGTCTGTGTGAGCTCCTGTTTCTCATCTCCTTTCAGAGGCTCTGCATAGAGGCAGACAGATTTAGGGTGTGATTAATTAAATCCGAAAGGAAGTCAATGACTCATTCTCTGAAGCGTCTGTTTCTCTTCACTCACTGAAAGGAAGTCTATATTGACTAAGCCCAGTCACTCATCTCTGAAGATAAGGGTGATGAATTGTAGGCTTTGGTGTCTGCTGAATCTGTCTGTATTTGTGTATCTCCTTGTTGACACAGAGTTAACGTGGCCAAAACTGATCTAGAATTGCATCCAACTGTTCTGGCCTTTTGTATGTTAACAAGTTCAAACTTCTTCCCACTGAGGCCACTCACAGCTTTCTTTCCTCCTGTCTTGTAGATCCACCCTCTCCAGCATCTGCTAAGCTATGGATGTGTCCTAGCCATAACACTCACATATTTGTTTCTTGAATAAGTGTTTCTTGACTTTCTTACTCTTTCTCTCTCATCAGAACATGCTCCAGAGCCAGGAATGCAGAAAAGTTGTGACCTGGAATGCTAATTCTTTGGTCCTTAACTTCTTCATCAAACAATTTTTAAAGGAATGTTGTTTTCCCCGGTTGTTTGCCCTTTCACATTTGTGATTGCTATTACTGATCACACAACAATTCAACAGGGAACTTCCCTGGTGTTACTGGGCTGTTGTGTTTGACTTCCAGCTTGCTGGACCTCTGTGCTTCTGAGGCTTGCTTGGATGTCAGTAACTGTGGGCTCTCCTGGTCCTCTGCTTCAGTGCAGGCTCTGGTAAGTTCCACAGCCTGATGCTCGACTCCCTGGTGGCTGAATCCTCAGGGTATCTCAGTATCTTGCACACTTTTCTCAGAGCTTCATGTTCCAGGGTAACTGCACTAATCAGCAAAGACTTGAAGAGATGGAAACCACACATACTTAAGGAAAACAAACAAAAAACTACTCTTTAGCCAGCACGAGGTACTGCAAGAATTTGGGTAAAAGCAGAAAATTGTATTTCCCTGCCTGTTTCCGTGTTACTCTAAAGTTTGATTCAGAGGCCTCTGAGAGAGCTGGGATCCTTCTGGTTGGTACTCTGGCTTCTCCTTAGGCACATGGAGAATCTCTTCAATCTCATTTTGCTAATGAGACCCTGTCCTTCATCATCTCCAGTTACCTTTGTTGAAAGACCACTAGAGTCCATCAGCCGATCAGGAACAGCCTTTTGGTTATACATTGATTACTTAGTTTCTACTTGAGTTGAAATTTGAACATTTTTATTGTTTTAAATCTTGGCCATTTTTGTGTTTTGCTGGGGAATGATGAATAAAGTACCTGTCATGGGGATGCTTTTGATGTGCTCTTTGTCCTTACAGGGACAGTTTAATGGGGAAGAGTCCATGTGTCCTTTAATGAGATCTGTTAAGTTTCTAAGAAGAAGATCTGGGATCCTTTAAGAGTAGAGGATCTGCTGGAGATAATGCCCAGATTTTGCTCAGAGGCTGATTGACGACTTATAACTTTGAGCACAGCAGTCCACTGGGTTGAAATATGTGAGTCAAACTTTGCTGGTCTTCCTAACTTTGTTCCTGTGTTTGCTTAGCTAGAAAAGGGAAAAGTTAGAAAAGGCATTTCTAAAATTCCTCGGAGGTGTTAGTTCAGTCTGTATATGGCTGAGTAAACAGAGATTGTCCTCTGACTGAGGACAGTCTGTATTGTTACCTTTTCTTTTAATTTTGAAGGTTGTCTTTGAAGTTGAAAAAAAAAAAAATTGCAGTCTTAATCAAATGAGTTAACATGACTTGTGTTGACTTAACTAATAACTGGATATATTTGCATGTTCAGCTGCTTTGAACTGGCCTGTTTGTGACTCTGGAGTTAAAAGCATCTTTCATGATTCCTTTGCTCTGTCTCCTCGCTGGTCTCTGCTCTGTCTCTTGGTTTATTAGCTGGCTGTGGGCAAGAGAACTCTTGTGGCAGGGAAGCACAAATCTCTCCTTCATTTTATCAAACAAGAGAAGAAATGCCCTCTAAAGTTCTTCACACTTGTGAAATTTCTCTTTGGATATTAAAGTTTTGGCCTTTTTTTATCTCCAAATTTGTCTCTGTTAAATTTGACAGTTTCTCTGTGACAGAGTAGCATGATACTGATCCCATTTGTGGAATTCACTGATGGAGATTTATCTCCCTGCAGCCTTCTGTAGGTAATTGAAACCTGTCATTTCTCTTGAGAACAATTCTGTACTTAAAGATAGTTTAACTAGTAGGCTAATTTTTAAAAAAAATATTTGCTTTTTATAGTACTATTCATGAGGAAATTAACTTGGATATTAATAGGTTTATCTTCCTTCTTGTGCAGTGTGGTAGAAAATAAGTAACCACCTCTCTCCTTCCTCTCCCTCTAGTAATATCTATACATTTCAATGCAAGTAATGTGCCTCTTCTAACAAGCATCTGAATTAAGCCATTTTGGCTTTGAAATGTTGTTAGACAAGCAGGTAATACTCCAGGTAATACAGCTTTGGTTTAAGTTCCAGGTAACTGCTGCTTTCTTTTTTGATAATGAAAGAAAATGTACATCACTTTTGTGACATTGGACTGTCTTAAACATTGAAACGTGAGTTTTGAAGTGTTTGTGTCATTTTATAGGCACTGTGGCTCAAAACTTGAGAGGAAGGTTGTTGTTGCTTTTTAATGCTGCGTTCTCTGATAGTACTAAGTTCTTGTCATGTATTGAAAGTGCTTTTTGTTTTGCTCTGTGGAATAAATTGGAGTGCTGGTGATGTGGCAGCACAGGAAAGCATTCCCTAAGCCCAAGGGTCTGCAAGCATGATTTGCTTTTGGAGGTATTGCATTTTTTTGAAGATTGTTTTTCTGTAATGATAGCCACAGCATTAAACTTGTGGACCTCTGTAGTAATACAACAGAAAAAATTCAGAAACTACTGGGTTTCTCTATCAGGTGTGAAATGTGTGTCAGTGGGGGCTTCCTGTATCCAGTACAGCCACACCAGCAAATTTATTAGCAGGCTGACCTATGTTAGCCCTCTGCTCAAAAAAAGAAACCACCAAAAGCCTCAGAACCAAACTCTGGTCCCAGCCTGCTCTGTGCACACAAGAGGTTCTCTTTCACCGGGGTGATTGCAGGCCTGGGGTTTGCTGCCCTCCCTGCAGGTTGTGTTAATAGGTTTAGCCCCAGAGGGCTGATTTGGTGTGGTGTGTGGGAAGGGGCTGTTGTGTAAAGGGATGGGAACTCCTCTGGGTGGTATTGCCATCAGAATCCTGCAGCTCTGGAGTCCAGTTCCACCTTGTAACAGCAAAGCCAGTTCAATCCCAGCCTTTCCCATCCCTCAACTGCCCCTTCCCACCCCCTTCATCCGTAACTTGGGCAGTGCACCTCTTTACTGGGGCAGTGAAAAGATCTGGGTTTCACAAGCAAAATAAAAACATAAGAAGAACCAACCCTTGTTTTCCTTTTATCATTTCACTCCTCCACATGGCAGCATAGATTGGAGGAGGCAGTGGGTGACGCAGAGATGAGCAGGAGCCTCTTAAACCCATTCTGCAGCAGGAGAGGCTGAACACAGAGCTGCGTAGTGAGCTTCTCTCTCTTTTCCTTTTTTCTCTTAGTGTTTTTTAAACATTTATTTATAACCCACTGTCCTGTTACGTTCAGTCCTGCACAGTTAGAGTGAAGGAAGGTGTTTTCTGTTCTTTTGGCTTGACTTAATATGAGTGGGAAGACTTCTAGCAATGTTCTGTTCATTGACTGCTGCTGGCAGATGGATGCTCTCCGCTTGAAGTGCCTCAGGCCTTGATATCTTCCGTTTTCTCCCCCTCCCTCCTCCCAGCACTCACCCCGGAGTGTGCAGCCTGTGCTAATTTAGTCACAACTTAAAAGGAGTGATGAAGAAGAAATGCTCAGCTCTAATAGAATTCTTGTCGCTCATGACATCTTTGTGGAGCACATTTTCATTTCAGGATCCCTAAGGATTTTTTCCAGCAGTGTGTATGAGATGTTCTGTGATGCTTCGATGGAGCAGCAGTAAAATTTGTAATGCATTTTAGGACCAAGATTCTAATTCTGTTTATATATTAATCAGTTTAGAAAATACAGCATACATGACATCCAGTCTGATATTTTTCAAGTATATATGTAACTCAGGCTTGACTGTTTCTGGTTCTGAGGTAGCTTTTCTATCTGTCTGATCTACAAAGCAAACCTTTAAACAATCATTTGATTAACCTAATATTTTAAAACATTTGAACCAATTACTGTATTTTACTAAACTGGGTGTTCCTATGTCAGTTTTCCTTACTTACTGTCAGAAGTCAGCTGATGTTAGGTCTGAGGAGTTTGAATAATTTTTCAACAGAATCACAAAATTTTACCATTTGCTGCTAAAAATTGCATGTATTTTTAATGGAAAAAAAAAGCCAAATTATACACAACCAGACTTAAAAGCTGATCTTCTGTGCTGACGACTATGCCTTAACTTGGTGGATGTTTTCAAAATCCTGTACAACCTGAATCACCAGGTGGTGCTGTTACACACTGCTCAAAACATGCCTGGAAAATAAGTTTCAATTCTGCCACTGCCGTACTTATTCAAGTGTAATTTCATGGGAGGAGTAGTGAGGAAGAGAATTTCTTTCTTCAACCATGTCTTTAAGGTAGAGCCTTTCCTGAAAATTTTGGGTTTGCTCTTGTGAGAGCTGCTCAGGGCGGAATTTTCTCTCACATGGTTTATGACCATCATTGATGTAAAAATGTTTTATGGGATAATTTAGGAGGTTGAATGCTGGCTGTGTGGGACCATGTCTGGACTGTGGCCAGTGTGATTCCTTCTTGGGTGCTGAGATTATGAAGGCTTGAAATAAGGAATGAAGGAGTGTAATAATGCAAATATTGAATGTTTTAGCAAAGGTGAAAAGCTGAAGAGTGATATCTCTTCATGAGCTGGACATAACCTGTTTCATGAATAAGATATAATTTAACTTGGTGACTTTGGACGGGCAAGAACTCCAGTCTCCTCTGGAAAGACTCTTACAAAATAAATCCAGGCTCCTAATGCTCACAATTTCTTTTTGATATCTTCAGTAAATGTAATGCTTTTTCTCTTATTTAGAAAAAAACTTCGCAACATACATATAAAATGTAATTTTTTCCCCTCAGCAGCTGAAACTTAATTAGAGTTGTAAAGAAAGATGCTTTTTTCCTAGGGCTTTGCAGAACTGGTTGTTTATGGTTAAATGTGGAATGGGAACTCATGAGTTTAAAGTTGCAAATTAATCCTTTAGTGAAGATGTTTTTCCCCTCTTTGTACTCAAATAATTGAATCATTTTGGACAATAAAAACAGCTAAGTACTAGGCTGCTTAGACTAAACCTAAGTAGTGCTAAACATGTAGCTAGAAATGAAAGAAGTTTAAGTAATTGCAGGAGGGGGGGAGAATTCTCAAATGCATACCCCTCCTGAGAAGGCATTGTTATTGCTGTAATTTTAGATGTAAGTTCTTACATTAAGAATGTAACACTTGAAAAATGAATGTTACTATTTCCTACACAGAAATTTTTCTTTTTAACTTTGTTTTCTAATAGACATTATAAGCAAATGACACTTAAAAGCAGAGAGAGAAGTACAGCATGGTCTCCTTAACCCCAGGCTCCAGTGTGGCAAGCTGGGTTTAGCATACTTAAGCCTGGTTTTGATCCATGCTGTGTAAACCTGCCCTGGCTGTCAGCAGGAGCTGTATTTGCTTGGCATTACTGTTTGGGACGCCAACTATGTAGCTAGAGGATGGCTTTAATCACCGAGATTTAAAGCCTTCATGCTGTTACAACAAAGCTGTCCCAAACAAACACAGCGAAAATTAATTGAAAAGGCCATTGATTGCTTAGGTGTTTAAAGTCAGTTCAGAGGATTCCTGTGTTTCCAACCTAAAGAGGCTTCTCTTAAGTTTGAACAATAGAAAAATCAAACATGGATCTTTCTTCAAAGAAAGGTCATTAGCACTGAATGCCACAAAACAAGTGGCTAATTATATCCAAATGTGTGACTCCCTAAGAAGTTATATTATGCAAATGAGCTTATAAATGGGTTTTTAATATAATCAGTTAGAAATGGGATTTTTAGAAGAAAGCTGTATACTCTTCCTTTATGTGCCATTATTTGTACTTTTGGGTAGTATATTATGAAAAGCATAATATTACGAAAGCAGATTAGGATCACTGCTCCAGTTTCTGAGGTTCACACAGAACTGGGTTTGTGCAATCACTTGGGATGTGCAGGAATTACATCCACACCTTCTTCTGTATGGCTGTCATTCCTTAGAGAGCAAATATTGATTAATGTTTCCATTGTACCTTTGATTGCTCTTATAAATCAGTAGTCAGGGAAAGCACTCCGTCCATTTTTACAGTAGGAATCATGAATTTGCTACTTTGCTTTGTATTCCATCCACTTAGGATGAATTTCTGAGAATGGGTTACTCTGCTGACACTGGTCATTAGGTCTGGTCTGAGGTTTGAGGGTTTTTTGGTAACGATACAGAACTAAGGAACCTGAAGTTTCTTGTTTCCTGTCCTTACAAAATTGATGTATAAGACAAAGCCACCTTCAATGTCCTTCCTTTTTAGAAAGCATCATATTATCTTGTCTAAAAGGGAGGCATAAATATTGTGGTTTCCAGCCATGCTCTCACAGGTTTGCACAGGTGCTGAAGCATGGGTGATCATCCTTAAAAGTCATCCTGGTACTTATTTCCAGAGTTTGGCAGAGCCAGTTGATGCATTTCTGGTTCCACTGTGCATGTGTGCATATATGTGCAAGCTCAGATGTATAGAAATACTTCTACAGGGGAAAAGAGAATTTGTAAATTAGGAGATGGATGTCTTTGCTCATGGCATGTAGTGACAAGACAAGGGGGACTGGCTTTAAGCTGAAGGAGGTTGGGTTTGGATTAGATATTAGGAAGAAGTTCCCTTTAAGGCTGATGAGACAGTGGCTGATGCTGCTTGGGGAAGCTGCCCCACCCCTGGAAGTGTTCAAGGATAGGTTGGATGGTGCTTGGAGCAACCTGGTCTGGTGTCCCTGCCCATGGCAAGGGGGGTTGGAGCTGGATTATCTTTAGGTCCCTTCTAGCCAAAACCATTCTGTGATCCCATGATGTTTTATAACCTTAGACAAAGCATAGAAGTTGTGTGTTACTGATGAGCTTCACTCAAGGCTTGTGGCTGCACTTCTTGCCAAGGCTTGTCTCATTTCTCTTTCTTGCTCTGGCTGATCCTGTAGAAAATGGACTTTTTGTCTTTTTTCCTTGCGTTGT
The DNA here is from genome assembly GCF_048771995.1 of Taeniopygia guttata. Lineage (NCBI taxonomy): Eukaryota > Metazoa > Chordata > Aves > Passeriformes > Estrildidae > Taeniopygia > Taeniopygia guttata. The sequence continues at coordinate 57,691,840 of NC_133030.1, read as the reverse complement.
GTCTCAGCACAAAATTTTCAGAGCACTGGGAGCTGGTGCAAGGGGTGGTGGTGGGATGTTGTGGGAAGGGAATGTTGGATTTCCCCTTTCCATTGTACCTGGCAACTTCATCCTCTGCTATTTTACCTGATTTATTATGTAAGAAAAAAGTAGATTTCTTCTAATCCAAGAAGGATAGGGAAAGTGCTCTTAGAAAAAATAAAATTACAAAAAGTACAGGCCTAGCTGGTCCAGTTGAATCTAGAGTGCAGGCTGAGTTTTTTGTGTGTCCTCTCCTGCTTTTTACTCTACGTTTGCTGTGCAGTAAAGAGAGAAAAACAGACTTGATATGAAAATGCAGTAAATCACTAATAGCTCTTAATTTATCATTCACTCCTCTCTAATTACCAGCCTCCATTTTAAATGTGAGATGAATCCTCACAATTTGCTAATCCAAATTCATCCTAATTTTCAAAGGTGAGGATGAAGCTGTCCTCCTATTGTCAACAAATCAGCATCTATAAATTAGGAGATTTTAGAGGGGTTCCCTTATTATCCTGGGTCCCATACAACTTGCCAAATCCAAACGGTGTTATGTTTGCTTGCTCCCTCATTGGGAAAGCTCAGGGAAAATAGCTAGAAATAAAAGTATTGAGTGTCAGCAGAAATCCTGTCAGTGATTTCACAGCAGTACTAATATGAGTGAATAGCTTTGCAAATACAGTCCCTTTCCACCTTAAAAAAGATTTCTATATCTAAAGGTTTCTTCTTTGTAGAAGGAAGGAGGTGGAGAAATAATCTGACATATTTAGCTACATGAAATCTTGTTTCTAAACTTAAATACAAGGAAAATAATTTACAAGGTTGCTTAGTGATACTGTGGGAAAACGTGTATCTTGAGACTATTCAAAGGCATCTCAAAGTAGATTTAGAAACTATGGCTCCTGACAAGCACTAGGAAAAAAAAAAAAATACTGCTTCTGGTGCAAGCTGAATCAGTCCTTGAGTGTGTCAAGAAAGAATACCACTTTTCAAGTGATTTTTGGAACAAATCCAGGGTGCTTGTGAGGTGATGTTTGTTGTCTGAGTGGTCTGTGTTATTCCAGCTGGCTTATACTAAAAGTTAACTCTTGCTTGCTGCCAGCTTCTTTCTTAAGAGAAAATGGGTATCTGTAGCTTTGGTCAAAATAAAGTTGTTAGACATCCTGTGAATCATAAACATACTTCTGTCTCTTTGTGTTCTCTGTCCATGGTGAGTCCACCATGCATTGATGGCAGATGGTCTCCTCAAGGGTAGTTTGCACCCTATTGTAGATCTGGGGAAACTGGGAATAGAAAAAATGTTCATTTTGCAGGATTACAGCAGTGCTCAGATGCTCCTTCTGCCACCAGGTACACAGTTTTCCTACTGCATGTGTGGGTAGTTTGTTACCCCCAGCATTGCTCTTTGCTTTTTGATCTGACAGGTACAACAAATTTCATTCTGAGATCATTGCAGTGTTTGATTCCAGCTTTAAGAGGAAGTGGAAACTTGATGTTGATCAAGGTCTTTGACAGAGGGAAAAAAAGCTTTGAGGTTGTTTGGGATTTCTGAGACACACTGATTTGTCATGCCAGCAAAGTCAAGTTGTGGGGTTACAGTGACACTGAATATTGCATACAAATTCAATATTCTAAGAAAACTTCAGCAGGAGAAGAAGGGTGTAAGCAGTCACATGGAAAACGAAAATCAAGTTCTTAAAAAAGTACATTTGTAATGAATTGTCACCTCTGCATTTTGCAGCAGAAGTCAAGGGCTGTCCCCTGCCCCCATGGCTCAGCTCAGGGGATCGTGTGTAGTTTTCCATCTCCTCCAGGAGCACTTGTTCCTTCTTAAGCTAAGAAGGATCCTTGTGTCACATATCCATTCCTGATTCAGTCTATAGAAAGCATAAAGGAGATGGCATAATAACAGCTACTTGCAACAAGATGTTGTTAAAGTTTGAGTACTCTGATCTCAAAATGATAACAGGCGCTGTTACTGGAGGGTAAGACCACAGTTGATTTGAGGCCCTCAGAAATGTTTGGTTGTGCCAAGTTCAGCTTCCCCTGCATAGGGGCATGGCTTTCAGTAGGAGTTGAGTGCTTAAGACAATAAAATCTGGATTAAAAAAAGCAGCACCTATGCCTCTTGATGTAGGACAGTGCAGTAGAATAGCATTTGACCATAGGGAAATGTGAATTTTGGTGTGTCCTGTTGCTGTTGTAGCTTCCAGGGACATGGACACGTGGATGTAAGGTCATCTTGCACAAAGCTATGCAGAATTTCATCAGCCCATTTGCTTTCCATAACACTCGAGTAAAATACAAAAGGTAGGAAGGGCCAGATGATAATTGTTTTGCAGAGGGAAAACATGGTCCTTGAGGCTGATTAATGTAGCAATAGAACTTCTGAGACCTTCAGTGAGGAGCTGTTTGTAGCATAAACAGGTATGAGGCAGGCAGTTGATTGAAGTGTTTGTTTATTTTTGTGGATCTTGAAATAGGTCAGTAAATAGAATTTACTCTGTGGACTGTATTGAAGCAATATGTTAGTTAGGTACAAGATGATGCTGATGTTAAGTGCTACCTTAGGGCAGCTTCCTTGATTACAGCCCTACAAAGTTAAAGAAAAAGCTCATTTTGGTCTTCACAGCACCTGCCTGATTGAAACTCTTGAGGCAGGTTGTGTTTTATAGTCAGCTTATTAAAAAAAAAAAAAAAATTCTAAACATTGTCACCAATCAGAAAATGCTGTGAAATTTAAACCTGTCTGTAGTCAGACCCGGGCAATATTAAATTCAGATAGATCATTCTCTCAGCTGGTCTCAGGACTATTTTGGGGGTTTGTTGCAATCAATACTCTTTCTTGTGCTGAGCATCCTGTAGGAGCAGTGGCAGTATCAGGGGAGAAGAATCCATGTCTCCTTTAATGAGATCTGTTGGATGCTACATAGCAATCATCACATAAATCCACTGATTTCTCTTTAAGTCTTCAGTAGTCAGTATGTTCTCTGGTAGCTATTTTTCACCATACCATATTACCTAGAGGAAAAGGAATTAATAATGCATCTAGTCTTGGATATCTATGTTTAATGGATGATCTCACATCCTATCTTGGAGTCAGGCTGCATAGAAAAAGCCCTTTTGTAATTGATCTTTGAGGTTCAGCACATAAAGAACAGAAAAATGTAATTGTGCTTACCTAAAATTTTCTTTAACTACTAAGGACTGGCACACAGGAGGTAAGTGGATCATCTAGAAGAGCAAAGGAAGTTGGTGTCTGAAGATTTGGTTATGGAAAAAATTTCTCAGATTTTGTTGCATGAACAACTGTTGAGATTTTGGGGGTTTTTTGGTGGGATGTGCTGTTAATACAATATTTAATAAATAATTAATGCACGTTAATATTGAATAAATATTTAATTTAGGAAAACTAGAATGGAGTGGTGACTGGAAAAAAAAATTTAAGAGGCAGAAACTTGAGTAGGTGGATCTTTGCTGTCCAGGTCAGGCTGTTCTGTGTCAAACTGAGCAGGCTCAGGGCTGTTGTACAAGTCAGCAGTGGTGGCTACTTGGGGAGGAAAGGGTGGAGGGATTTTTTTTCCTTGTTCTGATCACTCAGAATACAGAATGATTCTGTCATGCAAAGCAGCCTCTCTCTAAAGGTTACAGTTTTGCAAAAGCATAAGAACTTCCTTTAACCTAGTAAATCATCTTAGCCCATTTCTCTTATATAGCATCATTCCATATAATGAATTTTTCTTGTGTTTTGCCCTTACTGGATTCATATGTTCCAAGCAGTGGGAGTTTCCACCAGTTCCCTTGGGAAACTGTTATGAGGTCCAGGGAGTTTTGTTGTAAGGTCCTGTTAACATAGTGCTTACATTAATTTCATGTTATTAGCCCTTAAGCATGAACTCATGCTTATATCTATTTATGGCTTAAACTTCCCTCATCTTCCAGTGATCTAATGATCTTCTGCTTTTCTCTTAACAAATCATGTCAGATAATTAGGTGAAGGTTCTAAGTTCAATCTCTGGGTCTTTAAACATCCACCCCCTATTTCCCAGCCATGCTCTCAATCTTGTATACTACGGTGATCAGGGCTCCAGAGGAGAAGAACAAAGTCTGGTGAGAATTTCCTCATCCCAAACAGTTGTTGATGTATGACATCCTATACATAAATTGTAGCCTTATATAAATGGAAGAAATCACAAACATACAGATAAATATTATTCAGAGATGCCAAATACTTTCTAAGAGAGCCATGTGAGCTCTCTAGAAATATGTAGATGGCATTGTAATTTTTTAATTCCTTACTGAAACAGTCTGTACATCTTACGTACACTAATGTTACTGTTTAAAGAAATACAAGGCTTTTCCTGAAATATGTGCATTCTGTCTTGGAACATAAATCTCTTTCCAACTCCAGGCTGAAGTAGATACCACAAGAGACTGACTTGATAAATGGCATCACTGATTCACTACATGGTTTAGCTGTGGCAACCTTCAGTTATGCTTAGTTTAAAAGGGAAGGAAATGCAAATAGAGCCCTGTCCATAATGTCTTCTGTCATCTCTGGGCAAGACAGAGGTGCAATTACCAAGGGCAGCTGTAGCTTTGATCTAAACAGGCCATTTGTGGTGCTCAAGGAGAGCAGCCCCTGCACAGTCACACTGCTTGCAAGAGTGCTGTAGCTGATGGACTCAGCTGCCAGGGACAAGCTAAGGGTGGAATTTAATTCCTCAGCTGCAGCCTGGATAAAGACTGATGCTGTCTTACTTAGCTGCCATGTTTCTTATCCCTTCTGTATAAAGGAATAAGTATTTGACCACTCATGAGCTTCATATAAAAATACCTTAAATAAGTATTAACCTAATACAGTCTTTCTTGCTTTTGTAACAGCTCTGTGACTTTCCCTGCTTGATTTCAGTTCTCTCTTTCTGCTTCCATTTTTAGATCATGTTTTATCTCTTATCCCTTTGATATGTTTAATAACTCCCTCTTTTTCTTCACCCCTTCAACTACTTATCTCTGCATCCTTTTACCTTGATGCCATCTCATTGTATTTCCATGTGTTTTGATGATTTAAGAAATTTGCCAATTAGTTTATATTTTACTAATATTTTATGTTAGTTTATATTTTACTTTGAAAATGACTATGTCATCTTCTTTGACTGCCAGTTGGGTAGGGTCAGGACTTGGAGAGAGTGCCCTTTGTTCGATGTGTGTGTGGAATTATAGGGGAAGAGAAAGGAAAGAAAACCTCAAAGCCCAAAAAACAAACCCCTCAACGAAAATCAGAGCCCAAAAGCAGCTTTGGGCTCATGGGCCTTTTTCAGTCCCGAGGAGGCAGCAGCAACCTTAAGTAGAGTCTGAGAGCAGAGTGGGTGTTAGTGTCTGTCTGTATGGTCCTTCCTGCCTGCACAGCTGGATGATGGAGAGTGGAAATAACTTACCACTGACAGTTGTATTTTGACAGAAGAACTGATGTGCAGAGGAACAGGGCTTAACTCTAGGAGAGGAAAATTATTCTGTGTGTGTCTGAGGACAAGTAAATTCTCAGACATGTTATAAAAGGTGAGTGTTAAAGGTGGACCAGGAAAGTGGGGAAGGTTCACAGGGATATACAGGGGCCTCTTGGCAGGAAAGGGGAAAGGCTGGCCTGGCTTTTATAGCCGGGGATATGGATTAAACAGGAAGGTTGTTTTTTGTTGTTTTTTTATTAAACAATCTTAGTATGTGTGACCTTATCTAATGGCTGCTGCAGTGCAGCTGGGAGGTGGTAATTGTTCAGCTGTGGTAACTCAATTACTTCTGCTCCTGTCCCTGTCCCTGGGTCTCAGTGGCAGCTCTGGCAGGGGATACCATCAGCTCCTGCATCCTCCTCGTCCGTGAGACTGTGACTCCCGGGGCTCCTGTCGCCTTCCATGGTGCTTGCCAGGCTGAGAATGGCTCCTGTCAGCTTTCACTGTGCTGTGCCTCGCCACAGCCCTGATCTGCAGGGAAGGCAGGAGAGCTGGCTGGCAGTGAGCAGATAACACTGCGCTGATTTATATGCTGCTCGCATCTGCAAAGTTTCCCACTGCAGCAATGGATCCCTTTGTGTTCAGTCTTCATTTTTGTTTTGTTCTAGAGGTTTTGATAACTTTTACCAATAGGCAGTGGAATTTTTCTCCTATATTGTGCTGTATTCCTGAATTTTTCCCGCTGGGTTGATTGATGACGGTTGCTTGTTAGTTAAATGATTTTTACGTTGTAAAAGTATGAAATAGGCTCTGTCATTCTCAAAATGCTAGAATTGCAGGTTTGTAAAACTTTTGAAAAGTGATCTTTTAAAAACTTCAGATTATGTAATGAGCAAATATTTTTCTTTTTTTTTCCTTGCAGTTATGTAAAAATGATTTTGAGTGACTGAAGGTTGTGCTTGGATCAGCAGTAATGCTGTGTGACAGCAGAAATGTTCAATTTCTTGTTGTGACAAGAGTAACAACTGGTAATTGATAAGTGGAAGGGAAAAGGTTTACATGTATGCAGATATAGAAAAATCTCTAAGAATAACTGTCATTTAAGATGTAATTAAAAACAGAAAACAAAAAACAAAAAAAACCCCAAACAACCAAAAAACCAAAACAAACAAACAAACAAAAAAGCTGTCCAAACAATACAGAGGAAGATTAAAGCAAGGCCTAACTGGTGGTACTTTCAGAAGGAAATCTTGCATGTCCAAAAGCTACCACTGTCTAAAATTCCTTGATATTATAATTTTTTTCTTTCCAGTTCCCTTAATGTGAGACAGGTAAGGGTTATGCTACATTAATCATACATGTGCTTACAGTTCTTGCCAGTAGTGCAGCTTTCCAGCTGTTTCAACTTTGAAACAGCTGCAAATCTTCTGTGAGTAAAAAAAATTCAGTTAGCTAAACTTTTGGATATAAAAAAAGCCCATATTTACTTTCTTCCAAAATGAATCTGAAATGACCTGAATCATTCTAATAGACAAATAACTAATGAGCACGATAGCATTTGTTTAAACTGTGATAATCAGACTTTTGTGTAAGCTGCCTTGTACAGGAGGAGCAGTGAGGGTTGGCAGCAGTAGCAGGGAAGCAGGAGGAAGCGTAGGGATAGTGTGTACTTTTCTCTTTGACCCATTTAGGCTTCAGTCTCACATTTCTTTAAGTTGATCCACGTGTATGTGGCTGCTGACAGAATTTCTCCTCGCCCCTGCCACATTCTGCCGCTGTTAGGGCTTGGGAGGCTGCCTGTTGAGTTACATGAGGGAACTGGTCCAAATTAAAATTCAGCTTTTTTTTGTTGTTTGGGTTGATTTTCAGCACAGCAAATTCCCTCATCTGTGTCAGTGTGTGGCCATGTAAATGTCATGTTGGAGGTGGGAACGCTGTCTGCAGGAACAGACTGGGCTTTAGCTTCACTTAAAACTGTTGTGATCCAATTCCTTCAGTGCTGGTGAATCAACGGATACGGGTTTTGTTGGGGTTTGCTTGCTTTTGTTTTCTTTTAATATCAGCATTGACTATGGTTTCCCAACATGACACCATTAAGTGAAGTTCAGTAAGGACTTTTAGCTGTGCTGAAAAGAATGATTAAGCAGGGTTAAGAAATGAGTAAGCTGCTGTCTTGAGGATGATGGGCAAGATTAGCAATAGGTTAAGTGCAGCCCCTGCATCAGCTGTATGGTTTCTAGTCTGTTGTTGAAGTGTGGGTAGCAGTTAGGTGGATAATGGGAATGAAATGGCAGCAGAAGAAGTGCCACCTGTGAGGGAAGCAGAATTCCAGGAATTGTATGCAGAAAATCAGAGGAACACTTGTGATGCCAGATTTTTCAGAGTGGTTAAAACAGATTAATTGAAATGGACAGTTTCTGTATATGCAAAGAGGGAGTGGTATCACAGGATCAGGGAATGAAAAATGTGCTTGAGGAGGGCAGGTGGGAGAAGTTGTGTGGGTGCTTTGCCTGTTTTGGCATTAATGGAATACAAGGGCCAATTTTGAGGGAATGAATACTTAAAGAAGTACAGGTAAGTGCTGAGAAGAGATGTTAACAGCAAATTTTCTGGGTGAAAGAAAAGTAGCTTAGTATCAAATATTTAAAAACTGGTTGCGGCAGTGACCACCATCTGAATTTTTAAGACATTAATCTTAAAGATGCATGGTTGTTCTCTTTATCTGAATGAGCCTTTGACGTGCTCTGGAAGGGCTTTACCAGGACAGAAGGGACCTGCACCTGGTAGATGGGGCGCTCTCATGGGAGGCAAAATGGATGGGTTGGATTATTGTCAGCGGGCAGAGAAATTGAATACAGGTCTCTGCGCTCAACTAGTCTGGGTCCGGCCCCACAGAGATAAAGAGGAGGCATCAATCCTTCAGTAAACAGGTCTGGATTAAGTCTTTTTTATTTCACAAGGTTATTTTTAACACAGGTCAGTTTAGTGGTTTGATTTTCTGTTCATTGCCACAAACAGTTTTGCTGGCACAGTTGGTGAAATATCGCAGGGAAAGGGCCAGGAGCTGTTTTATTCTGCTGAGATAACAGGAACAGAGTGTACCCTTGGGCAGCCCCTCAAGCAGGTCTGCCAGGTGACATGGGCACGGAGGATTGGGATGCATCAATCGGAGCGGGGCCAAGTGTTCCCACATTGCTCAGCCTGGGGACTGGCACATCCCATAGGGGAACTGGGGAGTTCTTGTCTGGCAGAGCCTGCGTTTGGGGATATGGGATGCACCCACAAGCAGATGGCAAGATAGGGATTTGGAGCTAGGCTCGAGTGAGGCAGAGTGTGGGCACGAGGCCAGCATGGTCATCACTTTCCTCACGGGCAATTAGGTGTTACTGGGAACAACTCTTAGCTAACCTTGATAAAATTAAACTTGTTATTGTGCTGGGTCAGCACTGCTGCAATGTCCTGCTGTGCTGCTACTTTTACTGCTCACTGGCCTTTTTCCTTACAGGCTCACAGGGATGAAGCTGTTCCTTGCTCCCTGTATTGCGTGCGTGCTGGAAATGCTCAGTGTGAGCGCTGCAGCCTCGCTTCCCTCCCTTTAAATGTTTTCTTGTCTTTGATCACAGGACTCTGCCCTTGATTAGGCTGCTGGGACCAGCCTTCATGAGTGTAGCCCCACTGGTCTGCCCCTTTTGTGCCTTTGTGTGTTTGTTTTACTGATTTGTAATACAAATAACATAGCAGCCTGGCATAGAGCAAAGAGCAGGAAATTCATTCAGGCTTTGAGCTGGGAATTGCTGAAATTGAAAGATGTGACAAAGCATGCAGGGATGCTCACACATAAAAACTGCTCTTTTTTCCCTTTTTTTGGAGTTCTTTTGGGCAGCCTTTTCAAAGAAAGAAAAGGAATGAAAACCCAAATGCAGAACAAAATCTGCACATAAAATTCAGATGGTAAAGCAATTCAAATGGTGGAAACGAATATCCAAGATAAAACCATCCGAAATATTTCTTTTAATAGAATGTAGTGTTTGTTACCATAACAATCCTTTTTGCAAAAGAAGGATTAGTGCTGTTAACATGACTCTGTTCCCTGCTTCAGGTAGCAATAGTTTTCAGGGCCCCTTGAGCAAATTGCAGAAAGGGGGAAAAAAAATCCATATGCCTGGATTTTGATGATGCACTTTAGTATCGTAATAACAATTCATTTAGGCTCTGGCTTTGTACTGCCTGTTATTTCCCTAGAAACTTATGATTCATCCTGACAAGTATATGAAATAGCAGTGTTACAGCCTCTGTCAGACTGAAGGGAAGGCTGAAGATGAGCTAGCAGAAGCCAGATAAGAGTAATGTAGAGCTGTAGCTGCTTGACATTACTGACTTTTAAGGGGTCCAAAAGAAGGTATGATTCCTCTTGCACTGGGGAAGAGAACAAGATGTTTCTGTAGTAACGAGATCATAAAAGAAAGAAAATTGCTTGTGAAGAGTATGTCTGATTTTCCCTCTTTTTCTACTTTGCTTTTATTATAACTTAAGCTGCAGTTTTGCTTTCAACTGCCTCTTGTGTAAGCATTTAATAGAACCAAGATATTCTGCAAATCTATTTTTTTTTTGACAGTGATTTCTGGCCTACACATTTTGTTTTGTAATAACTACCGTTTCCTCTGTCAAAAGAATGGAAATTATCTAAAAAGAAAAGGATAGTAGTGTTCTGTGGTCCTGTGTGAACTTGTCACTTCAGGTCTGCTGTGCCAGTTCAAAGCATTGAGGTTGGCATCGGATGAGAAGATGATGGTGTTTCTTTCAGCATGCTGGGAGTAGATGGGTAGAAACACTTTTTTTTTTTCTTTTTTTAGTAGGCTTGGAACTAAAAGCTGAAAAGGGCCTTTTGTTTTTTGCTGCAGATTCAGAAGCGTGATAAACTTTACTACTTGGTAGCCTGGGAACTTGATTTTGTGTGTTGATCACAGAAGTGCAAACTTCTCTTTCTCTCACTTCTACCCCTGCCTCCCCCTCCACCCGATGGTATGATGAGCCTTTGAGAAATAAATGGGAATTGCGTGGTGTGTGCGTAGTGCATTGCAAAATTTCTGTAGTTTCTAGACTTTTGTTCTGCTCTTTAAAAGAAAATTTCTTACTTTTTACTGGTGACGGATGTGGGAGGATTTTTTAAACCTTGCTGTTGGATTTGTCCTGCCATTTTAAAAAGACACTGTTCCCTGCCCTACTCCCAGAGGTACTTAGATACCAATTTTCTTGCCATCACAAAATTGCAAGGGCAGCATGAAGTGTAAGCTTTGACCTCAAAGGTGCTATTTCTTGTGGTTTAAAAAAAGAATCCCAGCATCTTTCAGAAACCTGTAAGGCCCAAAAGAGACAAGGCTTATTGCAAGTTACTAATAAAAGATGCATCTACTAAGAGACGTGTTTTACCCCTATATATTTTGTGTTATAACTTGTGCTTCTACATAGCAATTCGGAAAAGAAAAATTCAATACTTAATTCTGACTGTTCCACGTGATGATATTTCTTTACTGTACTGAAATAGTAGCTGCAGGATTTTAGAGCAGGGTCACATTGAAACTTTTTTAAAAACTGTCCTGCAGGATAAAATGGATAAGAAAGTCAGGAAGGTGGTGTTGTGAGTGTTCTATAACCCAGATCACGATAGGGTTTAAAGGTATATCAGTTCTTTTCCATCCACTGGAGGATCTCAGTTCATTGGCGTTTGTAACACTGTGATGGAATCGGGTGAACACTGAGTTTATTAGCAGATTGCTAATAAACTGCATTGTACTGTTGGATATTGCCAGGGTTTTGGCTGAGATCCTCAGGCTGGCTGCATCCTTGCAGCTGGCTGGAGCAGCTCACCGGGAGCTCCCAGTGAGAGTGGCAGTGAAGCTACGCTGGCAGTCAGAGCAGAGATGGAGGCAGGAGGGAAACAGCAAATGCAAGGTTATAAAATGCCACCCAGCTAGTGAGGAGCAGTGGGAGTGGGAGGATGTTCAAGGGCTGATGGCCATAATGCAGTGCTGTAGGTCTGCTGGAGGGAATTGCTGATCTTCCCAGCCCTGGAGCTTGCAGCTGCTCAGCAGCTCCTCCCTGCACTGACCCTGCTGCTGGGGGAGCAGCATCCCAATGCTTAGCAAGGTTTGTGCCTGCTACTGCTCAGTTTTGGAGACTTCTCATGTTGAGCACTGGCAGTATGAATGAGTCTTTTTGGCCTCTTTTCTTGTTTGTCAGCAGCAACTGGAGCATTGGATAGAGAGTTTATTTTGATCAGTTGTTTTCTTAAAACCCAGTTTATCTATGTATGATCATCTGCTCTTCAGATACGAACAGATTAAATCACTGTATTTGTAGTTAAATAAAATTTTATGGAGGCACATTTTTCAGCTCTGGAAATGTCAGATTGGCCAGCCAGGCAGAAAAGGTTGGAAGTCACTAAATGAAATACATTTGGTTGCCATCTGACTAGGGTGAGGGCACTCTACAATGGCTTGGTTGTGTACTGCACTACTGGGGTGACAGCCATCTAGCTGATATCTGCCTTTTCTTGGGCTCTGTGAAGTGCATTCTTGAATATAGGAAGGAACCAGAAGGGGTAAAGGGTATCTTGAAGTTTCCTGTGGAGAAATCTAGAAGCAAACTTGCTAATGCTAACTTTTCCAACTATTTTTTTTTTCCTTAGTGTTACATAAGATACCAGAAAAATAGAATTTTGTTGTCATGTTAAATTCAAGGGGCGGAGGTGGTGATGGGGAAACAACAAAGCTTTTGATCTTTAGTAAATAGGAGACTGGTTGCAAAATGTAAATGTTTGTCTTAGATGATGCTGTAAGCAGTACATTTCTTTCTCTCTTCTCACAAATAAGGACAAAACCAAGTTAGTCATCAAGATACACATAATTTCTAGGATGATTCTTGTCCTGAATTAAGTTGTTCATTTTGGAGATAAGCAGCAGTGTAACAGTTGTCTTGTTTTCCCACAAACTGTATGACTGATATAATACCACAGGGCAGCTTGAGGGAGTCCTAGCACACAGAACTAAAGCCTTCTCTGGTCTGCAGAAGGCTGAGTAAAGCATTCAGAAAAATAGCATTTCCCAAGCAGACAAGTACCTTTCTCTTAGATCTCTTTGGTATTTTTTCAGTAGACAATTACCCCTAAAGTAATTCTACTTTAAAATATTGATGGTGGTTGAAGCGTTCAGCTAAGAAAGCATGTATTACTCAAAGAAGCAAACTGTTTTCTTAGGATGGATTATGATGAATTAATTATATATTAACATTTGAAATTAGGAAAAGGTTAAATACTCAGAATATTAATGGTAGCTTGGAGATGGGAGCAGCTCAGTGGTGAAAATAGCTTATGAAAGAAATTAATTTCAAGTATCTTCCTCTATGTTATTTTTTTTCCTTTTTTGATGTGTTTGTTTTTGAAGGGAAGCTGGTTTGCTGCTGCTGCAAAATGAGTTTTTAGTACTTAATTGCATTTTTCCCCTCCAAAATAGCTATAAACTGATTCTTTCTTAGGGACAGAAGCAGCACCATACAGACTGTAGAGTGTGAAATAAAATTCTGGAAAGACCAGGTGCTAGCTAGTACCTTAATTTTAGGAAGATGTGGTATTTGTATTTGAGGCTGGTGAGTGCCAGTCCTGCTGATGGCAGTGGAAAAGCTGTTCACCTAATGGGCTTTGGATTACCCTTGAGTAGCTTATCGTGCCCACACCTCCCAGGGAGGGTGTTGGATCCTTCCTCTGCTCTTACTTCACCGTCCAAACAAGTTACACCTGGTTGACCTATGTGCCTTAAAGGATGTCTTGGTGGTGAGTGCAGTAATTTCCACGTGTGCAGGAAGGAGAAGCTGCTGCTTTGTGGCAGCTCCTGTTTGGCTGTAGTCCCACTGACCCCAGCTGCCTGGCTGGAGTCACTTCTTGTTAAAACCAGCATCTTTGGCACAAAGGTGTTCAGAGGTGAATTACCATGGTATTAGTGATGATGGTGTAGGGGTTTGCACTGAGATGTGTGATCTGTGCAGGAGCTGGTGTTGTTCTGGGAAGCATTGTGTGGTTACCATTGCTTCCTGTGAGCAGTGGTAGGCATGGCAGGCACCTTTGTGCCCCTTCCACAAGCAGCTCCTGACATCTCTGAAGGGAACAGATGAGTTTCCTGTAAATACATGTGCTGGAAACATCTGCCCGGCACATTGAATTAAAGGATTTTTGTTGATGTGCTGTCTGACCCCGTAAGCTGATGAACTTGAGTGCTCTGTTTTCCTCATGACTTCCCCCATCTTTTTCTTGAGCTGTCTTTTCGGCACATCCTTCTGAAGCTGGAGCTGTGGGGACGGATTGGACCTTGCTTCCCGCATCTGTCCCAGCAGCTGGACCACTTCCTGCCATGAATCATCCAAAACACACTTTTTTTTCTTTTTATTGTTTTATTTAAGGGTGAAGGCACATTTGTTTCCTGAAGCCACAAGCTAATCTAAGTAGTCTGGCAGACAAGCCTCAGATGAAGGCTGGGGTGTGAATGTGTTTGGAGGAAGGAAGTGCCTCCCATCGTTGGGATCACTGGCAAGGAGCTGAGCTCTGTCCTTGTGGACTTCATTTGTGGACAGAGGAGCAGCAAACTCCATCACTTCTTGGAGAGCTGCAGAAAAACATCTTCTCTGTTTGCACGTCAGTGTCAAACGCATCATGACCTCTGGTTTTTTGCTACAGCTAATCAAGTGCTAATTGGCAAATGATGTTAAGGGAGAGGGGCATAATCTTTTGTCTGAGAAGTCTTGCTTATGGCTTGGATCCTCTGTGGGACTGATGTTTGTGGCTTAATTTTCCAGAGCTCATTGATTGCATATGTTTCAATTTTAGCAGTCCAAAACAAGGCTTTTTGTCTTGAGGAGCTCAGGCTAAGTAGTTCCTGAAACTTGAGAGGTCATTATATTTCATGAAGAGATGAAATCCAAAATCCACCTCCTTAATTTTTTCTTAAAAAACCATCCCACCACTAAAAGACCCTAGCCTAAAAGCACGTTAACAGCATAGTTGTTAAGCTGTTGTTTTCCTTGTTAATTTTCCTAGGGAAGCGTCAGATTCACCACTTGGGAAACCAGCTTCAACTCAATCAACATTGTCTGGATACTGCCTTTAATTTTTTCAAGATGGCTGTGAGCAAACATCTAACCCGGGGCAGAAAGAGGACCCACGTCATTGCTGCCTGTCTCTACCTGGTGTGTAGGACAGAAGGAACTCCTCGTATCCTTTCACAGTTATAAAATGTAAATTAATAGAAGACCTGCTTTTAGCAAGTCAACTATCCCACTGAGACCTTGTTTCAAAGTGTGAAAAGGTAAGTGTTTAAGGGCTAACTTGGTCATTGCTGGTTTTGTACATGGAAGTGAATGGGAGTGTTTCCTGTGGTTCATGTAAATTTGTTCCCTTTCTAAATGCACAATGCTTACTATTTAATGCTATAAATGTCACTGACTCTCATCACTAATTCTGAATTTCTTCTTTCGCAACATTTGCTTCGAGTATAAAATTGTACTTCCCCTGTGCTTTGCTTGGGTTTATTATTTGTGGAGTATTTTTTAAATTTTGTTTTTCTCTTTTAAAGTAAATTACAGTTAACCCCAAACCTCCTGCAGTGTCAGCATCAAAGAATAGATTAGTGTTCCAGTGGATTTTTCATCAACATATTTGGATTTCCTTCTGCTGATATTTGCAGGAAGGACAGTATCAATCCTGTTTTAGTTCTTGAAAAAAAAGATATTTTATAAATTTTGAAATTAGTTCAAAAATCATACAGGAACTCAGTGGCTGGAGGTGCACACAGGACATATTTCCAAGTGAGTACTTGCTGCTTTACCATCTGTATTTTTGTCTTGGGGAGCTTAATTAAAATCCACGTAAGCTTTAAATACTGATAACATCCAAATAAATTTGTTTTATATATTTTTATTTATTTTATGTTGTGTTTTAGTTGCTGGAATTCCGAGTTTAATATCAAACAATTACTTCTGTTGCTCTGGCTCTGAGCAACCTGGTCTAGTGAAAGCTGTCCCTGCCTGTGGCAGGGGTGTTGGAACTGGATGTATTTTAAGGCCCTTTCCAACTCCCAAACCATTCTATCATTTTACCATTCTACAATTCTGCATTTTGTTTCTTTCTACTTTCAAATAGTTTGTCCACATCTTCAGCATTCTGATTAGATGCTTTTTCTAGATTGCTGCTCTCATTTTATATTTTTGCAGTTGAACAGTTTAGCTTTCCTTTTAAGATTGAGATATTTTTTGTCGTTTCAGAAAATATATTCAGTATTCTAAAAGTAGTACTTTCTGATCTTGTAGTAGTGTTGTGGTAATTGTATTTGCATGTTTAAAAAAATATGGTATTGCAGGCATAATGGAATTAAAAGGCAGGCTTGCCTATTACACTGGTTTTTCCTACTGTAAAGTCTCCATGTGAACTTTGAACAGGAGCACTCTATCATTGCCATAAAGACAGTGTTGATTTTAAGGTGTTACCAATATTTTGATAATATATCTTCCGGGTAATTGCCTGAAAGAGGGTGGGATTAGATTAGCTATTAAAAAATTATTTACAGTGAGGAAACTGAGGCCCTGGCACAGGTTACCCAGAGCAGCGTTGGCTGCCCCATTCTTGGCAGTGTTCAAGGCCAGGCTGGATGGGGCTCTAAACAACCTGGTCTGGTGGAAGGTGTTTCTGCCCACAGCAGGGATGTTGAAAATAAATTATTTCTAAGATCCCTTTTATGATTCTGTGTTATATCTATGCTCATGTCATGTTTAAAGTAATTTTTTTACAGTTGTTATTTGATACTTCTGAATGATAGCCCAGCTGTAATTTGCAAATCCATTTTTCCCCACTGATAGGGATAAAAAGGATTTGAAGAAATGTAGGCTGTAAGAGGCAGATAGGTACACTGCAATGTACAGCCATCTGTGCAGCAAGTGGTGTTAACATGTAGCAAACAAATAAAGCAAAAATAATTCACTTGCTTTTTAACCTTCTTTAAAGTATTTCAGCATGTATCTCACTTATGTGCAAGATGTACTAGTCCGGTTGACACTTAATAAATCCCTAAATGAATTTCCCAGTATTCTTTGTTAAATGGAGATAATGTCCTGTGTGACACTTCACATAAAATACTAGGAGTAAAGTATGAATAAAACTGCAAAGAGTTCTGTATTTCTATAGCAATAATACTCCACCCTCGTTTGCACAGTTACTGTGCTACCTGGGAATGAAAAGGTTGTAGTGCATGTCCATAAAGCTCAACTTTTAGTGGCTTTTTTTTTTTTTTTAATACATTAGCTAAACCTTATTTTGTACTTGACATTAAGAATTTAACCTTCGTCACTTCGGGAGAGGGCATTCATTCAGCTTCTGCCTGTGTTCTGCTATGGTTTTGCTTGTTTGCTTGTTTTGTTTTATTTTGTTTTCTATTACTATTTAAAATCCCATCTAGTTCAAACAACGAAGCCCAAATAAATTATGGACTCTCAACACTGAAATACAAATTCCTCTTCGGGTATCTTTTCCTTTCATTGAAACCTGAGGGCCACGGGTGCAAATTGCTGACCTTTGAAATTAAGATATGTTCAAGGCTCTGTAGATTAATTATGATGATCATTATCAGCATGTTATACTTGTTCCCAACTTAAATCTGGCAGTACAGACCTGGGCCACAGGGGCAGGGGTATTCTCAGGGCCTGTGGGGCAGAGGGGCCAAGAGCAGGTGTAGAGAGGATGGCCACGTGACAAAGTGCTTTAGCAAGAATTAAAATCCATATTCAGGGTAATAAACTTGCCATTGGTTTTGGTTTTCTGGAGAAGGTGCAGAGGAGGGCTTGGAAAAAGGAGCAATAGACTGAATAATTCTGTACAAAGGACATGTAGTATTTTTAACACTTCAGCATGTAAATACACTGCACAGCTGGGGTCCTGAGTTTCAAGTGTTCATTGTCATTGTGTTCATTTTAGAATTCTAACAAAAAACAGTGGGAGGAATTTAGAAAAGGAAATTAAAAGCTGAAGATTGGTGAAAGTATGAGGTGACGTGGAAGAATTAGCGAAGGTCAGCAGCATCCTCAGAACTGAGGGGCAGCTCACTAATTTTGGGTGGCCCAAATGAGTTATCCAAGTGACTTGGGAGTTCTGGAGGCAGGAGATGTTACCTGGGAACAGCATAGTGTTAGCAGTAGAAGACATCACTAAGTAGTTTCTTAAAAAGTTGTGTGGTAGAAGGAGCAAAAATGCCTAGGGAGATGTAGTAAGGGACTGAAGTGACAAGAAATGTTGTGTTCTTGTGGCAGAACCAAAGGAGTGGGAAGCATTTGGAGAGGGAAAAGAGAATTTAATTGTGTCTGCAAGTTCAGTTTGAGGGAGTGGAATGCATTTATCTGACATGGTTATCTGCTTATTCTTCTTTTTTTCATAATATACATGTCGCCAGCCAGCCTCTGTGAAAATGTGAAGAATACTTTAACTGAGTCTACTAGAGCAGTCTGAATAACCCCTGAATAAACCTCAGCCTGAAATAAGAAAATATTATGTTCTCCTTGGTTCTTATGCATTACTTAATTAATGCAAAAATGCAAAATATTCTGGTAACTCAAATTTTTTTGATCTGACAAAATAGTTCCACAACTTAAGGAGAAAATAAAAATTTATTAATCTGAAGAGCAGCTCTTATTTGTAATCCTTTGGAAAGTTTTATATGTATTATTTGAGATGTGAATTGATTTTACATCAGTTTATGGTTTTATTAGGTTATGTGACACAACCCCCCCAGTGCAGCCACTTTGGCATAGCTTTTCATTTGCCTTTATTGCTTGTCAGTGTTAATGTTTTCCAGGGAAAACAGCTTGCTAACTATTAGCTGGATCTGAGAGGTGTTTCATCCTTCTGATGAGTTGCCTATAAAAACTTCAATTTATGAATCTCTTTACAAAATGTGTCAATGTGTCTGCATTATCAGTGTCAGAAGTAAAGATATAATGAAGAAAATCCATCTGAATGAGACAGGGGTTTCTAAACCCTCAGGTGTGATGGAACCTGTTGTGCCTCTCCCAGGGTCTGAGCGATGCTGAGCATTTCCAGTGACATCTGACTTTGTCTGGCACTGCCAGCACTCTGGGCAGTTCAGACTCTGCCTTTTAATTTGTTTCTTGGAACAGTAACAGCCCTGAGTTGTTTCTCTCTAATGTTTTGAACAGTTTCCACCCCTGCACACGTTAGAATGGAAACAAAGGGCGCTTTAGCTGCGCTCACCGTTCCCAAGACAGAACTTGGGAAGAGCCAGGCAGGGTGTCTGAGTGACTTCTGGCCTCAGCTGTAACCTGTGGCTGCCCCAGGCTCACTCAGGAACAATGACAGCCTGGCCAGGACTTTCCAGGTGGGATATCAGTTTGTTTTAATCAAGGAACATTTCATTCTGTTTGTAATCGGTTAGAAAAACTGTACAACTGTCCACTCTTGTGTAATATTTTCCAGTGCTACCACCTGGGGTCTTTTATAGCAACACTGTGTTTTATTCCACACACATGCACCTTTTTAATACTATTTATTTATTCTTTTCCTTTGAAGCTCTCTGAAAAATGCACCTTTAGTTGTAAACCAAATCCTGTCTTGTTAGAGCATAGTAAATAAAACCTTTTCCACATGAGGAGAGTCCCTAGCCCGAGTCTCAGTAGCCATCATGTGTAAATATCCCTCTGTGTGCCTCTGAAGGGAAATTCAGGGCAGGTTTTTCTCCCTGCTGTAAAGCTGATAAGTCTCAGTGAGGGGAGACTCTGGGCTGGGCAGCCTCTGAGACTGAAGCTGAATTATTCAGGGGGTCTTTGGTAGCTCTTTTTTTGTCAGAGAACAGAGGTGGGATCCTCCTGGGGTCAGACCAAGGCAGCCAAGTGAGGTCTCTCTCCTGAGTTGTTTGCAAAAGAGCATTTCTGAGAAATGTATAAGGAAAATAACCTCTTCAGTTTGGGCGTGGGGGGCAGAAGGCTGTCAGGAGAATGTTTGGTGCCTACAAGTCCTACAGATGTAAACTTGAGCTGGGTGGGAAAGCATAAGGAGCTTTTCCTCCCTGTCTTCCTCTGCCCTGTGAACCTCCCTTTTGTTTGAGGGAAGATCACGAAGGCATTGCCAGATCCCAGCAGGCAAGAAGGGTTTGGGAAAAAGCTGGGCAGCTGAATGGGGCAGCACTTTGTTATTTCCTATCTGTCTGCAGTATTTGTACTTTATTGCCAAGCTATTTGAAAGTCTCCTGCTTTAATGTGTTTATTTTCATGTCACAGAAAGGGAAGTTGCGAGTATTTATCTTCATTTCCAGGTGCAGAATTGAGGCTAAGTGACACATTCAGAGTTACCCAGAAAATCTGTGATGGAATGGGGAACTGGTCTCTTTAATCCTTGGTTAGGCAGCAGCTCCTGGGCTTTTCTGCCATGTTGGTCTTTGCAGGAAGAGTTCAGCTAATTCCCTGCAAGCATTGGCAGCTCTGTCAGCTCCATGTGGTCTTGGGAAGTTTTGTACAACCTCGCCATGAGAACCTTTGATGGATACGATCTTTGTTTCTCTACTAACACTTCAAGGTCTTTGCAAGGAAAAGGGCAAGACTTCCTTTTTTATTAGAAATAAAAAATTAGATCTCCAGCAATCTTTTGACCTCTACTAAAACTTCCTGGAGCCAGCAGGCCCTAGTGTTCCTGATTAAAAAGTTAACTTTTGAAATTAGGCTTTAATCAAGAAAAATTTAAAACTGTGGTTAGGGAGGTTAATAAAACCAGTTTCTATTTCTCTCTGGTTAAAGACTTTCTTTTTAGTAACTGACCTTTTACTTTTTTTTTATTAACTGGTGTTGCATTGAAAATGTGTTTTGTTCAAGTGTGGAGTGTGACAAGGACATATGAGAATAAAAATGGATTTTAAATTGCACGGTTAAAATACACATAATACTTACTGAGGCAAATTACTTCATTTCACTGTGTGGCAAGAGATGCCAATATCTTCACAGTAAGTTGAGTAGAATATTTTTAGTTGGAACTGACCTAGTCCAACTGCTTGACCAATTCAGGGCTGACCAAAAGTTATACCATGTTGTTAAGGGCATTTTCCAAATGCTTCTTAAGCACTGACAACCTTGAGGGACTTGACCACCTCTCTAGGAACTCTGTTCCAGTGTTTGACCACACTCTTGCTGAAGAAATGTTTCCTAATGAAGCATTTGCTTGAACTTGAAGGCTTACAAAAGCCTTGTTCACATAATTTCAAAATGAAGACTTAAAATTGCTCTGTTTTTGAGTGGATGGATTTTAGCTGTAAGAGTTTCATCTATTAAGGAAAAATTGCTGCCTTAAATGCAGTGTGACTGTTGTTGCCCCATGTAATTTGCATAGATTTCCAAATAGCTAGGTGTTTGGTAATGCTTGGCTTTTGTGATCATTCCTATTTAGTACCACACGAGAAAATGCTGGAGACGTAGGGAAGAGGGCAGCCAGGGACAGCAATAGAAATTTAATTTCTGCACCTTAATTTCTCCCCATCACCCTTTCCTCCAGCCAGGGCTGGACCTGTTGAAATTTCAACAGCAGGGCTCATGACCTGAAGCCTGCATATCCAGGTCTGCTTTTCCATGGAATGAAGGAGAACCATATAATCTTTCACTTGCAGTGCTGCCTCACACATTTTTTTCCCTATAAAGAGGTATGTATAAAGCAAGTGTGGTGCTGAGAGAATGACGTGTTTCATGTTTCCAGTTGGTGGGAGAGTAAAATTTTCCTTTCCATGTGCTCATTGACATCATGTATTCCCCTGTGTGGCTCTGTCCTCTTCCCTGCTGCATCCCCTTACTGCCAGGGCTGCTCATGGGTGGCAGCAGTGGGGCAGTGAGGCAGAAGGGGCCTCTCAGATATCTCACCTGGCCTCCAACTGTGTTGTAGGAGAGCCTGTGTTTCCTCTGGATGTCTCTGTAGCATCTGAAGTGGTGCTGGGTACTTGAATTGCTCCACTTATGTCTGGCACTTTGCAGTGTTTTTAATTTTAAAGAGAATTCCTTCTTGAGGAGATAATAACCTGAAGCCTTTCAAACTGGTTATGTGGCCCTGCACATTGGGGGACAGGGCTGGGGACATGATTAGTGGCCCTCAGGTTCTCCTCTCATCCCTTGGAGGGGAAAGCCATACACCTTATTTGTGCCTGACTCAGATGTGGCAGGAGAGCAGTGAGTGTGATTGCTGCCTGGAATTATCCTGCGGGGTGCCCTGTTCTGGAAGTCATGGAAGCTTTCTGCTGGGAGCCTGCAATTTTAATGTGGAGATTCTGTACTTGGGTGATTTCCTTTGTTCCTTTAACATTCTGAAAATATAAAAGGGGAAGGGAACTTTACATTGTGGTTTGTGTCAACTCAACATCTGACTGCTGAAATCCTTGTGCTAAATGCCCATTACGGATGCTGCAGGGAGGGAGGGGAAAAGCTGCTGTAAGTGCAGTAGTGATAATTGACCCACTTAAGAGAGCTGCTCTAATTTTGCATGTTACAGCATCCTGGAAATTCAGATAAGAATGTTGATCTCTCCAGCTAATAGGATTTCTAAATATATCAGCCAAAAGAAGCAGGAGGATTGCAATTTTGCACGCATACGTGTGTGCTCAGGCTAGTGTTTTGTTTAAGAACTGCACACTCTGAAAATTTGCTTTTCTGTTCACTTGTTACTAACTGTGGATAAAATAGAGCTTGACCTTTGGTCCTGCCAAGGGGAGACCTGATCATGCCCCATTAAATTCACTGATGAAATTCTCACCAGCTTTTGTGTAGAGAGGTGACCAACTTTTTTCCTTTCAGGATGTTGGTGCACAGCAGGTGGCTCAAATTGTCAGCTTTTCCATAATGCAGCATTGAACAAACCATCTGCAGAGATGGAGAGGGGGACAGGGTCACAAGATGGCCTATCAAGATTACAGGTTTTGGCTGGTGTTGATAGCTTTGTTTTCCTCATTTAAGGGAAATTTTGAACAGTAGAGGTCCAAATAATACTCTTTTGAAATCTATCTGCAGAAACGCTTTATT
The DNA here is from genome assembly GCF_048771995.1 of Taeniopygia guttata. Taxonomy (NCBI): domain Eukaryota; kingdom Metazoa; phylum Chordata; class Aves; order Passeriformes; family Estrildidae; genus Taeniopygia; species Taeniopygia guttata. The sequence continues at coordinate 57,669,281 of NC_133030.1, read as the reverse complement.
GCTTTGCGGAGCAGAGTGTTTCAAGTCTCTCTCTGGGCAGTTTTTTCTCAAAGCACAGCACTGGAGTGGCCTCACCTTCAGTCCTGGCTGCAGTTTTGGGCAACACAATGTAAAAAAAGATGTGAAGTTGTTAGAGTGTCCAAAGGAGAGCCATGAGGATGGTGAACAGCTCTGAGGGGAGGCCACAGAGGGGCAGCCGAGGTCCTGGGGGCTGTTCAGCCTGGAAAAGAGGAGGCTGAGGGGAGACCTCATTGCAGCCTATATGGGGGAAGAGGAGGGGCAGACACTGATGTCTTTTCTGTGGTGACAGTGACAGGACCCAAGAAATTGGCCTGAAGCTGTGTCAGGGGAGCTTTAGGTTGGATATCAGGAAAAGGTTCTTCACCCAGAGAGTGATTTGGAACAGCTCCCCAGGGAAGTGATCACAGCAGAAAACCTGACAGAGCTCAAGAATTATTTGGACAATGCTCTTGGACATGGGGTGTGATTCTCGAGGTGTTCTGTGCAGGCTCAGGAGTTGGACTTAGATTATTCTTGTGCGTTCTTTTGAACTCAGGATATTCTATGACTGCTGAAACCCCTGTGGTTTACAGTCAGTAGAGCTGCTGCACCTACATTGTTTTAATTCTGGAGGTCCTTTGCCCTTGCCCATCATACCTTCCTGTGTTGGGACAAACAAAAATCACTGTTGCCTTTTGAAATGAAGGAGCAGGATTCTGTAGTAGGTTCACTGAAGCCTTTGTCACTGTGGGCTTGAATTGCATTTTGTGTGGGTAGGAGAAGTGTTTGGCAACCCTGTGCTCTGTCACCACGTCAGGCCTTGTGTAACCCAGAAATACAGCAGAAGCATCTGAGCCAGATTTTTAATGTGCAATACTGGTTTGTTATTGCATGCATAAAAATAATAATTAATGAAATGAATTGCATGGTCTGTCCTCTTAGTAATTAACTTCCTGTCTGAATGGATGAGACATTCTCATGGTAAAGGTGAAATAAGGAAAGAAGCAGGAGCAGAAGAAATACAAAGGCATCAGTAATTCTGGGGTAGAAATAGAAGGGACAGCCCTCACTGGCAGCACTGGGAGGGGGTGAAGCTGAAAGGTGGTGGCAGAGGCATGGGGGATAACCACAGGAACAACGTCAGGATGAGTTCTGGGTGATGGATGAGGGGAGGGAAATGTGATGGCAGGGAGGCCTCCTTCCAGGGAAATAAATACAAAGGAGGGATGATAAGGAAGGGATCACACCTCTGATGTCTCTGACCTTCAGCAATCCTTGCATGCTTGTGAAAATAAATATTTAACAATCTTCTTAAAGCTTGTTTAAAAGAGGAAATAATTAAGTTGGCTCTCTGCTTAATACGGTTTATCTCTGCATCTGAATTTTGGGGCTTGTGTCAGCAAAACCAGAATTATAACCGGGTGGTGTTTTGACCTGATGGGAGCTAATATGTTGCTAACACCAGCTGAATAAAAACAGTGGGGTACAGCTGGTTATTGTGCAGCACATTCTTGCTTTTGTCAGAGGATATGCTGGATATGGTGTGGGATGAGGAGGAGATGCTTCCCCTTCCTTCCCTGCATGGCCATGCTCCTCTTAAAGAAAAAAAAAAGAAAAAAAGAAAAAAAGCGTTACCTGATGCTTTGTTTAAATAAATGCTGATAGCAAACATGATCAATTATGGTTGATGGTTTTGATTCTGAAAAATATTCCTGGTTGTAGCCATCACTAATATTTTATGCATTTTAATACTTTAAAAGTCAATTAGAAAATTAAATGCTTTCTTTCATTAAAATACAAGATTGTGTATTTGAATTTTAATGCAGTAAGAATGCTGCCTCAGAACACAATTTCATTTTATTAGATTAATTAAGATCAGTAATGCAAAATAGGGTGAACAAAAGTCAGTGCGTTGAGACCTATAAGCCCTTCTGTGCTTGCAATCTGCAAATATTTTAGCTTTAGGTTTTCTCAAATTGTGTCCACTTTCATCCTATTCTTAAGACTTATGCAGCTTTTTCTGTCTTGGCAGTTTTTGATGTCTTAAGAACAAAGTGAAGGTATATCAGGGAAACAATATTACCTGTCAAATTTGTTTTGTAAAAACAGGATTCATTCTCACACCTGACCTGGCCTTATATCTTGAAAGTGGTCTTGATAATGATTTCTTACATCCCAGTAAAGTATAAGCCTTTTTAAAATGGGTAAAGGTCCTTCTCAAATGCTGTCTTTTTTCCTTCAGATGTTTGTCGCTAGCATTTTGTTTGCATGATGTAATTTTCATATGTAAACCTCATACTGGAATTGCTCCTCAATGAAACATTTTTAGCATTTTGTAATTCATGCCAAGTGCAATGGAGAGCTGAGCCTTTTCTGACTTTTCCCTGTTTCATCTGCCTTTATGGCTGGTCCATGTCCTTCCTCGAAGGCAAAAGGAAATGTCTTTTCAGTTCAACTGCCAGACTGGCTCAGTATTGTTGTAAGTATGAATGATGTAATACTCAATCACATGGTGGTATGTCTGCTATTTTCCCCTCTTTGAGAGAGAGAATAATCTTTCCATCTCACCCAGTTTCAAGAGTCTGGGAAAATAGCAGCCTTAAATGAGGCCCAAAAGAACCAAAATCTTGATTTCTTCCAGAGCTTTTCTTTTGAAGCCAGATGTTCCCCGTGTCTTCTTTATTTTGACTTGCTAATTGGAAATAAGATGTTAAAGATAACATGTGCTCTGAAGCTTGTGTATTGTGTATTTTAGTTAGATTTAATCCTTTAAACATTTGACAATAAAACATAAATTGTGGAGCTCTCATCTTTAGATCAGATGTAAGTGAATCATTTAAGTTTTCAACATCCTTCCAGTTTGGGAGAAACACAGTAGTCTCAGTGTTGTTTTGGCTGCATGTGTTAGTAAAGTGCTATGAGATTTGCTAATCAGTATTTTTTAAATGGAGATATATTGCTGTTTCTTCAATGAAGGAGCAGCTTGGCTCCCAAAAATAAAGTCTTATCTATGCCTAGGCAGGGAGTAGAAATCCGAGTGCTCTTCAGATTCCTTTTGTGTTGATATGCAAGGAGGAATAGTGAACAATGTATTTTTTGTTGTGATATGTCATAAGGGAAAGCAAATTTTGAAAGAGGGGAGATACACAGGCTGAAAAAAAGAAACCTTTTAGTGTGGACAACAAATAGCACATAACTTCTACTAAGCTATAATATTTTTAATATTGAGAGAAGACTGTGCAGTGTAAATGCATATTCAGCAACATGACATGTATTAACTGAAATGGAAATGTCCTTATTGCATAAAAACCATAACTCCAGACATTGCCTCTGTCTTATTGTCAGGGGAAATTCTCAGCTTATCTGTTTTACTGTATTTTTCCTTCTGCAACTGGTCGTTTAAACTTTCTCTTGTGCCTGTAGTGGTCTTGCAGCTTCCAAGGGAAAACAAAGTTGGTTTTGTCATTTCGGGGGCTGTAATGTGTGGCACAACTCTAGGGCAAACAAGGAGCTGGTGTTTCAAATTAGACTGCAGAAAATTTGAGAGGTTACCTGAACCTGCCTGTTTCTGAGAAAGCACCTCTGTGCCCTCACTTTGCAAGGATTTTGCCCCATTCTAGTTCACTTGCATTAAAAATACTCTTTTTTTCTTTCCGTAATGAACCCATGAGTTCAGAGTAATGCAGTTCTGCTTATTCATCTCTGAAGGCTGTGAGATTATAAATGCTTTTCTTTGACTCTCACGTTTGGACAAAAGAGCTGGGCTGTCTAAATTGGGACTATTTCTTTTGAAATTTGCCATTGAAATCACCAGTGCACCATCCTTGATCTCCAGGGAAATGAGGAAAGAAATGCAAAATAATTTTTAGTCATTACTGAGGAAGTCTTCTTTTAGAGAGACATCAGGAGGTTGCAGCTGCTGCCTCTCACTTGGTACCTGGGATCAGAGAACATTCAATTTATATTTATCTGGAGTTCAAAGTTTGGTTTTCCCACGTGAGTGCTTTTAACTTCTGTCGAATTTAAGCTGAATTTTCTTTTCCATTTGAAAACTTCTGGTCCTTACATGATCAATCTTCTAGAGGATGCAGCAGCTGGACTGCATCTGTGCTGCTGTCTCTGAGGGACTCCCAGATCACTGCATTCTTGTCACATCTGGAGGACCCAGTACATTGCCAGTAATTATTTCCAGTGCATATTCAGATTATAGTTTTTCAGTGGAAAAATGCTTTTTGTCAATGTCCAGTTTAATATTATCATTCACCTTGACTCTAAACTCTCCCTGTGGCAGAGGAAAGCAGCGGTATTGATTGCTGCTGTTCTCATTCCTCAGCCTTTGAATGGGTGGCTTCAGTGTCTCAGCTGTTTCTCAGTCATTCAATGGTGAAACAAGAGAATGCTCCAGTCCTTGATTTCTGCTGATAATGTTGGCAGCCCTCCCAGCAGAGCTGTGAGCTGGTCACTTTTCCTTCTGTTTCACTGGAGAATTTGGGAGCACCATCAGGAGCTGAGAACGTTGAGAGGTAGTATCCACAACATGAGGGCAGCATCAAATAAAGAAGCTTCAAAATGTAGCTTGACAGAACTGTTCCTTTACAACACTCCTTCCTACTGACAGGGTAGGATAAAAGACAATACAGTGTATTTTCCACTGTTTCTCCACCAGTCAGAGATGTGATACAGGGACATGTTTGTATAGGTAATGTATCTGAAGGTGATGAAATATGTAGAAAAGCCTGTGCCCTATGCAGGATTGTAGAATAATTTAGATTAGAAGGGGCCTATGGAAGTAATTTCTCTATTCTCTGCTTACATGCTCAGTGGATTCCTGAAGCCCTGCTCTGGTTGAATGTTGATTGGTTTTAGCAATGAACGTGCCATGTTCTCTCTGGGCTTTACTACCGTCATGCCAAAGGGGTTTGTTTCCAAATATGTAAACAGATTTTTTCTTGCTACAGTTTGCTTCTGAGAAGAATTTGGCTCCTCTGTATCCTGTCATTAGGCAGAGAGTGTTAGGTTGTTAGGTGTCCCTTAAAGCCAGGCTGACAAGCCAGGATCTCTGTTTTTCCTGCTAAATCATGTGTTCAGCCCCTCAGCCCTGTCAGTGTCACTCTGATGTTGCACTGGAGAACCCAGATCTGGCCAAGGCTCTCCAGGTGCAGCCTCGCTGGTCGTCAATAGAGGAGAATATCCATTTCCCTGGACTGCTGGCTGCACTTTTGCTACCACAACTCAGTACCTGTTTGGCCTTTCTCAGTGCAAGAGCCCAGTGCTGCCTGCTGCTCTGCTTTTCTGTGGGGACATGCAGCTCCTTTGTGCCAGCTGTTTTTCCTTGGTCAACCCCAGCCTGCACTGTAGCAAAGGGTTACTCTGTCTTTGCGTGTGAGGCTTTTAGGAAGTTGGAAGACAGATGCAGCTCCTGCCAGCCCAGTTCTCCAGCCTCCTAAGGTTCCTGTGAGTGCAGCCCCTTCTGCTGAAGGACTGCTCTCAGCTCTGTGCCATCTGCCTGGGGTGCCTCTGCCTCCCTGTCCCACTGCTGGTGGAGACACCATTGTCCCCTAGGGATGCCTGCAGCAGCTGGCTGCTAATTGCACTTTGTACTACTAACCACAGCCCTCCAAACCTGGCAGTCCAGCCAATTTAATGCTTGCCTAGGCCAGCAAGCCAGGCCATGATGTCTCAACAGCTTGGCTTTAGGAGCATGGCAGACCAGGCGTTCAGCTTTGCTGGAGTCACAGTGAGCAGCTTCCATTGCAGTGCCAGTGTCCCTGAGCTGGTGTTCTGGGGCCTTGTAGAACTGAGGGGTAGGTGACACTGTGCACAGGGGTGCAGCTCAGCTGTGTCTCTGCACAAAGCAGGTTTTTTGGCTGGTGCTCTGCATGGAGAATTTCTCTTTGCTCAGAGTCTGGAGCTGTCTGTCTTCTGATGGGCAATACAGCAAGTGCTCACTGATTTTATTTTCAGGGGTTTTTTTAAAGTACTGGTGACTAAAACCTGTTCCAGGCTTGCACAAACCCCAGATTCACATCTGTAAGGGGAGTTAAAAGCTGAGAGAGGAGTCGGGGCCAAACACTGCCCATTCTCCTTTTGAAGCTGTTGCTGCTGTGCAATCTGAAACACAGGAATTATGAGGCCAGGAGAAAGGCAAACAAATGGAATCTTTTGTAGGTGAATGGCCAATCTTTTGTAGATGAACTAGGTATACCTAGTTCAGCTTCTTTCTCTAAGGTTACTCCTGTGTGTTTCTTTTTTTACAAATGTATTTATTATACATTATTCTCTTGACCTAATGCATAAACAGTTGTGGCAGTAGTACTGTAATTCCAGTTTGCCTCCTCCCAGCTGAAGGTCCTCTTGGTGGAGGTGTAGAATTTATAGTGTTTTATGGAGAAGGTCAGTATTCTCATCTTCTGATTGGAGAAACAGAGGCACAGAAGGGAAGCAAAATTACTTGTTCATCAAGATGTAGATATTTTTGTGTCCTTTGTGTATCTATACCTCTTACTGCTGCCTCTCATAATGTAGGAGCCCTGTTTCACATATTGCTTTCTATTTAAATATTCTAAGATGCTAGACTATACTTTTCCAAGTATATTGGCTAAATTCATTGGAATTTTTAGCTAAAATTACCAAGAGGAGCAAGTTCTGCACTAGCTCTGGTATCGCACTGAGCTTGTTAGGAAAATTCTAGGCTGAATTTATAAATCTCACTGGTGAGAAAAAAGTTATCATTTTTCTTGAAAGCTTTGCAAATATGACACAATCAGTGAGCAGCTGTAAACACGAGACTCACAATAGCATTCTCAGTTGTTCAGAGCAGAGCTGTATTTTAGGAACTTGCCATCAGCATGCTGGATAATGTTATTTGAAATCACACTGCTGGCTTTCAATAAAACTGCTGCAAGACGCCATGAAAGGCGTCTAAGGAGATCTTTCCCAGCATATCACTGGCAGTTTTTATTTTCCCAGAGGCAGATGATATGTACATCATTACTGATTTTTTTTTTGCTTTCTCTCGCGAAGAATTCCAGCCGCTGAGATAGTTTACAGCTTCTTAAAAACTGATAATGACAGAGCAGTCTCTGTGCTGTAAGAGAGACGTGAGATAAGTTCTTGCCATGCTACAGCATTCAAAAGAAGATAATAAAAGGATAAAAGTTTAAAATGACACTTCAGGAAAACACCTTATTTTCCAGCTTGATTAAACATATTTAATGAATGTTGTTAACTTTTAAGAATATCAGAAGTACCATTTGCAAGTAAATTAACTTCAGTGTGTTCACTAACTGATGCTGTGCAACATTGTCTTGAGATGCTTTGAGGGTTCCTGCCTAAGTGAAGAAAATATTGACAGTAATGCCAACAGAATTGCAATATCTTTGACAAGTGAATTGTACCAGATTGCTTACCGAATACCCAAGTTTTCAGTAAGATAGCAGTGTGGGTATTCTGACCCCTTCCTACCCTCTCTTCTCCCCACTCATCTTGCCCCGATAAAGAGTTTTCCTTTATCCTTAATGATCCCTTCATAAAGATGTGTAACCAATAACAAATGAGTTGACACTTGCTTTATCTTTTTTTTTAACAGTGAAAATTGATATGTGTGCTTACACAGTGATTTTAGAGCAAATTGGTACAAAATTGAATTAAATATTAAACTAAAAAAAGGATTTTAAAGTTATTGTAGAAGGTGCTTAGCTATGTGTGTTGGATAATAGAAGCATGAAAACTGGACTGTCATACTTGAAAGGAGGGACTGAATCTGTGATACCTCTTGCATCTCTTTATTGTAAGAAGTTCAGGATATCTCTTAGCTGTTAAACCCTTTTGCATGTTTTGCACAGGGGGACAGATTTCTTTGTTGATTTGCATAGAAAGGATGTAGCTTGGGTCTTTCAAAGGCAGGGAGCTGGTCTGAAAAAGAATTGTTGCCCATAAAGTTAGTCGCCTGCTGGGGTATAATAGCTGAAATACATTTGAAAGCTTATTTCTGTGACCTGGGGAGACTCGGGAACCCCAGAGTCAAAATGTGTATTAGAGTAGTAAGATAATCAGGATATTTCAGAGCATTTTACCAGGGAAGGGGAAACTGTTATCTTCATTACAAAAACATTATAAAGGATGGAATGTTTTTTGTCGGGCAGTGGCAAAAATGGAAACAGAAATTCAGAGTCCTGAGGCACAGCCAAGAGTCCCTCTGGGTTATGCCTTTCAATTCCTTGGGAAAGATAGATTCCCAAAGGGAAGCATTTGTTTCCCATCCTTTTGTGTAGATAAAATACAAAGTGTATCAAATGCCTGTGACTGCATTTTCCCTGCTTAATAGATCACCTCAAAGATTTATTCTTGTAATTTAACTCTCTGAAAAGTTAGCTGCCTTTAAAATCTCAGATATGCAAACTCCTCCCTCCACCTGCTCTATTATGCTCATTCAAGGACCAAATTTAATCTTGTTCTAGAGACAACCTTTTGAGACATAAATTTGTTTTAACTTTAAAATCCAGTATATTAGGTCCCTAAAGAGAATGTGTCATGTTGAGAATTGTATTCATTTCAAGGTATGATGCATCACTTTTCCCTAGCCCTGAAAGCTATTTTAAATTGGTATTTGGTATTTTGAAAGTTAGAAAAGCTGTTGCAGTTATTTTGGTTTTTTTTTTTTAGTTCTTATTGAGCTCTGCTCAGTTGGGCTGAACAGAAAGTGTCAGTGAAAGTATCTTCTTACCCTGCCAGTGACAGCTAAAGGCAATCTCTCACTTGTGCATTGCTGGGAAGTAGAAGTGAAGACATGTTTGCATATTGAATCTTGTCCACAGGTTGGTAATTTCAGATGTGTTAACTCAGTGCTTCTGTCTGTTATCATATCCCAAGATACCTGGGTAGCTGTCCAAGGAGGTAATTTGAGTTTTCTCCTCTCCTATTGCCCAATAAACCTCCCTTGAACACTCCTCCAGTGGTGCTCTTAAAGAGCAGGATGCATTATTATGTAATTGGGTGAAATGCTTTATTAGTAACTCATTTGGGATATGCTGCTATTTATGAACCATAAGGCAACTCTGTAATAAAAGCCAAATTCAGCATACCTCAGTGCTGGTATGACTTACGTCGTTTTCTGCTACAGTGAGCACGCAGGAATCTTTTTTTAGGTTTAGTGTAGGCATTCCTTAAGTTGAAAGCATGGGCTGAGGAATTTTCAACCCACCAATGCAGTGCATCGGTTCAGCTTAATGTATTTATATTCATTTTATTGATAATGCCTAAACCAGGAGAGTTTTGAACTTTGCTTTGAGGAGTTCAGCCGCTGGAAAAGTGGGGCGTTCTCCTGACTTCCAAACACTGCTGATGAGCTTGTCCTGAGAGCCCAGTTTCCAGCTCCACACTGACAGGTGCTTGGGGAAGTTGCTGGGAGTTACTGTAATGCCTTTAATCAAACTTTTTGATTACTGCAAGAATAGTAATTGACAGTTTGGCAGCATCTGTGGAAGCATTGCTCCCCCCGTGCCCCAGGAGAGAGCCAGCCATCCATGGAGCCATGACACCTGACATTTCCTAGTGGAGTGCTGTGGCTGTGAGGGAGGGTGAGAATGCAGAGAGCTCTTCCACCTGCCCAGGTGAAGTTTCCTGAGCAGCAGGAATACACCATTAGGGGGGAAAGGTATTTCTGTAGTGCCCACTTGCAGAACACAAGGGCTCCCTTTGGTGCAGTTCAGGTAATGAAAGGTTTCTGCAGGTGTGTGCCCGTGGGCATCTGATAAAGAAGGGTTTGTCATTGCGTTATGTGATACATGCAGAGATGGTTCTCTGAAGGCCTTTGAGAGTGGGAAATTTAACACATCCCATTGTTGTACTTCCCACCAAAGGCCATTAAGGATCCACCAGCCTTGGAAGGGTAAGGATGCAATTTATTCCTTTTGAAGCTGTATTTTCTCTTAAAACTACTCCTCTAGTATCAGAATTTTTTTCTGCTAAATGAGTGACAGTATTTTATGTGTATGATATTAGATCATGCCTATGCCTGGATAAATCAAGTCCACTGATCCTGGCAGAAAAGCATCATCTGAGTTTGTGTGCATGTCCCAGTGCAGGGATAACAGCTGCCATGCTCCCATCCCAGCAAAGGTCTGCTTAGATAATTCACCCAGGAGCACTTAATACCAGTGCATTTGCCTCAGTGTGGGTATGAAAGCTAAGATGTAACACTTGGCTTCTGGCGTGGGAAATGTAAAACATTCTGTGTCCACAGAATTTGGTTTTACTCTGATTTAATTGAGCACTGTAATGCTGCTATTTTTAAGAAGGTGAGTGCTTACTGGGGATAAAACCAGAGTGGTACTGTGACAACTCTCACACAGGAACTGTGTTTGTACGTAAAACAAGGGAGGTGTTATCAGTTTTATAACATTTTGGGTTGCTATAAAGCAGTTACTGCACAGTTACTTGTTTTTTCTCCTTACTTGTTCTAAGGCTTCTCTTTCAGATAAGGTAGGTCTTTGTATTTTGGAGCAAGCTGGGAAAAACTGTGCAAACTTTAAAGAGAAATTTGAGAAGGCAGGATGGGTGATGGAGAGATTGTCTCAGGCTCTAGTTTTAGAGAATATGTTAAGCCACTGTGAGCTGGTACAGACTCAGACAGAAGTTATCTTGCTTTGGCCTTGCTTTCTCAGTCCTCCCTCTCTCCATCCCCTGCCTTCTATCAGCCCAGGTGTTTATGCAGTTACATGTGAATTGGGCAGTTAATCCAGCTGAAAACAGGCAAAAAGACAAGACTCTTAATTTCAGACAGTTCCTTTGGCTGGTTTGCCATATTGCTGCACAAATAGCAGCCATGGGGAGGGGGTGGTAATGAACTGCAATCAGTCTGGTTATGGCAGATTTTTCTTTTTCATATTTTTACATATTTCCAAACTCTTGCATTTGGAGTTTTCTGAAAAAGCAGAGTGTCAGGCTCAATGACTCTGCTGGTTTTCCTCTGCCACTTCTGAGCAGGCAGTGAGTTTCCTCTGCTGCTTCTCTTGGCCAGCTGCTTCACGTTTCCAAATGTGTGCATTGCTGCTGTGCTGAATACTTGAGAGCCATCTCAGAATAGTTCTTCTAAGTTTGCAGCTCTGACTTCTTTAGAACTTTTCTTTCACTGTTGGTACAAGAGTCATAACCTTTATAGACTTTGTACACACAGAAAAGAGAGAGAACTGAACTCCTTTGCATTTATTAAATCTTTACTATCAATGTCCTCCTTCCCAGCTTCTTTGTAAAAGTCCACTTTATTATCAAATTGTCACTCCGTGCAGATTTTTGGACTGTGCACTGTCATACCTGCTTGTGTTTTCTGCAATGATTTTACAGTTTATTCTGCTTTCTTCTTCCCCTTGAAGGTTGAGCTTTGTTCCTTTCCTGCTGCCTCTCTCCCATTCTCATCTGCCAGCCCTGCTCTTCAAGTTCTTCCTTAAACCTTTCTTCTTCTAGCAACCTCTCTTGTTTTCCCTCCCCAGTGCTTGTTCAATTTACTGTTCAGGGGATGGGGTCTCTCTTTCTTGTTTGGAGACTTTTTGTTGTTTGAATATAGCCAACTGTTATTTATACACGGCCACATCATTCAAGTTGAAGATTAACCTCATGTCTCTCAGAACTTTTAAATTAATATTTACATTTTCATTCTATGCCTAAATTTTCTTTTCCCTAAGCAAATATACTAACTAGATTATCTTTCAGGGGCTTAGTATGGATATACTTTGCATATTTTAGCCCTTTGATACCCTTATAATTGCAAGTTGACTGTATAAGCATTCTGAGATGAGAAATGTATTTTTTACTTTTTTTTCTGTTGTGTTGCACTGTGCTATAAATCTATATGTGACTATTAAAAATTTACACGTGACTGTGTAAATACTTGGCACTACCCCACAAAGCAGGTTTTTTACTTGAAAGTCAGTAACACCGGGAGCACAACTTAGCCCCAGTGTCCTTTGAAGGCCACGTTCTCCAAGGGCAGCATTTTCAGAAGTGCTGAATGCTCCCTGCGTATTGAGCCAGCCTGGGTGCTTTGGAAAATGTTCCTCTAAATGGCAGTGACTCTGAAGACAATTATTGAGAAAAGCTGCAGCGTTAGTTTAGGAAAGAGTGACTTGTGTGTGTGTGGGAGTCTGAAGGTTGATGTAGCTCCCAGGGTTGCATCCCTCCTGCCTGCACAGCCCAGATCTGTCTGCAGGTGGGGAGAGCTGGTGTCAGAGGCTGTTCTGGTCTGAGGTGAGCCAGAAAGCCCCACTTGTGACCCTCCTGGTTAAACCAAGGGGTCAGGCAGGCTGAATGCAGCCCTAAATGCCTGTCTGCTCTCTGCCTGGCGCTGGCACCGTGCTGAATTTGCTGAATTACTGCTGCTGACTCTGCCTTGGCTGGGAAGGCAGTGAGGCTGCACGTGCTGGAAGAGAACTACTGCAGAAGCATCCTGATAGACATGGGGAAGTAGTGGGGCACTGCTTTTTGTTTTCAATTTGGGGATTTTGGAATTTAGAGCAATACCCTTTTATGAAGCACAGTAGTACAGCTGTGTGCAAAGAAGAAAAAAAACCCGCAGACCAAAATGAGTTCTTTTTTTATCGTGCATTAATCTACACATAAATAAAGATTGCTTTTATAAAAATGGCATTTGTGCTTAGCAGTTTCATTTGTTAAGTGCTGTTTTTATTTGTGTACTCGAGTGCAGCCTGTGCTATGTGGACTTCTTTGCAGAGGCAAAATTGGAGACTGAAGAAATTTTGGAAGCTGGCTCTGTGGGAATTCAGCCTTGAGGCAAAACTTTCATTAGAGTTGTCAGAAATGAGTTTTTTACAAAAGGATTGCATTTGGGTATTATTTTCTAATTGTTTTAGTTGAGTATCATTGGAAAGAGAAATGTTTACTTTAAACAATTAGCATTGTCAGTCAATCTCAATTAATGGCTAATTAAAATGGTGAAAGTTTGTAAAGCAGCAGAGGTATAGTCATGATAAGTCATGATCAGAAATCATACGGTATATGAAATTATGGAAGGGGAAGGTTGTGAATTGGGTGTTGATCTGAAAGTCTGGAAACTGGGTTCTGGGCCGGACAAATGCTGTCACTCATTTTTTACGCTGGTATCACCCCACTTCTGTGTTCAGCCTCCCTTTTGTCTTTTTTCCATGTGTTTGTTAAAGAAATTCCCATTTGTTATATAGTTTATCCAGAACCCTGACACTGAAATTGCGAATAATTATTTTCATTAAGAACTTGAGAAAAATTTGTTCTAATATTCAGATTCTTTTTTTCTTTTCAGACACATTTCCTATTTCTTTTTTATTTGCAACCATCTGAATTGCTACTGTTGAGTACAGAAAGTGATGTATAGCTCAATATTATGTTTAAATATTTTATATGTTTAATGGATCTGGTTTTAGTTTTTGTGAGAAACAGAAAGCATTTTAGCTTAAACTGAATAAAGGTGACACTTCATTACAGTCAGCAGGACTTTTATGGATGTCAGATTTTTCCTGAGTGGCTTGCAGCCACAGTTCCTTGACACCAGTCCTCCTTCTATGATATGGCTGCTTTTGTAGTAAGCTTGTAAAAATAAGTAAAAAATAGTCCAAGGGTAACTTTAAAAACTAATTAAATAACTAAAATAAATGCTAGACCCTTTGTCTTCTCCGTGATTCTTCATACAGGCCTGTGTCTCCCAGATATGATATGCTACCCAGTGGAAGAATTTTGAAACAGTAGCATGAAATAATCTGAAGATTTCCTTATTATTGTAAATTGTCAGACACTAAAGATTTTAATTTTTTAAAGATTTCTTTAGGAGGGGTAACAACTGCATTATAAATGATAGCTGTTATTTTAACAGTGTCTAGCACAATTTAATCCTGCAAATGGCAGATTTGCCTCCTGCTACATGTTGTTATTGAAAATCAGGGGGATTTTGCTGCACAAGTACTTTAGGATTGCTGGAATATGTAAAATGTTGGTCTCTCTGAAGTACAAATGCATGCTTGTTTTGGTATTTTGGGTTTTAGGTTTCCTGTACTATTAATTTCTTCATGAACTTTTGTTTCCTCTGGTGCTGAGAATGAGATCATTACTGCTGTGAATCATGGAGTTCTCATATTATCCACATTATAAAGGCAGAAAAGGAACATTTTGGCCACTCGATCTGACCTTTTGCATCATGTTGGCCAAAGGATTCCCTTGAATTTAATTTTTTGAAATAATGCCTTTAGACTTATCTTGATTTAGACATTTAGGCATTTCTAGCGATGGACAGACGGTTGCATGCTTTGGTGAAACTTAAACAATTAATAGCAAAAGAAAAGCAGTTTAAATTGCTAATTTTAAAAAAATAAATGGCTCTTTTTTGCAATTTATTTTTTTTAACTAGGGCTCATTTATAACCTAAGTCCACTTGCACTGTGTTATTTGCATGGGTCTATCTACAGTACCAGTAGCTTTCCATCCCTTCAGGAGCTTTTCCATGTGGGTAGCAGTCTCCATATGTAAAATGATCACTGTTTTCTTCCAGCCTCAAAGAAAACATTTCTCTTACGATTGTATAATTTTTGAATACATATTAAGTATTATCTGCTGTTTTCAGCTGTTGTTGCATGTTCTCCTGGACTGTTCCAGCTCTGAAAAGGAGTTTGGAAACAACAGCTTGTTTTTACAACCACTTCCTGCTGATAATCGTGCCCACAATGTTCATAGTAAAGGCCAACCCAGTGCTACTGCATGACTCAAGTTTCCCTTTTTGCTTTGCTGTAGTAGCTACACATCTAATCAGGGAGAGGGATTGCTGGAGGCTACCTTAAATGAAATCCAGAAGCACCACGTTTTTACTGTGACCTTTGCTTACAATTTTGCTGGACATTTGCACCAACTTCTCTAAGGAGCAAGGAAATTGTATGTTAAAGCACCTATAGCTTAGCTCTAAATTGAATCAGAGTTGCCTGAATCCTGTTGTGAATTTCCCAATCCTTAGCTCTGATCTTGTGTCATTATAAATGCATAAAAAGGTGGGGTTGTTTTCGTTGCAGTAATAAAGCCTAAGCGTTTGTAATGTGTTAGTAAGTTTAGATTTTCCACCAAACTGTGTTCAGCAGTTTGAGGAGGTTGAAGCATACTCTGGGTATGCAGATTTCATGAAGAACCTGTAACTGAAATGCCTGGGTTAGGAAAGCACCTCTCTGACTCACCTAAAATCTGCATTAGCATTTGGCACTGATGTTCCTCCCGACTCCTCTTCTGTCTCCAGTGACAGCAGCCAGGCTCTAGGACCACTCAGTTATTCCCTTTGGTGCCTCAATAACCTATGAGATGTTGGTGTTTCAGGGGTTTTTGGTGTTTCAGGGGTTTTTTCCCTTTTAAATTGTGGTGAGATCGATCAGATATGAGCGATAATTTTGCTTTGTCTCATTGGGGACAGTATCTCAGGGTGGGCATAGAATAATCAGGCACTTCAAGTCAATAATGAACTGGGAACATTTTCAGACTTAGAATATGTCTTGAGCACAAAATTGGCATAGTGATTTCTTCCTAGATCTGTTTGATGAGCTGACAATTATTATGGTTCCTTGGCAATTGCATTGCTAACGTCTTTCCATTTTCTCTTTTTTCACTTTTACAAAAAATTTGCACTGAATTCAGTATTGCTCTGTGTAGATTTCTAAGCTGTGTATTTTACAGATGGTTTTTGTTAGCAGTTTCCTTACTGTGTTAAAATTTCAGATTACTGTAATGTCTTGCATAATAGTACCTATAATGGATTTCTGATTTTGTTTTTCAGAGCCATACTGAATTTTCAGCTAATTAACTACCCAGCTATGCTATGGTTTTTAATGTGGAAATTAATTTTTGCCAAATAATATTAACTTAAAATATTAAATTTTATAACAAATTTGGAGTACATTCATACAATTTCGAATGCAAACTGAAGGTAGAAATGCTCAAGGTTAAAAGTTCTTAGCAAGGAAAATGCTTATGTATAAACTGATTACGTTATCTGAATTACTCTCCTTCCACAGCTGATAATGTTTAGGAGAAATGTGCACTGTATTACTCTGGCTTACTTGAAGAACATTCACTAATTCTTAGGTTAACACAGCATGCACCAAACTACATTGGTGTCCCTGCATTGTATGTAATGCTGGATTTCTTAGCACATTGCTGCATACAAAAACTCACACACAGCCCTGCATACATGTTTTCTTTGCATGCCTCACTCTCTCCCCTTCTCTCACATTTCACCTTGACACTCCTTTTGATAATAAAACCCTTTTACAACATATGAGCCACACCTGAGTAGCTGATAGGACATCCTGCATGTGCTCATTAACAGCAGCAAAAGGGCTACCTTTGCACCGTGGGCTTTATGGTGCTTTCTTTTAGTTTTTCCTTCTCTATTTTGGATGCTGTTTAGACAATGCACTATAAGTGTGCTTGCTTTCAGTTAAATCTAATGGAAACTTGTAGTGGTTTGGCTTGTTTTTAACTATTATGTTTTTCAAGTGTGCCTGTAATGAGTAGATGGTGACCTAATGTTTTGCAGCAGCACAGGATATCATGAAGGGAGCATAAAGTGAAAGGTAACAGCTGATTTGCTTGGCTGGAGAAGGGAGCAGCCAAAGCAGCTTTCCCTTCCCAGCTCTTTGATGTGTCCTCATAGAAGAGAACAAAATAAACTTATTTCATTTTTCTTAGTTTGCTCTTCCATCTGTGTTTCTGAGCTCCTAAGCTGGCATAGGAGACTGATAATGCTTTATATTCTAAAGTGTAATAAGGGTGTTCTATCTTGATGTTATTACTGTTTTTAGTTATCACAGAATAATAGAATGGCCTGAGTTGGAAGGGACCTTAAAGGTTCCACCCCCAGCCTCATGCAGGGACTCCTTCCACTAGTCCAGGTTGCTCCAAGCCCCATCCAGCCTGGCCTTGAACACATCTAGGGATGGAGCATCCACAGCTTCTCTGGGCAGCCTGTGCCAGGGCCTCACCACCCTTGCACTAACAAGTTCCTTCCCAATATCCAGTCTAACCCTACTCTCAGTTTGAAGCCATTCCCCCTTGTCCTGTCACTACAAGCTCTTCTCCATCTTTCTTGTAGGCTCCCTTCAAAGCCTTCTCTCTTCTAGATTGAATAATCCAAATTATTTCAGCCTTTCCTCATAGCAGAGCTGCTCCATCCCTCTGATCATCTTGGTGGCCTCCCTTGAGCTCTCTCCAGCAGCTCAGTGTCCTTCCTCTGCTGGGATCCCAGCACTGGAGATGGGGCTGAGCAGAGCAGAGGACCCCCTTACAACTGGGTCTTTCTTAGGCTGCAGGACGTGGTGAGTGTTCTAGGTCACACAAGTTGTTGGCTTGTTCTTTGGGACCATGACTTAACTTGAGCAGTAAATTCAGCAGGTGCTGGCAGCGTGTCATGGGCAGCTGAACAATAACCTGGATGTTGGCTGTTAGCATGAGTGGTGAGTTGACATAAGCCATATTTGGTTTCATTGACAGTTAACCTGGGTTTATTTCTTCCTTTTCTTTGGCTTGCTAGTGAAATGAAATTAAGAATTACTATCACATTCAAGAAGCATGTATATTCCTTAACTTCTTTCACAGACATGTTACTTGACCTCAGTGACCTTCTTCAGGTATTGTACCCTTTTTTAATTTCACTTTTTTTTTTTTTAATTGTTAAAGTTTAAGATGGTTTTGTTTTTCTCTAAAAATTCTGAGTGGGAAATCACTGGGTTTGGAAATCTGAGTAATTTTTCAGTAAAATTAAATGTCAATTTATTTTTTTTTTTGCTTTTAATGCTGCAAACAATGTAGCAAGAGTTAGTATGATCCTTTCATCAGGATTCAGAGTCACTGCTGTGGCACAGGGTCAGATGTTGCATATTTTTAAAACAACAGTTGTTGGCGACAGAAATAACCTTTTTGGTGGGTAATGCTGTGTAAATGTATTCGTGCACTTCAGAACTGTGTTTTATAAAATGTATTTTGAGAGAAATACGAATTTGCTCTGTCTGTGGAAATAGAAAGCTCTACTGACATATGTTGTCTTACCCTCATTCTCTCTGTTACAACTGTTTTACATACAATGCGAGTAGGTTACTTGCATCTATTTTTGTCCTCCCAGCTGTCTTGGTAAATGGCATCCCTCTGAAGACTATTTATTGCTTGAAGCAATTTGCTGGAATTGCAATAATCAAATGCATCTTTAATTCTGAAATTTAGTAACTTTCTTCTCTTTTCTAAACTCTGATTGAATTATTTTGATTGCTCACGACCAAACAGTACATGTGTAGAATGGAAGGTTTGTTTCCTTTTAAACACAGGTAATTTTTCATGGTGATGGTTTTGAAAGAGAATGATCACAGTAATATGAAGAACAGTCACAATGTGAACTAGAAGAAGAGGTATTGTATCTGTGAGAGGAAAAGATGTATTGTCAGCAGAAACAGAAAGATTGAATGATTTGTCTTTTCCCCTCTGTGCATTCCAGCCAGAAAATATTCTGATATGGGACTTAGGAGGACCAAAAGGTTAAACAGGGGTAACTGAGGAGATGGGAGAGACAGAAATAGATAAGTAGTAGGGAAGTAATCAACCCCCCTGAAAGAGAAAAACCCAAGATTTCAGTGTCTTGATTTGCATTTAACTATGTCTTCTGATGAGCTCTACTTTATGGCTTCTTTAAGGTGAATCTGAGCAAACAGGAATGTAGAATGTTATTGTTAACTCTGCCTATCCAGAAGGTCCTGTTTGAGAATACATAAATGAGTTTTTCAGGTTCCAGCTTGATGGTTTTTTCCTCCTCAGGTCTGTTAAAAAAAAAATCAAACAAACCCCCACAAACAAAACCACAAACCAAACAGAAAACCACAACTACAAACCGAGCCAAAAAAAACAAAACAAAACAAAAAAAAAACCCACCCAAGCCACCTTAGTAGCAAAACATTTGTGGCCCAGGCAGTAAATTTCAGTACATTCTGCTTTAGATAAGTCTTTGCCCACAAACCCTAAAATATAATTAGTTTGCTAAAAATAGTTCATTAGATGATACTATTTTACTTTGAAGTGCCTCTTTTTTTCAAGGACTACTCTCCCATCCTGAAGTTGGGATATAAATATTCTTAAGGAAGAAGAGGTGAGAGCAGTAGTAGTAGTGGTGGCTGTGGTATTATTTTTCCAAATTATTTAAATTGTTCATACTCATCTGTACAAAATTTGCTATAGTGGTCCAGGTAACTGTTTTTCTGGGCGAGATAAGAAAGGTGTTGATTTTATATCACCAAAAATTCACATCTGAAGTCTAAAAAATGAGCTACTACTGACCTGCACCAACTCTTGCTTAGCAACTAATGGTGAATGTTGAGATTTTTCTCCAGAATGTTCCTGATGCAGCTCACTTGCAGTGGGAGGTGAGGGACCTGCAGGGCTCTTTGTCAGGAATTTCGTAACAAAGTCACCACATGAAACACCTTTATAGAGTCTCTTCATGGAAGCCACTGGCTGAATTACTGACCACCCTGAAATAGGTTCCAGTGCATTTTTTTCAGTGTAAAAAAATCATAGAATCATTAAGGGTGGAAAAGACCTCCAAGATCACAAAATCCAGCCATCAACCACCACCATATCCACCATTTAACCAAATCCTGAATCTGCTGTTACCTGCAACTCAGTATTTGTTTAATGACATAACTTATATTCTTTCTCTCTTGCTGCTCTGTTTAGGAAAAAAGTGGTAGAGGAAATCCTAAGAATGCCCTCCTAGGCTATGATTTTTACTTGTTGTACAACTGCTCTTCCTGCCTTTCTTGAATTGTTTTGGGACTTAAAAATATTAAAAAGAAAAAAGAAAAAAGTTGTCCCCCACAGTGTAATGTGCTTTTAGGATAGTATTATGCTGATAAAACATAGCAATAGAGGAGACTAATTTTTACTGTTAATGGCAGTCTGTTTAAAAAGTTGTATCAGTTTTCCTCTTGTGCTGATGACTGAGATGCTGGAGTTTGTCTTGTTCCTCTGGGGAACTGCTGCATTTTCATAATTATTTTTGGAGCTTCAAAATTGTTGCCATCTTGAGAAAAGACAAAAAGTCCTTTTTTTTTCTTTTTTTTTTTTTTTTAATTGGAAAGGCAATTTTCTTGGTGTTTTATCTTCATATAAAATATATCTTACGTCTTGGAAATCTCCTGGTGAACGTGTTGTTGGATCCAGAATTCCTCTGATACATTTGGACCTCAAAGCATGATCTGAACTGAACTGAGAGTGTCCAGGGCACTGCTACAAATCGGGCGCCTTCCTTGTGCTGAGCAGTCGTGCTGCTTGTTGATTGAGTTGGAAGGACAGGGAAAGTACTTGCTTATATTTTCAGATCCTGCATTTTACTTGCAAATATAGTCCTTAGAGAGGTCTGCAATCAGGCCTTTTGTTTGCTTTTTTGTTAGTCCAATCTAAGCGACAGGCCTGGCTTGTTTAGGAGAGCTGCAGAGCCTGTCTAGCCTTGGCCAAGTTTTGAACAGTTTAGGTTTTCTCCCATCTCTCCAAGCATCCCATTCCTTGCACCTGGAGAATTATTTGGCTGAAGTTTCACACCTCAGTGTGGTGAAAGGCTGCCTTTCACATCCTCAGAAATCACTGGGGTTTTTTAGTCTCTTGTCATCTCCAGTGTCCTGGTCTTTGCAATGGGGTCATAAAAGACTTTGGGGAAGGGGTTGGCAATGCTCTGGTCCCCACTTTCAGCCTAGTAAAATATAATTTTTAGCATGCCTTGTGGTGTGTCCTGCTCTTAAACCAGGCAGGGGTTCACTGAAGAGATCTTAGACATCTGAAGAGCCAGGCTCTTTATAGGAGTGTGCAGCAGGAAAATGACTGGCAGTGGATGTAATTAATTAAAACGGGATGTCTCTACTTGATATCAATAAAAGGTTTTTCACTATGGGGACAACCAAGTGTGGAAACAGGGTGTTTAATCCATCAAGGCTCTCAAGATCCAGAGCAACCTGGTCTGTTCTGTGGCTGAGCCTGCTTGGAGCAGGAGGTTGGGCTGGAGACCTGATGAGATCCACTCCCACCTGAACTACACTGTGGTTCTGGGTAAGGGAAGATGAAGAAGTGAAAATCAGTAACTAGTACTTGCTTGATCTCTCTTCCCACACAACTCTCACCCCTATTTCTCCATCTGCAGTTTGTCTAGTACTTGCTTTTCTAGAAGGATTTTTATTGTGAATTACTTTTGAACACTTGTTTTCATTTATTTAATATAAAGGCAGAATTGGGCTCCCTGACTCCTCTATGATTATTGCAAATTATCACTCTTTGATTTCTTGCATAGGTGGTTTGATAATGGCTTATTGTATTGCTGTGGTATTGGAGGAAGAACTGCAGGACTGCCATGGATGTGATTAGCAGGAGAGTCTCCTTTGGAGTCCCATGACTGAAGGCAGTGCTTTAAAGCCCAGTATGAGAGGGAAGCTGCTTAATTTTGATTTGTGTCTCTTTTGATCGACAGCCTGACAAGCTGAGTTTGGTGCTTGTTTGTATTTTTGTCTGTTACCTTTGGACTGCTCTAAATGCAATATAGATCAAAAAACAATAGGATGTTTTGGTTTATTGCATGGCGATAGGTAAAATGGAATATTCTTTTAAAGACTGTACAGGTTTGCTTCAGTTTTTTATCCCCTTTGTTCATTTAAAGTTATTAACATGTTGACTATATTTGCCTTTATTGCCCCTATGCAAATCGCTGTTGATGGAGTTAATTTAAACAACCTGTTTGGGACCTTCAGGCATTACTACACTAGAAATGTTAATAATGAATCAAACAACCACAGGTGCCTCTTTCCCCAGCAACAGACACTCTCCTTAAAAACTCATTTGCTTTTCATGCTTGCTTAATTATTTAGGCAAGCAGCCATGGATGTTTCACAGTGTGAATTCTCATTGTGTTCCAACTGCCCGGTCTTTGTCTGTCTAGAGGAATATCTTAACCACTGTCACCATTTGTAGTACTTTGCCAGAATGCCACTATGGTCTTGAAAAGCCTTTTTGGAAATTGCTTGTAGAAGGATTATTGTTTTATAACTTACAGTCAAACAGAAACTTCCATTCAATTTATTTTTTTTTTCTACTCTCCAGTAGTTAACGTGACCTGGTAACCTGGTAACTGTATGAATGGGAGATTCTCTGTTTCCCCAAGAGAGTTTAAAATTCTGGGAGGTGTTAGACTGATGAATTCCTGTGTTACTGGAAATGAGGTGTTTGTTGTTATTTCTGAAGGTGGAAGTATATTGGTGTTTGTGAACAGATCAGGCATGATGTGAAAGCAAGAGGAAATTATGAAAGGATAAGAGTCTCTCTGGAAGTGTCCCTTTGAAATCAGTGTCTGATGACTGACAGATGTGAAATGAAAAGACTGTCTCCAAAAAATACTGTGAAGGGCAAAGAGCATAACAAGTAGAAGGATCTTGTTGTGAAGATGTAACTGAATAATTGGAAGCCATTCCTTCACTAAATGCCCCTTTTAATTAACATAATGTGTTTGATAATGAGAACAGAAATTAACTATTGGTAAAGGACAACATCTTAGAGAATCTTAAGTTCTCCTGTAAAAAGAGGTTTTTGCAGTGCCTTGGTGAGCACATAGTTCTTTGTCTGAAAAACATCTTCCTGCTAAAGAAGCTACTTGGTTTTCTGCCTTTTTTTAAAATAAAATATCTGTGATGGGTCCACATGCTCGTAAACTTACTCGTTTAAATATGAATTGAATGTAAGAGAATATGGTAAAAACTATCGGGGTATGCAGGTATTTTAAAATCTCCCCTCTAACAGAGATTGAGACCCCTCTTTTGCATTAGGTGTTGATGCTTAAACCTAGTGATTGCATCCAGTTTAGGAATTTTTAATATATGGTGAAAATCTGCAAAAAAAGAGTGCAAGTCTTATGAAAGTATATAAAGTAATTGTCTCGCTTCAGCAGTTTTGATTGGGGTGAGTTTGAAGAAATACTGTTTTTCAGTATGATCCTTTTAAATTAAGGGGAAAAGAGGCTGAAGTTGATGTGGTAAGCTTTAAAGCTGTACCAATTCAAGTTTAAGCCAGAGACATCCTTTTAGAAGGGCATTTTTGTTTATTCACCATTCTAAGAACTCATATAAAATTAGGTTTTATAAATGCAAATGTCATATTATTCTAAATTTGGAATGTTAAGCTTTTGATGGATTGGAGTATATGAATTTTTATAAGAAGTTCTTAATGAAGAAAGAACTAGAAATTAAAGTAGGCCTCTAAATTAATTCTCCTAATTTTCTAAGCTTAATGGATTGCAGAAAAACCAAATGATGAAAGTAAAGAAAGACCTCTCTAAATGCCTATTTTATATCATATCTCTTCTATCATGGGATCTGTGTGTGCATATGACTAAGAGTTGAAATCAGTGATAGCAGAATAAAATTTTAGTGAAAGGGCCACCTTCCACTAAACCCAAGAGATCTTAAATATCATGTTTCAGGAGTTCAATGGCATTACAGATTTCTGAGTGAACTTTATGCCATCTTTAATTTTTCATTTATGAGAAGTGCCCCAGAACCTGTGAGTATCTGTTAACTTTTACAGTTGGGAAGCATATTGTTTGAGAGGGCCTGAAGTCTTTTATCCTACTGAATTGCCAGAAAAACTGGAAGCAATTAAATATTCCTGATGCATTTTGTGACCCTGGCATTAAAAATGTGTGAGCTTCATGAGGAAAAAAATAACGAACATGGACTGTATTGTATATTTTGCTTTCTTTCTAAATTGGTAGTCAGCAGAAACTACAAAGAAATGGGCTTGTGAGCAAAAGAAAGAAATTCCCTCATTTACCATTTCTATTTTAATTTATTATTTTGTGCAAATACACTGCCTACACCTTGAAGTCAGTCATAAAACACTGATGATGTAGGTGAAGTGGAAAAGCAGGTTAGATTTAAGTGCATTACTTCTCAAATAAACCATAGATCAGGAGACTTTTAGTTAGTCCAAGGAAAGAAAGATAAATACTAATTGAGCACATTTATTATTCATTTGTCTTTGCTTTAGATTTAATTTGGCAATCACTTTGATTGTTAGAACTTCACTAGAAAAAAAAATACCTGTTTCTTTATGCCTCTTCATATTTATTTACTCTTTATTATTGCGTTTATGGAAAGTTTGCTTGGGAGGAGTTTCTTAGAGAGTGACGTGGTTTGATGGTGACAAACATCAAGTGTTTGGATGTCGTGACAAGGAAAAAGGCTAGAAGGAAAAAAAAACTTGTTTGGATTAGAGTTTTATGTTGTTTTTTTTCTCCTAGACTAATATGAGAGAACTAGATGAGTTTGTGAAGCCTCTAATGGAAACGTCATATGCACTTGGCTCCACTGAAGTAACTTTATTGATTTGTGCAGTGAAATCGTCCTTGCAGAACAAGATCTAAGTGATGAGGTTCAAGATTTATAGTAACTTGGTCGGCCAGCTTAGAAGGCTGAAATTACAGCCAAACACTCATTCTTTATGTTAATATTTTTTAGACAAAAGGTCAAAACAACCCGTTTTGAGCTTGCAGTGAATCTAAAGCCAACTGAAATGCTGCAGACATTTTGTTTTAGTGATATCTGTTCTGTCTCATTGGCTCATGGAAAGTCACACGCTCTCAGGCTCCAGTATGAATTGCCAGAGTCAGTAGGTGTGTATTTTTTTCTGTATAAAATTTGGTAACTTAGTTCCTAGAAAATAGACTTCTCATTCAGAGGGTATATTTTGCCCTTTTCCTTCCCCTAGAATAGTGCTTCTATGTTGTCTGCTATTTCAGGAAGAAAAAGGGCAGTAAAATTTAAGACTATATTTTTGCATCTTCTAGGCCAGTCCAGCCATTGGTCAGACACAGAATGGAATACACTTATTTCTCACTAAATATGGAATGAATTACCATCATATTATGTATAATTGATTGCACAGTCACTTTCAGAATATGTGATCATTCTGAGGATATCTTTGAAGTTCTGATTTTTAAAATATATGTGAGAAAAATACACATTAAGAACATTTTCACGTAAACATTTTGAAGGGCTAGGTGAAAATATGTCAGTTGTTTGGGGGTTTGGTTGTTGTTGACATACATCTATTTTAGCTGGGTTGTTAGAACCATCTATACACTTGGGAGGAAAGCCTGCTTTTAACCTAATGTTGGCAAAGCTCTTTGATGAAATGGAAAGAGGAGTAGTTTTTTAATTCCATAGACTTGTGCCATAATCATCACTCAGTTGTGTAATTGACTGCTAAATAAACACCTTCACTATCCAGGCAGAGGAAAGACAGGGGCAGTTTTGTACAATAAAAGCAAGAGTATGTACCATTGTTCAAAACAAACCAAAAACCTACTTGCTTGGAGTGTAGGAGGATGGAGTTTTTTATACTAACCTTGACCTTTACATATGCCTTGGGGGAAGCAAGGTGTTCATGGAGCTCCGTGGGAATGTTTGAGACTGATTGGGAACTGGAGTATATCCTGCCTTTCTTGCTGACCACAAAAACACATCTTAAGATAGAGAAAGAAAGCTTTCTCAGACTTGTAAAATACAAACATGGCTGTCTGTGCTATAAATTGCAAATCAGAGTATGAAGAGTAACTCCTACCCTCAATTTACATCCTCCTGGGTGCAGCAGTGACAGAGGGTATGGGAGTAGAGCTCTGTCCCTGGTGCCTGAGCAAGTTGGGTGTGGTTTAGAGCTTTTCTGATTTTTTTTGTGTTGTTTTTTGTTTTGTTCTTAATGTTTTTAATATAATCTTAGGCAATGTCCAAACAGCAAGATATGACATGTAACCCTTGGGGCATGTAGCACCACTCCTTGATTTGGTGAAAAGTTTGGTGGTGTGCTTGTGCAATACTTAATTATGCCACTACAAATGATCATGCAGAACTGAAATTTGCACTGACATGTATTTGTTCAGGTTTTGTAATGGTACAAGATAAATTACACTTTATATATACTGGTATTACACTTAAGTCTACTTATTGCCTTATGATGTAATGTGACAACTGAAAAACTGTACTAGCGAGCAGCACTGAGCCCACTGAAGAGCATGATGAACAACTTTGTATAATTTTTTCAATATAAACTTACACTTTTATTTACATTGCTAATTTGTGCAAATTTTGACAGGCACTGAGTATTATCCTGTACATATGAATATTGCTAGTATAACTTGAATTTTTTTAAAGCAGGTTAAGATTTCAAAAGTTGGGGTTTTCTCCTTTCCATATAAATGTTCTATTAAAAACATTTGTGGTTTATGATCTACATAATGCTTTTTTTGTCTTTTAATAGGTGAATGTCTATGTGCTGGGAAAAACTTTCCTTGTGTTGGCCAGAGAACTCTGCATAAATGCTCCAGCAATAGGTATTTTTTTAATGATTTGACTTTTGACTATTTGAGTCTTTTTTCCCTATGGTTACTTGAAAAAAATATGTATGTATATATACACAGTACTGTATGTTAATACTCAAGTAGTAACTTTATAGTGAAGCTGGAATCAATCCAGGCAGAGAAGCATTACTGACTATAAGAGCCTGTTCTCCTTTATGGAAGAGCTTTTTTGGAACTAGATGCTGTTTTCTCTTGCAAATAGTTTTGTTGCTTTTTCCAAGCATAATTTGGGCTATACTAAGACAATGGACTGACAACAAATTTGTGTGTGTCAGCAAGCTCCTACAGGCCTGTCACGCTTCAATTCCACAGATGCAATATTTGATAAGCATTTGCCAAATTTACTATCAGTCCATCACCTGTAGCTGAGCTGTTCAGTGCTTGAAATACAAGTGGCTTGGTGGAAAATGAGGAGCAACTTTTTCCAAACATGTGAATAACTTCTAATAAGTCAACACTGAAATTGTTGATAACTGTGATAGGAAGGTGGGGTTTAACCTGTTGAAAGGATATAGGAGCCATTCTCTAGGTTGTGGGTTTAAGCCAAGAGAATTTGTGCCAATTCCAGTTAAAAGAGTGCAATTATAGTGAGATCTTGTGACTGTTATCCACCTCTGTGTAGGAATTATCTGCCTGCATCTTTCCCCACTCTCACTCCCACTCTTTTATCTGTATGGAGAGAATCAGATGGCTGTGTTGCAGGACAGCACAGGCACACCCCTCAGCTGTACTGGGCTGGCACAGGGCTGCTGCCTCTGCAGCAAGGGGAGCAGCAGCTCGCACACAGAGCAGCGCCCGGGCGGGCAGCAGCAGGCAGCACATCCCCAGCTCTGCTGCTGAGGTCTTGTTCTCAGTGATTCACTTCCCTTCTTATTTTTCATTACTTTTTTCATCTTTTTTAAGAGAGAAAACAGGCAGGATTTGCATTGCAGCTTAGTTTCAAGGTGAGAATTAATGCAGCTTGGGAAAAGGCAAACATGTTAGATGTAGAGGTACTTGTTATACACAGAAAAAATACTGTTTTAGACTGCTGTTTGAGTGCTCTCTTCCAAGCTCATCCTAAGAATTACAAAATCCAGTAAATATTTCCAATTGGCTCAGCTATGATGATGAGACCTTTGAGAAAAAACTTTTATCACTTTCTGAGGAAAGTACTGGCATAGAATGACTGCTGATAATGCTTGAGACTGTTTTTGAAAAAAAAGAGCAGGAGGAAAGACCCAACAGCTTTTGTTTTTTTTTTTGAGGTGGCTTATTAGTAATCTTAAGTGAACCTAAACACCATCTTGCAAGTATTTTTCTAAAGCCTGCTGCTCTGTATAAGGATGGGATGTAAATTCAGATAGTGTCTGCCAGTAATACAGCCCTGGGCTAAATTTGTGATGCAGCCCTGTCACAGAATTAATTTCATCTGTGTGTCTTGACTCTGCCCATTCAAGGGGGGCTGTAGTTTGACAGGTGCAAGTGGCAGTGTTGCTCTTTGGTGGGCAGGCTGGAGGTTAACAAAGATGCTGCATGTGAAGGGGCATTAGGAGTTTTCAAAAATAACAACAGGATGATTTTGATCGGCTTTGATTACACTGTTTGTCTGTCTCCAGCTTGGGCAACACACAAAAAACCCTCAAACATCAGCTCCTTTTCTCATGAAGGGAAAATAAAGGCTGCTGATGGATAGTTTCAGTTACCAAGAGAGGGAACCTTCCTATTTGCTGGTTGGATGCATACAGGGACCAGACTACAGTGTCATCACCCCTGTTAGCTGTACATGAATTAACACACACGAGCCATAAGGTCAGCAAAGATCAAGTACACAGGATTTAGGGCAAGTAAAAATGTTTTATATTTCACAGATTCGTAAACTGCTCTAGTTTAGAACATTCTGTTTGAGTCAGCTGCAGTCTGCAAGTTAGTTATCTATATACAAAATAAATGCACAGTACGTGCAAAATTTAACATTTTTCTGCATGTTGCAGTCTTAATTAAGTCAAATAGCTTATGAATAAATAAAATAAGATTAAATTCAAGAGCATTCCTTCACTTATTTGTATAGCCTGATGTAGCAGATAGGTAAGTAGCGTAACATTCCATACTGCTGCAGAGTTCGTAGTAAAACCGAAAAATCCCTTAATGTGCATCGTTGCAGCACTGGAATACAATCAAGGTGAAATGCATCATGCATAGAAAATGAGCTCAGGTATTTGTCCTCCTTGTACTCCGGTTCCATTAGTACTGTCCGAGGAGCACTGGAACTGGAACGTCACTTTCCCGCACTGCACTTCAGTCATTCCCTCTTGTCCAAAGTAACTGAGTTCGTTACCATCAAGAATAGCACTTACATTGTAAAACGTGTCTTGCTCAACCTGCACAGGGTGTTCAAACCACACAGAGAAGGTGTTACTGGAGCCGTCGGAGGTAAACTTTGTCAGATTTTGAGCAAGGACAACGCCTAAGCGCTTCAGTTCGATTTTGACGCTGTATTCAGCTTTGCCACAGCTTGACCCATACAATCCCAGTCCCGCTATAAATATCCGTTTGTCTACGGCAAACTGAATACTGTCACATCGCCCCCGGTACCTCCACTGATTGCTGCGATACGCAGACGACTGAAACCGATGGCAGCGCTGAGGCACCAGTCCTTTTCTTTTCGTCAGGGGGAACTCTAATTTGGGTTTATTTGCGGCTGTGTACCAGAGGAATATGTTGTGTGTCTCCTCAAGGGTGAGGATGTCGGACTGGGCAGCTCCGTTGGCAAACTCTTCCAAAGTCATGGTTGGAATCCGCACCAAGTACAAAGCTTTCCCTAATACATTCCTCTTGTTGCGCGGCGTCACCGGCAGCCCTTGCCTTTTGCATTCAGCCTCTGCCCAGTTGAGAACAGCCTCGAAAACTACCACTTCCTTGGTGTTGAGTGCTTCCCGGGTTACAATGATCTCTAGTGTTTGTTGATCTATCTCACAGAAGCCCTCTGACTTCAGTGCCATTTCTGCCTGAGCATCAATCACTTCCCAGCAGCGCTGCGTCAGCTCTGGCTCCTCGAAGAGCCTGCTCTGAGACAGCAGGACACAAGCGTTCTTCGCTTCTAAGCTGGTCTCCAAAAAATTGACGCAAGCCTTTGCTAGGGCCGGCACGATGTACTTCTTGGCAGCATAGAGTGTAGCCAGAACTGTGTCAGCTTCCAGGTCTATTTCATCACTATACATGTATCTAGATGGGGGGGGGGGGGGGGTGAAAAAAAATTAGTTTCTCAGGAAAAAAAGTAGGCCATGAAAATAATCTATATTCGTCTTTGCTGGCAGTGAATCTGACATTCAATATTTGTCAGCACATTAGGTAAACAGCATTAAGTGCATATTGCACAATGTCAATTAGGAGATGTATATTTTATAAGCTACTTTGATTCTGTCCGTGTAATTAGCAGACTTGTAGTGGCCACTTACTTTAATAGGATTAGAAAGGCTGCAGGTTCCACATCTGGTATATGGATTTCAGATTTGACCTCTGCGAGATCGCCATAAAACATAGCGTAGAAGACAGAGCTACCAACTGCCAAAACATACTGGAAAATAAAGAGAGAAGCCTCAGTAACATGGATCAGGAACAGCTGAGCGTGCAGGCTTTCCTAAAAGCTACATTTAGCGAAAGTTACAAGCTGCAGTGGAAGCAGAACACTGCCTTAGACTGCTCCCTTTAATTGCAGCGTATGTGAATTACTTCTGGGATTTGACAAGAACTATAATTAGAAAAAAAAAAAAAAAAGTGGACCTAGTTGTAAGGCAAGGGGGAGAAGGCGACCTGCACAGCAGCATTAAAAAGCCAAAAAATGATCTGCACAAACCTTATGGGCAGGAACTTTCTTGGATGCCCCTGGCGGGCCCACGATGAAGTGAACGTCAGCCATGAGTTCGTTATTGAACATCAGCGCGTTCCTGCAAGCAGGGGAGGGGGGAGAAGCCGCGTTAGCCGCGGGCTGCCCCTCGCCCGGTGCCCCAGCCTCCCGCCGGCGGCCCCGGGGCTCCGGCCCAGCCCCGCGCTCCCGCCGGGCCGGGGCGCAGGTGCACAGGGCGGGCGCCTCGCCTCTCTCCGTGTCCCGCCCGCCCGGGGAGGGTCCGGCGGGCCTGGCCCTTACCTCTCCCGCAGCGTGGGATGGAAGGATTGCCAGTTGGCGCTCTCCAAGTTGTTGTTGTTGAGGTTTTGGAGCTGGGGCGGCGGGGGCGGCTGGGCGCTCTGCTGGAGCTGCAGGGCGTTCTTCTTGCTGTTGGCAGCGGTGGCGGCGGCGGCGGCGTTGCTGTTTGCAATGTTAGTGTTGGTGCTGGCAGGGTAAAGTTCTGCAGCCATCTTCTTCTTCAGGGACAGGGGCACTATCTCATAGCATCCTGGCACCTTGCCGTTTGACCTCACACTCTTTTTGGACTTCTTTAAGGTCTCTGGAAGCAGAAGAAAAAAAGTCAAACACTTCATGATCCTGCCATTGAGGCAACCAGGGGGCAGTGGCATGAGCAAGAGAACTAAACAGATCCCAAATGCGAGTCCCACTATCAAGATATTTTGTACGCTTCTAGATGCAGGGTGGCCTTTGGTTTTTTTGGAGTGTGTGCCCGCTCTTTGGTTACCGGCCCGACGCACCTTTCCGGGGGGAAAGGGGTGATGCT
The DNA here is from genome assembly GCF_048771995.1 of Taeniopygia guttata. Classification (NCBI taxonomy): domain Eukaryota; kingdom Metazoa; phylum Chordata; class Aves; order Passeriformes; family Estrildidae; genus Taeniopygia; species Taeniopygia guttata. Next base: position 57,638,189 of record NC_133030.1, on the reverse strand, counting down.
GTGTCGGATCAGTGCCAGCGCTCACCTTGGCTTGTGGGGGGGTCCCAGCCTCCACGGCACTGCCACGACTGCAGCGGGGAGCCCGAGCAGGGCCGGCAGACAGTTCCTTCCCCAAGGAACGGGGAGAGAAAAATTAATTAAGAAAAAAAAAAAAAAAGGAGAAACCAAAAAAAAAAAAAAAAAGGCAGCCAAAATCCAGCAACAAAACCCCAGGAATCCGGCAGAGGCGGTGGGTCAGGAGCGAGAGTCAATCCACAAATCCTCCGAGTGCAGCAGCCCGGCGAGGGTGAAGCGCAGCCAGCCGCCCGATCCCCGCTGCCAGTGCTCCGCTCTGTCCTTCCCGGCCCGGCGGGGGCACATCCGCGGCGGCCGGGCCGAGCCGAGGCGGCGGCTCCCTGCAGTCCCGCTCCCGGGCGGCCCCGCCGCCGCTCGCACCAACTTTGCTCCGGTCCCCGCGGCGGCCGCCGCCGTTGCTGTTGCTGCTCCTCCGCGCTCCTCCCGCCCGCGCCAGGGGCGCTGCTGCCCGCGGGGCGCCCCGGCTCCTCCGCGGCGGGCGGGAGGGATGCGGCGCTGCCCTGGGCGCTCCCTTGGCGGTGGGATGCAGCGCTGCGCGGTCGGGCTCGGCGCGGCTCTGCCGGGCCCTGCCTCCGCCTCCCGCACTAAGAGGCAGCGGCCGCGCCGCGCGTCACGGCCGCCCGCGCCAATGGCGAGCGCCGGGGCGCGGCAGGGAAGGGGCCGCCCCCGGCCGCCCGTCACCCGCCTCCCCGCGCCTACGTGCGCAGCGCCGAGCGCCCGCCGGGAGCGAGCCCCGCGGTCCCCCGCCGTCGGTGACCCCGCACCGCCCGCTGTCCCCGCTCCGACCGCAGCGGGATAGGCGCGGAGGGACGCGGGGCAGCGCGGGGGGAAGCGCGGAGGGGGCGGCCCCGAGCGCGCAGCGCCGTTCCCGGGCGGCCCGGGCGGGGGCGCCGCCGCTCCGCGCTGCGCCGGGCGGGGGAGCCGCGGGGCCCGCCCGGGGCGCGGGGCCACGGCCGCGGCGGGGCTGCTCGGACGGGGGACGCTGCTGGGCTTCCTCCTGATTCCCCGCAGCCGCCCTGCCCTCCCTGTGCGCGCCCTCCCCGCCCATCCTCCGGGATCGTTCTGCGGGGACTGTCCCATTTCTGTGCCCGTTCCCTGGGGGCGACCCGCTGCGGGCCCTGCCGCTTTCAGTAGGAAGCAGTCTGTGGAGCCCGACTCGAACTTGTTCTTACATCCCCTCTTAGTGACTGTGTGGCATCAAAGTTCTTCCAAAATTCCAAGTTCCGAGTCAGAGTTGGGATCAGGAGAGAAGGGAAAGTCTTCAGCAGAACACATGCTCCTTTCTTAAAACACGAAATAATGCTTTTCTTGTGATTTCTGCTTCATGGCCCCCAACATCCCCTGTGAGGAAAACCACCGGAGTTTTGCCCGACTGTAACTTGCTCGCGTGTGGAGGGGCTGCAGCCCCAGAGGTCACCCAAAGTCAAAGGGACTCTCCTGCGAGCAGGGCGCCCGTTGGTGCCTCTGGAACGAAGCAGCGTGTTTGGGGTTTGCAGCTGCTAACAGTTCTTACTTATTTATTTTCAAATGTTTGCATCCATGCAGGACATGTATATGCTAACCTGGGCTTAGCCTCTGATTTATATATTCACTGTGCTACTTTTTTTTTTGTTTCTTCAAGGCTTGCTATTTAAAACCCACCCACGTATTCATTTTCTGACTGTTTGGTAGCTTCAGAATTCAAATTAACGATGTGCAATGTTTTGTCAAATGACCTGTGGGCATGAATGCCAGCACAAATGTCTGAACGGCTACAATGCAAACGTGTAAATGCTCCTGAAATTCAGCTCTGAAACTCGGCTCCAAAGAGAGAGCTGAGAGTTTCTCCTTGCAATCTGGTGAGGTATGTGGTGAATAGAATGGTGGTAATTCTGCTCCAGTTGGTAGTATTATTAAACTGGCCAAACTTCAGTCCTGTAAAGTTTGACTCCACATAAATAATGGATTGATTGACGAGATAACTGAAAAGGGGGTTTTCCTACAGGTGAGCCTATTTGTTTGCATTGTGTATTACTATTATTAATTCAATACAATTACTAGAGGGTACCCATAACCATGGTAAGTGTAATTGTTGTATCTATTCAAAGCAAGCTATTGAAGATTACTTGATTTGTGCTAAAACCAGTAACAGGGCTACAAAGAAAATTGCCAGGGGAGGGAGGTCTTGGGCTGTATGTCCCTTCCAAAGATGCCAGGTGGATTTTACCAAAATACCCCCATTGGCAAGGGTGAAATATTTTCTGATAATAGTATGTCAGATAACAGGGTGACCAGAAGCATTTCCAACTGTTTCATCAACTACAGAATTAGTTATTAAAGTATTTTTGGAACAAATAATTCCAAGATATGGGATTGTGGAAGCAATAGACTCAGCTAGGGGAACTCCTTTTGCAGGAAAGATCCTTCAAGGGTTTGACTGCTTTAGGAATGCAGTGGAACCGCCATCCCCTGGCATCTCCAGAGCTCAGGCTGAGTTGAAAGAATGAATAGAGAAATAAAGAAACACCTTTTGAAGCTGGCGATAGAAACCAAGATGCCGTGGGTATGTCTCTTGCCACTGTCTTGGGCAAGAATAAAGGCCAGACCCAGAGGAGATATTTATTGTCTCTCTTTGAACTGATGTTGGAATTCCTTACTCTTGTAATTCTCATCCTAGTGGGGGTATGGAAATAAGTGATGTATATTTAAAGAAATATGTGGCCAGCATACTGTCTGCTCCATTCTGGTGGCTGCAGGAGCTGAAGCTGGGCACTCTCTGGTAAGAAGAGATGGAAAAGCAAACCAGGCATTACTCCATGTTCCTGGAGTGCCAAGAGCAAAGTTTAAACGTATGTTGAACCCCAGTCTATGGCTTCTGAAAGGTTGGGTTTTTTGTTGTTGAATTTGGAATATGTAATTTCTCTAGAGTACAGCTTCATAAAGTCATACTTGGAAGTGCAGAACAATTGTCCCTAGAATAATGGAGATTGGTAAAGTTCTCCTAAACCTTTCGTTTTTTGGCTCATGTTTGGGAGAGAACTGCAACCTGGAATTTCTTCGGTTTTGAGGGAATTTGAGGTTGGAAGTTCTTGTTTTATAAGTGGCTTTCATTTAAATGCTTCTGCGGGGCTGACAAGCATTATCACCTATGGTGTGATCTTGGTAATTATGGATAGCAACAGGGCATCATTGTTAGAACTTGGTGCTAAATGAAGCTGCTTTGATTAGCTGTAAATCCCTAAGATTTTTACAGTATTTTGAGCTGAATGTTCATCTTTATCGGTTTAAGTGCCCACATAGGGGATCAGCAGAGGAAATTGAGTTGAGAGTAATAGTTAACAATTTACCGTACATCATGGATTTTCGGTCAAGTGATAAAAGGCTGGCAGGAAATGAGAAATTGATATCTCAACTAAGAGTAAACATGTGTTAAGTGTAGCTTTTACAAGATTGTTTGATAAATTATAAATTGGTTTAGGCAGAGCACAGCCTGTACTGACATATTTTGGTTAGTTTGAAGCTTTAACACCAACGCCTGAAATAAGTTTATACATCTGGAGGCAGATCTGTGGCCGATGTAAATTGTCATAGTGCTAATGATGTTAATTGTGTTCCAACACTTTTTGCTGATGGAAGTCTGCTTCAGTGTCTGTAATAAACAGTGTTCTGTATTATTGGAATATGAGTCTGAGAAGCAGCTGGAATTAACTTTGAAGGTAACTAGATTTTATTAGGGAGGATTTTAAGCAAATTAATTTTTTTTCAAGTTTAGCTGGTAGTTAGGTTTGAAATGAAGCATGCAAGTTACCTTGTTACTTTTTGAAAGATGTTGGAAGAGAGCTGTTAGACGTTTTGGGAGAGATGTTAGAAATTTTGGGCCTAAATCGTGTCCTCATTCTTCAAAAGCTTTTGTAAATGCTCCACTTTGGGCATGATTTCCCTGGTACCAGTATCACTGCTCACGTGTCACAGACAGCGTGTGCAGCCTTGGATGCTGAAAGGCGTGTAGGAATGTTTGTCCAATGCTTTAAACATCTCTTGTCTAGAGAGCAAGAAATGATTTTGGTTTAGGTTACCTAAAAAAGTGCTTTTAAAGCCCAGTGGTAGAGGATCCACCCAGCAGCACAGTCTGTGTTTGCTGAGGTGAAGCCAGACCAGCCCAGCAGCCTCGCTGCACTGCATTTCCTACATCGGTGTTAGGGTTAGGCATAACTGTGTTGCTTTCTGTTGCAGATCCGTGTTTGTACATTCCCCGCTTTGCACACATGCTGGAGTTTGGGGATAAGAACCACGAGGTGTCCATGACGGCTCTGCGGCTGCTGCAGAGGATGAAGCGGGACTGGATGCACACCGGGCGCCGGCCCTCGGGGCTCTGCGGGGCAGGTACGGCTGAGCCTGCCCGTGTCCCTTCCCAGCCAGCACAAGGGATGGGAAAGCCTGGACCAAACCAGGCCTTCCCCTCCTCATTGGTGATACCCACCTTTTAGGGGTTTGGTTCTGTCAGACAGATTATATAGGTCTTCATCGAAATAGTTTCTGAAACTATAACTTCATTTTTGCCCTTGCTCCTACAGTACTTGCTCAGACCTTTTGTAGCTTACAGTTTGAATTTTTTTTTAAGCTCTTTTCTGGTGCTTTTCTTGCCCCCACTCTGCAGGCTCTAGCTGCTAAAAGGTTTTTTTGTCAGCTAAAATGACACCATTAGTACAAGCACTTTGATTTGTGTCTTTACACAGAGTCTTATGCAAGAAGTGCCCTCTTTGACCTGTTTTGTGAAACTATTTTTTTCTCTTTCTTCGTCTTTTTCCAAGGTCCATCACTGTCATGATGCTTGCACAAAACTTCTGGGTTTAGGAGGGCCAGGTTAAAAGATAGTAGCCAGTGGGGTCAGAGTAACGAAGAGTGTAGTTAGTCACAGAGATCATGTATGTGCTTTATTTTATTTGAAACATCTTACATGTTTATCCATGAATGAGAAGTATTGCTCAAACTTTGAGAACCCAGGACTATACAAATTTTTTTTTTTGACATTTCTAGCCCCTTTTCGTTAATAGTATTTGATTGTTGCACATTTCTAAAAATTTGAATATAGGCTATGGGAGAGCAGTCTGCTCTTTGATGTGTTACATGGGCTGTATCCACACGAGCAAGTAATTTAATTCAACAGACACAGATCAATAGATGGAAGCAGGTGGTGCTGAGCCCCCTCCATCCATCCATGCAATATGCAGCTCACATGTTGGACTGTGGACTGGGTTTAGTTTGGCTCCCTGGCTTAAAAGTCTGTACCACACAAAGCTCAAATGACCAGTTGTTAGTTCAGCCCTGATGTTCCTGTTAGGAGCACTTTAAACACACACCACTGAGCTCTGGTTTTGTTTCCTCTATAAAAAAGCACTTTTTTATGCCTTAAAACTGCTCTGTGCAATGAGCTACTGTATGATGAGTGGGGGTGGTGCTTCAAAACAGAGCTGGTGATCTGAATCAAGACACCATGTAAATGCAACTGGTTATCTGGCTGTGTAGAGGGTCTTGCAGGAGAGCACTTGGGCACTAGCAAGACAGGGATAGTAGTCGCAGCAATGAGGAGCCCAGCTTAGGCACATTCAGTGTTTCTCTGGAGATCTTTTTACTTTGGGCATAATTCAGTGAGTTCTGCTAAAAAGATGGTAAATAAGTGGTTATTGAAATATTCTTGTGCTGTAGATAACCACGGTTTCCCAAATGTTAAAGTACAGAATTTTTCAAGGTGCTACTTGCACTTGGCTTAGCGGGTAGAAAGCAAATTTTGTGAAGTCAGGTCCGTCACCAGTATTCAGGGACACAGCTGAGCATAGGCATTTACCAACTCTTTAGCTGAAGACAGGGACATAGAGAGGGTATAGTTACCTGACTGTTTTCTGCTTTTCTTCAGGAAATTTCCCTCTTTTTGATATAAACTTTCTCTGCTTGTTCCCTAGCTCTGCTAGTGGCAGCAAGAATGCATGATTTCCGACGGACTGTTAAAGAGGTCATCAGGGTGGTGAAGGTTTGTGAGTCTACATTAAGGAAAAGGTCAGTGCAGTCTTACTGCTTTTATCTTTGGTTTACAGTACTGAACAGTGATATAGTCTAAAATAAATATTGGAGAAAACCAGGTTATTTTTTTAAGTGCCATGAATCAAATAAGTATATGTTTTAGCTGGTCATTTTAAAGTACTAACATCTTGCCTCTTATGTAAGGCCTCAAATGCTCAGCAAAGATGATAAGGAGCACTGTGCCTATTTAACAGGTGAAGACTTGAAGGCAAAATTATGCTATGTCAGTAATGTTAACAGTATTGTCATGTCCTCAGAAAAAATAATTTATTGATTCTCAAAGCTGACAGTCTACTGTGAGATTTTTTTTCATTAATTCAGAAGCCAAGTGATGAAAAGTCTTGTCTTTAAGCTGTTATTGAACAGAACTTTTCAAAATATTTTGCTGAAGTGTTCATTTTTGGTAGTGTTGCATTGCTGATACATAGAAGACAACACAGTGAACCTAATGATAAGTTCAGTGAAGGATCCCCTGGGAATTTCCCAAGTACCTTTTTATTTTTTTAAAGACCAAATAATATTTTCCAGAGTTTAATGATGTAAACAAATACCCACTTTCTGTCATTTTACTTTTGAAAAGTTGTAACATACTCTTTCCCCATAGGTTGAGTTAAAAATGAGCTAACAGACATACCATGATTTCTGTTGCCCACAGCTGGAAATTCTTCTATCACCATTATATTCTGATGTTTGTTTCCCCAAGGTCTGTCTTTGGAAAGCTTCCTTAGTGTCTCTCTTCACCTTGCTGGGATCAGCTTAAGCACATCCAGTTGAGCCTAATACTTGTTAAAAATATTCACTCATTAATTGTGGAAAATGGTTTTGTCCCAGATCTTCATTGGTGGAACAGGAATTATGTTGTTTTCCAACTATGCATGGGTGGTATAGGGATAAATCTAAAGTGTTTTAAATGCTTCAAGGTACTACAGCTATAAGGATGGGGCAGTACCAATGCCACCTTTTTTTCTCTGGCCAAGAGGTCATGTGTTTCAGTTGTGCATTTTGTATGATTAATGAGTTATGCACCACAATCTACTCCAAGATGCTTTGGTTAAATAGCTAAAGAGTTTGTACTTACTAAGAAAATAAGCATAATAAATTAGAGTTGGAAGGGAACTTAATTTGAGGAATTGTTTCAAGTGAGAAAATCTTACTTCAAAATTCATGCTTTGAAATGTTTACTCAAGTCACACACATCAACTAAAATGACAGCCTTATTTACTTTGACAGGGTAAACGTGACAGCTGAATTATTTTCAGGCAGCTATAATTACAACTATTTATCACGAATCTATAAATTTGATTGATGTTTTTCAAATAAGAGCACGTTATATAGTATTTAACGAAGGCAAATAAAAAAAAATACCTTTGAATAACTCTTTCTGCACTCTGGTGTTTTTCCTCTTCTTTCAAGAATTCCTTTCAAAATGCCATCAAATAGAATTTGTCTAAATGAATAAGAACTTATTTCACATTCTTAAAAATTCTTTTGCTTCTCAGTTTGATGTGCAGTTTTATTTCCTTTTAATTATAGTTACTCTGGTTGGTAAAGAGTAGCTGCTACTGTTTTTTATGAAGGTGTTGGATGCTGTGCTCACTGCTGATGGCTTTGCCTTGACAGCTCCAGAAGGGAAACCCAACATGAGTCCAGATAATTGTGACACTTCCAGCCTGCAGGATCTGCTGTGTGGTTTGATTTAGCTCCCAGTTGGCTTCCTGGGGAAGCACAGACCATTGGGAGCTGGGTTTGCTTTGGTGCCTGTGGCAGAAATCTGCAAGGGAAGGCCCCACATGGTGTGGGTGTGCCTGGAGGGGACAGCAGTGTGTGGATGAGGATGCAGGAATGATGCTCTTTTAGAAATCCTGATTGAGAATTCCTGGAAATGTTTAGGGAAGACCCTCAGCAAGGGGTGGCAACCCTTCCCTGAGAAAAGCCCTATTTGTGGTCCTGGCAGAGCAGCTGGTGGGACTGGATTAGTTCATCCTGCTGTCCATCAGCTGGAGAGCACCAAGCCACTGCCTGGGCTGTGTCCTTTCTCTGCTCTGAGCTGGAGGAGTAGCTCTTGGGAGGAGGTTCACAAAAATATGAAGTATCTCCAGGTCATAAAAATTCACGACCTGGTCATCAGGGGAGTCTATTTTGGAAGGAAAAAGCGACAAAGCATGGCCCACGTGTGCTGTCACTCATCTTCCAACCAAGAGTTCTTAATTTGGCACTGGTTTGGTTAAAAAGCAGTGCTTGTTTATTTTTAATGTGAGTGGGTTTTCGGTAATATTGGTAGAGAAAACTTTGTAGTCACTTTGCAGGGGCCTTCCAGCTTTATGTTTTGAAGCACACAATTAAAATGTAAAGCTTGTTGCTGTTGTTGAAAGTGAACTTATTAAATATTAATAAATGCATTGATAATTCTATCTCGTTTCCAGTCTAATTGAAATTATATTAACTTATATATCACTTATATATTCAAAGTACTGTACAAATATTAGCTAATTAGTCAAATTGTTATTTTCTATGTAATCATCCATGGAGGTAGCAGGAATTAACTTTTAATAAACCCAGTCTTTTTATTTCGTTCAGTCCTCACATTTGTGCCTGTGTTCAATGCACCTGTCTTTGCCTCTGTCTTTTTAACCTTTAAATTTTCTGTCCCTTCATCTTTTTATTCACCTCTTGCATGCTTTCTCTGCATTCTACATTTTGTGTTATCTTCAGTAAGAGTAATTTTTGTGATACTTGTCCATTGTGCATTATCTAATACTGTGCAGTCCTTGTGCCTGTTTGAAAATCTTAGGCACTTCTTCCATAGAATTAAAAAAAAAAAATCATCAGCTTATCTTTCTTAGCATTTGCATTTTGCTGCTTTGACTTGTTCACTTTATCTTTAAATTGAGCTGCTTTTTGCATTAAAAAATACTTCTCAGTTCCATAAAGTACTATCTGCTAAAAAACTTGTTTGTGATGAACTTCAGAAGCAGTAAAGCTTCATTTGGAAGAAATTGGAACAAAAGGCTGGAGTGGGTTTATTAAATAGCTTATTTTTGAGGTGAATGGTTTATTTCTCACAACCTCATCATGTTTTGGGAAGGAAGGCAAGACTTGTTACGAAGGAGCTTCATTTACCAGTTGTAGATGCTGCAGGGACTTTCATAAATGGGGTCCTTTGCTTATATCCTGGGGACCCTGTCACAGCTCTTTCAATGACTGAGGTGGTAATTTTCTGGAAAAATTAAAGATTTATGCATAGAGATTAATGTTCTGAATGTACTGCCTGCAGTTTGTTTTTTTTTTTTTTTTTTTTTTTTTTTTTTAATTTCTGTAATATGTGGCTAGCATAAACCTTGTGTGTGTCTCAAGCTGGACAGATGACTGAGAGAGCAGGCAAAGAGAGGAGCCAATCTGTGCAGGAGTCTGGAGTCAGGATGAGAAGGGAAGGTAACAGGGACATGGGTGGCTGTGAGATGGCTGTGAGGTTGTTGTTGCTCAAAACACCAAATCCCTATCAAGGCCAGGACTGAAGGGAAAGGCGTGTAGAAGTCAGTGTTGGGCTGTGATCCAAGTACAGCCATGCTAAAATTCTGTAGAGGGTATCCAGCGAATCAGGGAGAGCTGGCCCACCTGAGGTGTTTGAGCATGGAGGGGCTGAAGATGCTCAGGATGTCAGAGTCGTGTCAGGGCTCTTGCTTGAAGTGTGATGTGGAGAGAAGCGTTTAGAACGCCAGGAAATTTATTTCATGTGAAGGGCCTGGTGGTGGTGTCTGCTCTGATCTCAGCTCAGCAACTGAGCAGCTCCTCTGCTGGCTGCCATAAGCTAAACTGAGAAATATCTCATGTCTCCAGTTAAATCAATTCAAGTGGCTTACAGATGATTTCAGAAACCTTTCTAGTATGGTGAGTAAAATACAGCTTGATCCATGTGGGCTGATGCTGCATACCTTTCTAAGTTGATGTTCTGATTGAATTAAAAAAAAGGTTTTATTTCTGAGGAATCCAATTTCACAGGCAGTGTTCCTTCTTATAAGTCCAGTTTCTATACAGCTAGCAAGTTAATACATCAGTTAGATTCCCAATATATTTTAGTACATCATACTTAATAATTTCAAAATTATTTGGTGATTCTTACTTTTGAAGCAATCAGTAACTTGTTTGCACTAACTCAGGCTTAGATCTTGTAAATAGTTTTCCTATATTTGACTTTCCTCATCTGAGTGCCTGTTGAGAAATTAAACAGTTCTATTTTTCTTTTCCAGGAGATCATAGAGTGCTTTTGACAGACCACAGTACAGGTACCATGCTAATGAAGCAGAATTTTAAGGAATGCTAACACATTTTGTTTCATTAGCATGGTATGAGCATTTGAATCAGAGGGGAAAAACAATAATTTTCAGGTGGTTTAGACTGACAGAATTCTGGAATGGCCAGGGAGGTGCTGGTGGGATCGTCCAGAGGCTGATAGTGGGTCACAAGTGTTAATGCGAGTTAACTCTGTAAGCATTTGTAGAATGAGGGCTTTAAAATTTATGTTAATGAATTTGTGACAGTTTTAAGTCTCTGGGTTGGTGTGAGCAGGTAACAGGAACTAATTCTAAAGGGTGCTTTATTTAGTACAATCTTTAGAGATACCTGTTCTTAATACTTGGAGAAACATCAGAGAGTTGCCAACAAATGAGCCCCATAAATTATCAGTCACCTATTAATTGGAAGTAAATGACTGTGTGTATGCTCTTAGTCCATTGCAAAAAGAGGTGATGTGTATTAATGTTGGAAGTTGTGTAAAGGGAGAATATTTCTCTTTAACAGTTGCATTTGGCTGGGGACAGACAGAATAATTTAGCACAGTTCGGGTGATAAATTGTAAGTTGTAAAACCATATCAACTGGATCACCTCTGATTTTGTCCTTACCCTTAGTAATGAGATATTGATACAGGCTTAAAACTACCTTTTGTATTACTGCAAATACATGTAAAATTATATACATGTACAATGTTTACATATCAGGAGATTACTCTTCTGTTTATTTACTTACTGGTGGCTGCTGGAAAACTTCTTATTATGTCATGTAGGAAGCATTTAATAATTATTTCAGATATCTGTTCTATATTAAGTATCACTTTTAGGGTATGTGTTTACATACTTCCATAAATAGTTCATGTGTAAACATTGTATAGCTTGGAAAAAAAATAAGGAGAGAAGGATGATGCAATAGACTGTTAGATTTGTAGTTTGGAAATAGTGATGGTTTGAACACAAGTGTGAATTCTGAGCTTCTCTGCTATGGGTGCACAGGTTTGGAGTGGCAGGAAGCAGTGATGAGGGTTAAATTAAAACAGTGGGGATGTTCTGCAATATTCTGGTTCTTCACTAAGATATAAAAGTAAATCCCTTTTCCAGAGTCTGGAATTGTCTGAGGTGTCAAATCAGCTGTTCTATTGCTAGAATATTTGTAGTTGATATGACACTTAAGATTATATAGATATCATGTAAGTTATTACTTACAGTTTTAATTATATTGTTAATTTGGGGAAACTCGGGGGAGTTTAATTACTAGCACCAATTTATCTTGCAATAAAGGTTCTTTTTCATATATTTCTGCTAACAGTGTGGCATATTCAGTTTATTATTTTTCTAATCCATTGATAAAATACTTTTAAGAACTTTAAAAAGACCTCTCACAACAGGTATGGCTCAAGCTAAACCCCACATTCCCTCTTTAACAAAACAACTGTCTCGGCAGCTGTAATTTGTTTGCTCTTCTGTATGGAGATATCTCTTCTCTTGCTGCTTGCTTTCTAGAGCTCGATGCTGTTTGTGAATAGGTAGAAGGACACCGTGGCTGTTCCTGAATGGGCTCTGCTCAGAAGTCCCTCTTGGGCTTTGAACTTGGGCTCCTTGAAGGATTTGTGAGTTGGAGTCCAGAAGTCTTTGTTCTTTTGTGTTCTTTGTTGCACCCCAATGCTGCAGAATTAAACACTGAACCCGAGCCCTCAGCTGCACACACGAGTCGGTTTTTTCCATCACTGTAGACTGGATTCAGGAGTCTCCACTGGAGGGTATCCCTGGAACAAAACAAAGTAAAAAGGACATTGGGTGTAACTTCAAAATGATTGACCCATTTTCCCTTATTGGGAGTTAAATTAAGTGTGAATAGAATCAGTTTACTGGTTTGTGCACAAAAGTGCTTTATCTGAAGCAGAGGTGTGGTTTTGTCTGTAAATGGATGAAACAACAACTGTGGAAATTTTTCCTTGTAAAAAAGGGTTGGTATTAGAGGCAGATGACACTAGGCTCTGGAAAAACTTCTCTCCCAGAGGAATTTTCTTAAAAGAGTTTGCTATGAGAAACTGTAAGAGGACGGTTTATACTGGAAGTTGAATCTTAGCCTGAGCTTTAGTGGTTGCCTCTGCTTTGACTATAAATAGAAAATCCTTGTCTGCCAAATTTCAATTTTTAGAGTCTTTTTGAATTTGTGCCAAGGAAATAATATTTTAATTTGTATATCTGTTTATTTTCCCTCTGTCTGTGCATAACTTAAAGTGGCAGCTCTTATTAGATTTTTTTTTTTAGGTTAACAAAAGTAAAAGATTAACTTGGATAGCGTTTTTATGTGGGACTTAAAAAAGAGCCTGTAGCTATTTTTTTTCATGAAGCCACTCCCTTGCCCCTGACGTTATTGTGTTTATAATTAAGGTTGTGTCAGTTTTTCTTAACTGCCAAACTAATGTTGCTTTATTTCATGTGGTGCAGACTGCTGCAGCATCAGTTTGTTGCCTTGGTGGCATGTGTCCAAACAGTGGATAAAATTAAAGAAATGTTTAAAAATATGTAGACAGGATATCAGCCAATGTAAAACGCTGAGGCAGGCGAGTGGTTGGCAAACACAGGTGTTTATTTTTATCAAGTTAAAGGAGAAATTGTTGAGTGTGCAGCTTGCTCTCCCATGGAGACGATGCTCAAGCTGGGATCCTGACCACCAGGAGTGGTTCCTCATTTGGGGAGGAGGTTAGAGCTGTAGGGGCAGGACTTGAGAGAAGGGAAAAAATAACGTGCTGCTCTAAATTTGCATCACCACCACCCTGACCTGGGGTGGTCAGCTTGGCTTGGGTCAGGACGGAGGAAAGGAGGGCAGGGGCGTGGGGCTGGGTGCTGGTCGGATGGCTGAACTGTGCTGTGCTGTGGGTTTGAGCTCCTTGGCAGTAAACACGATGTAGCTCTGCCCTGTCCTAGTGCAGCCACACTGAAGGTGCTGGCAGAGCCCATCCTGCCTTGGGGTGGAAGCTGGGCTTGGGCTGGAGCTCGTGGCAGGTACGTGACGTGAGTCAGGGGACACCGTGGGCAGGACAGGGACAGGCAGAGCCCGAGGTGTCTGCAGGAGTTAGGTGCTGGCACCCAGGCATGGTCATCTTGTCCCCAGCCTGTCTTCATGTGTTCTGCTCCTGGTGCTTTCCTGGCTGCTCAGCACGCACAGAGCTGCTGCTGCTTTGGTGGGGCTCTGGCAGCTCATCTCGGCCTCAGAGCAAGTGTTGCATAAACAAACTGGGTGTCTTTGCCAAAGTGCACCTTGGCTTTTAAAACTGGGAGGAGAGTAATATTTTAATAAGGTGAGGCTGGTTGGAAGGAAGAATCTTGCTGAAGTGGGGCTGCCTGTGGTATCTGATTAATTCGTGGAGAGATGGATGGCTCTTCTTTAATGATTGTGACTGGGAAGATCCATGCTCCTCAAATGATGTATGGGTTTGGCATTAAGTGAATCCTGAATTTTAATAATAATAACAGTAATAATAGTGCCCTAGCCAGGTTTTCCTTCTAGCCTGATAGATGTTGCTCCCTCCGTGAAGGTGGGTAAAGCATGCTGGAAGCCCGTTAATGCCAAGAAAGATTTCTAGTCTTTTAATTAAAAGCTGGGTGCTGCTGCTGCCAACAGCATCCTCCTCTCCTTTCCAATTTGATCTGAAAGAGAGGAGGAGGGAGCTGGTCTCTGGTACTCTGAGGGAAGGGTTTGGGCTGTCAGTCACTCTTAAGTACTTGGCTAATTTGGGGCTTTGTGGAGATGCTTGAATTCCAAAAGCAAGTCTAATTTTCAAAGGCTTTCTTCTCCTCAGCAGCACTAACTCTGGCTGTCACAGCCGTGCATGGGCTTAGTGTGCTGCTTGCTGTTGGAGTCACACAGAGGTGCCTGGCTCTCTCTGTGCATTTCATGACATGAGATGCTGCCTGTGGCCCCCGTTCCAGGAGTGGGATGTCTCCAGGCAAAGTGTCCTGCAGTTGCAGCGTACCTACACCCCCTCCATATGGGCTGTCTTGTCTTGCTACTCAATTTATAAAGAAAGAAACACAGAGACTGATAAGGATATAGTAGGAGAATGTGGCCCTGTGCTCTTGGCTTTGACCCTGGTATTGGCAAGAAACTGAATTTCTGTCCTAGAGAAAATTCCTTCTTCAGTGAGAGTTTTGTTGCAACGAGAGGTAGAGAGGAGAGAACTGAGGAGAAAACCACAACTGTTTTTAGGGGGAGAGAAATGCAGAAAGGTCCTGTGCTGAGAGCACTGGATCACCATTTTTAGTTCCTAGCTTTGCAGATGGAAGCTGTTGTCAGCTCTGCTTCCTCTGAAAGATAGGAATATTCCAGCGAAGCAGCTGCAGACCCATCATTGCCATTTTCCCATGGAAAATGTTGATATTATTAAAAGGGCACTTTCTGTCAGAGAAGCATTCTGCCAGACGTTTCCTGACCTGGCTTTGTACTTAACCTTTTGTCTCATTTTCTCCATCTGTAAAATGGATGTGCTTATTCTCAGCCACCTGTATAAAAAGCTGGTATTTGTGAATTAAGTTATGACCACATGGTCTTACTTAAGATTGAATTCCTGTGAAAGACTCATCTGCTTTCATGGCAATTCCCCATGGAGCCAGTCCAATCTCTCACATAGGTAGGAACTTCTAAAATGCAAACATTAAACAAATCCAAAGTTTATTATTGTCAAATTATATTCATCCATCTATTTAATCTGTGTGATGTGCAAATGATCAATTTCTTTTACTACTGCTTCTGTGTGCTCTGGGAGGATTATTTCTTGTCCTTTTTCCAGCCTGCTTAAGAGATGTTACTTTAACATTTGCTTTGTGTAAATTAATCATGATGACATATCAGCAAGATTTTTGAGCAAACTTCTAAACCAGGATGACAGATCTTTTATTTGGTGAATCTGTCTTGTTGCTGTTGATAACAAAAGCAATGAGAGGGGAGGAATGAGCTTTGTTTCTTGTCTTAGTTTTGTCTATACTTAATTGACTGTAGGAGCTGCAGTATTTCTGTTCAGTCTTTGTTCATCAAAAAAAAAGTACGTTACATACTCTAATAAATCAAAAGCTAATTTGGGATGTGAAAAGATACTTTCTTTGCAGCAGATGAAACAATTAGTAGCACTTCAGTTTTAACGTAGTCTGTGTTTGAGCCAGAGTTGCTAAGGGTAACATGTTTATTCCATAGCTTGCAGTTTGCAAATTTTGTTACTTTCAAAGGAGTTCTTATAGATGTTGCTTGTTGTTAATAGGTTGACAGAGTTTCAAGATACACCAACCAGTCAGCTAACCATAGATGAGTTTATGAAGATTGACTTGGAGGAAGAATGTGATCCTCCTTCTTTTACAGCTGGTCAAAAAAAATTGAAGATACAGCAGGTAAAATCTGAATCAGATGCTCTCTGTGGTTTATTCCTCCCTCCGTGCAATCCCTTTTGAATTTAGCTAATGCTAAATCCTAACTGACCAGCCCTTGGTAAGATTTAGTACATTTATTTTGAGGTTCTTGAGAGAGAGATGAGCATTAGTGCATATGGTACCCATTAACTAAAGATACTTTTTGCTTTATTGGCAAAGGGATAGTTATTCCCAATTAAAAATGTCATGGGATTAGAAACCATGCACTGTTTTTAAGGTGGTACCTGTGGTTAGGAGAATTGCCATTACAGAGAACTTTTTAAAAATAGATATGAAAACAATAACCCATTTACTTGAATGAGTCTGCTGGTGGTTTTGTGTGGTACAACACCCACTTCCACAGAAATTAGTTCTCATGTGGCTTAATTTCTTTACAAATAATGAACTAAAGCTGGCAGCAGAGGAGAAGATTTTACTGCTGCCATAGTCAATTCTTATAGTATTGGTTTGTTAGGGTTTTTTCTAACTGTGCTATCATTTAAAGGTCTGTAGAGTTGTTGGTGATGTTCTCAAGAGCCAGCCAGGTGCTGCAGGACAGAGCTTCTCTCTGCCATCACCAGTTTGTGCTGTCTGGTGTGGGCACTCCAGTTTCAGCACTGTCCTTGCACTTCTCAAATCTACAGGCACAGTCACAGGGTCTGACTGCTGGAGAATGAGGCCTTTTATTTACAGCTTGCCAGACTGGAGGCTCTTTTTGAAGTGTAAAGATGGGGGAGATAACATTTTGAAATTGGTCAGTTTTGAGACCTGTCTGTCATGCCTGTCTGATGCTACAAAGTAATTTAAGTGGTGATTCAAAACCTGCTTATGCTTTTGAAATACCCTGCTATTCTCTGTCTCTATGTACAGCTCACAAACAGTTTAAAATTGTACATATTTTTTTGGTAATTTCATGTTTATTTTGTATATTGTCATTTCAGCTTGAAAAGGCATTATCAAAAAAGCTGGAGGATTTTGAAGGTATGAGTTGTGTTTACTGTAACATATCACTCATTTCTTCAATATTGCATCGATGATTGCTGAGTTTTTATTTTTATTTCAACACCACAGGAGAAATATCGAGCTACCAAGATGAAATAGAGAGTGAATTAGAAAACAGTAGACCAAAAGCAAAAGGCGTATTTGCAAATTTCACTAAAGATGGTAAGTCTATAAAGTCTTATGACTCCTTAAATAGTATTGAGCTCAGATCTGGCAGTCTGGAGTGTATGAACGTTATGGTGATAAATGTGATCATATATATATGCTTGCATAGTACAAGATCTCTTGCGTTGGGGTTCTCTCTGCCAAATAGGTGGTTCATAAATCAGTCTTCAAAACAACCACATTGTTCATAGCAGGGATAGTTCATTAATGATTTCAGTTGTTTTTCTTTGCTGGTGCAGTATAAGCTTGGCACTGCACCTGAGAATGTTTCTTTTTATCACTAAAAGTATAATGGACCAGTATCTAGACCCTTCTGTCACCAAATTCCCCAGTTGATTTCCCATTTGGAAGGGCTTTGTGCAGGTTGAACTGGCTAATTTTAATTAGTAATTTTACCAGGAAATAGCTGCCTTCTCTCACAAAGCCCCTTTTACCTATTATGATAAGATGATGCTTCTATTTTAAATGGTGACTGTAGTCACAAAAATACATTTTAATAGTCAAGGTAATGAATTTGAAGAGCATCTGGAAATTCCATGTATTCATACACTGAACTAAAATATTGTGTATTTCTTTTACAGATTTCCTCTAAAGATTTTTATTCTTTAAGTGAGCGCCTCTGTATTTATTTAGTTTCTGTAACAGATGGTATGCAATGATCTGTTGGGTTTTTTCCCCCTTACAGATTCTATAGAAGATAATGCCTCTAGCATTCTTGGAGACGAGGAGGCAGAAGATGAGGAACTAGAAGCAGCTGCTAATCACTTAAACAAGGACTTTTATGATGAACTTAATGAGAAAGATAGAGTTAAAAGAAATGAAGATGGGGAATGCAGAAATGGAAATGAAACTCTTGTAAGACCCCCTGCACTGGAATCCTTGCTTGGTCCATTGCCCACTGCTGCTAGTCTTGGCATAACAGAGTCCATCAGAGAGTGCATATCCACGAAGGACCAAGAGCCTGGTGAGTAGGAGTTCAGCTCAGAGCAGAAACTGGACACAGGCAGCCAGCTGTGGGTTTGTTGTGTCATTTCCATGTATCTTGTTGGTTACTGTGGTAGCAATTCCGTGAATCGCTGAGACGTCGGGGTACAGGAGCTGCGAGGCTGGATGGGACCAGTGGTCTTGGTTGTTGATGTGGTTGTTGACATCTGCTCTTCTGGAAGCTGCAGGAGAATCTGGGGTGCCTAATTATTTTCTGAAACCTGAGAATGTGTATCTCTTGGATAAGTTGATAGTTGATTTGCAGTCATATGATAGCTGATGGGCATATTTCAAGCTATGCACTCTCAAGTTAGGAAATTGGAGGAAGCAGATTCCTGTAAATGTGACTGAAAATTAAAACCCAAGTATGAGAATCTTAGATCAAGGCAGGCTTTCTCAAGAGACATTCTGCTGGAGTCAGACATGATGCAGTCTGTATTGGATTGAGAATGTCTGCAAATGGCAAACAGTTAAAATGTTTGCAAGAGGAAATAACTGGTGTTATGCTTTTTTCTTTGATACGAACTTCAGTGTGTGTCGTGCTGGTTTTGCTCCATTTTTCTTAAAACCCACAGATCTATTTGCATCATACTGCTCTGTATAGCACAGTGGGAGCAAGACTGATCAACTAAAGAAGCCAGTTTTGCCAGAGCCAGTATTGCAAACAGTCAGTCATCCAGGCAGGTTTGTTTGCTTTTTTATACATGTGCTTGGACTTTATGGAGACGGCATTTTTTTTAATTCCTTTTGCATCTTAATGACTCTGAAAACAACGTATCTAAGGGGCATTTTACTCTTTATCACAGTTAATTTTTCCATCATAAGACACCCCATCTGAATCTGTTTTGTCAGCTTACTTGGAGGTCTGTGCAGCAGAACATTTTTTTATCCAAACTGTTGTGATGCTGATTTCTGTTCAACAGTAGATGAACTGAATGCATTCAGATTCTTATTACATTAGTGTTCAGTGTCCAGAAACATAGCAGGATGAGTGCACGTTGTTATTTTGTACAAACAAATACATATAGAAACAGTTGAGTGGCTTTGGTTTTGTTTTAATTACGATTAAGAAAAAGGATGGCTCATGGCTTGTCTTTCTCCTGGAAATCAGCAGTTTGTGCCGCAGAGAGGTCAGTCATGGCTAGAAGCTGTTGTTGTCTGGTTGGCCAGTGACCTGTAAAAAGGAGTTCTCAGTGATGGACATTTCTCAGCTGGCATTGCTATTGACCATTTTAATGGGCAGGCTGAGGACTGAGTGTAAAGATGAAGCTAAGCTGGTGTAGCCAGGGAGGTTCTTCTGAGTTGGGCTTCAGGAAGGAGAGTGCAGGGCTGCTCATGCCATGGCTTGTCTGCATTTGCTGTTTGTTTTCTTGCAAAAGTGGAGGATGTGCCAAATGAACTGAATTTCGAAACCAAGCAGGTTTCAGTATGTTCACTCTCTTCTCCTGCATCTGAGAAATCATTGCAGGTGTTTGAACAAGTACTTATTTTCTTAACATGTTATGAAGCACATATGCAAAATTACTGTTTTGGTTTTATTTTGATTATAGAGATTGCCCCAGTCTTAGTTGGATTTGAAGGCTTTCTTTGGGTGGTGAGGCGGGTGTTTGAGGGAGTTTTGTGTGGATTTCTTTGTTGCTTTGTTTTTGTGACTCTGTTAATTTATTTTAACAATTTAGAAGTTCTGTGTTAAGTTCCATTCACTTTGGTTATGCCTGTACAGCAGGGTAGTGAATCTGGGTGCAGTTCCCAGTCTCCAGGCCCTTGCCATGTGTTGCCTGTGTGGTGTGGGTGCATCCCAGTGACGTGTGCACCATCCCCCTGAGGACCTGGTTCCCTTTGGGAAGTCACCTGCACTCAGGAGCAGTAATGGAACCTTGTGTTTTGGGTGAGTGGGAACCAGGTCTAGCCGACAGGTTGGGAAGTACACCGGGCTTGCAGTTGGCATGTTATTATGCAGAATAAAGAAAACCTCTTGTTAAGATGCCTCACGTTGGTTACCTTTGTGTTGTAGCTCTGAACCTGATGAAAACCAGTGTAGATGATTCTGGCACCTTAGGCAATGTTGTTGAGTTCTGCCTCATAGCTCTGGGAAGTCTGGAAAAATAATATTTTCTTCTGTCTAACCAACTGGTACAGTTATAAAACTCAGATGTTTTCCAGGTTTGTGAGCCCTTTTTCAGGCCTGAAAAAAAATGACAGTTTTCAAGACTAAATACAGGATGAGAGCATTTCTTCAGAGTTTCAATCGAGATAGCACAGTTGTAGATTGTCTTGAAACAAAAGTAGTTGGTAAGCGTGGAGGTAGGAGGGAAAGCTCACAAAATTTCCTGCATTTTTCTTGTGTATTTGAATTTGGTTTAGTGGAATTTATATTGTGAATTGCAGCTGGCCATGGCTTTGCTGTGGTAGTTCATGTTCCAAGATCTAAGTCCACTGGAGGAGGGAGAGTGCTGTCATAACACTGAACCCTGAAGGTGATGTTTTGGTCCTTCTCCACATCTGTGTAAGGTGTAAATCAGGAACTTTTTCTTCCCTTAGCCCTCTCCAGCCCTGAGTCATCTCTCATTGTGTGGGTCAAGCTGGGCTGGAGACCTTATGGAGATGATTTTGTATCTCCTGCTGGGCTCCTTGTGTTGTTGGGTGGGTGAATCATGTCCAGCCAGCTCAGCAGCTGGAAGCAGCATGCCTGGTGCTGCATGGTGAGGATGCCCAGCAAACTCTTGTGCTGATGAGCTGCAGACAGGGCAGGTGGCTCCTAAATAGGAGCTCAGTAAACAGGTGCAGTGTGTATAATGTTTGGCCTCCTTAAGTGCAGGGTGTCTCTCCTCTCCTCTGTAATGATCTCTCTTCCTCAAAAAACCTCTGCTGCAGGTACCTTCTACAAAGTCCTTTCATTTGGCTTTGACGTGTGGTAATTCAGTTTATAATTGTCTACATCAGCTGCTTTGGGAAATCTTCCACTTTTGTGCTGCAGTGGCGGCAGCAGCAGCAGCAGGTTTCTCACAAACTGCTTATGCAGATAAGACTTAGGTGCAGACATGAAATATTAGGAAAAAGTAAGTGTATTTTTGCTCCACTTACAATTGGTATGTGTGCAGTGTGAGCTTGTCTGTATGAATGTTTTATGAAAAGTACAGTATTTTAACAAATTTGCATTACAAAGACAGCATGTAAGGTACCAGGTTAATGAGTCTGAGGCAGTAAAGTGCCTAGAATAAACATTTTATTTGACTGGTTTTTCCTACAAACTGTATTAATTTGCAGAGACTTTGAGCTGAAAAATGTTTGAGTCTTTGCAAACTATTTGTCTCCTATTCTTCATAATAAAAGTGCTTTATGGTGAGATCTCAGAGATGGAGACTGGGTACATCAGTCTGTCCATTTTCCTGGCCATGCAGCATCCTCTCCACATTCTACATGCTCTTTCTGATTCTCAATTCCTTCACAAAAAGTGCACCATTTCTTTTAGGAGACTATCTCAATCAAATATCATGGAGTTTGTTCTCAAGAGATAACATCCTTTGGTGTGAAATTTCTCCCTGCAATTTGTTTTTTATTTTATACAATTTCGGATATTTTATAATCTTTCTTGGTGTTTCTGTCATTTTGCTGTTTGCTGGCTGTCCCTTGTCCTTCCCACACTGGGCTGTACTCTGCCAGTTCATCTCTTGCCACACGAAGAAAAAGTGGGGAAGGTCTGATAATAGCAGAGATAAAGGTAAAATATAGGGTGTAAATTACCTAATTACTTTCTATAACTTCCCCTTCATAATCTAGGTAAGGTTTGAGACCCAATTTAGGTTTTGTTTTGAGTCAAAATCCACATGCAGTCATTGAGGGCAGTAATTTCAAGTGCTGTGTGTGCGGTGGGTGGGAACGTGCTGCTGCACGTCCCCATGAAAGCAGGCGGCTTTAGCAGTGAGCAATCACCATGCAAGTACCATCTTGTGCTGCTCAGGCACCCAGCACTCACTCCTGCTTCACAGAGAATACATGGGAAAGCTTCACAATTAGCAGTTTGCTCCTTTATTGCTCCTTGTATTTCCACCTCCATTACTGCTGCAAGCTTGATCTGGCAGGGGCTGAGGCTGGGAGATATTGCCATTGATTTCTGTGGTGTTAAAGACCCCGTGCAGGCAGTGCTCATTGATCCTGCTCCTTGTCCCTGTGTCCCAGCACTGCTCAGCTTCTTATTCGAGGAGGATGTGAAAAATGGCTAAAGGTGATCTGATCTGAGGTGGGGATGGGCTCATCCTCCTGGTCTTACTCTTGTCTTCTGCATTTCATCTCCTGAAGCTGCCAGCTCCCACCTCATACTTCATCCTGGCCTTGGGGTTTCACCAGTCCTTCTGTGAGCAGATTCAGCTCCCTTACCCAGCAAGGAGGAACACATATGTGTTCTACCCTCCTCCTTTTTTTGGCAGCAGCAGATGACCAGTGCCAGCAGCACTGTGGGCAGGGGAGATTGCAGAAGTGTGACTTTTCTGGCAGGGTCTGAGCTGCCATGGAAGGATGCTTGAGGGTCTTTGCAGGCATGTGCCAAGGAGAGTTTTTGACCCCACCTGGGATCCCATCATGGATTGCAGGATGGCGAGCAGCAGGCTCACTGCTGGTGCTGTTGTTGCTCCATCAGTGGTTGGGTGTTAGATCCCTCTTTGTACTGATTTCTTCTTCCAGCATCCTTTCTTCCTCGGGATTTGTCTGAACACATCAATGCCAACTGTTTGGAAATATATAAATGTATATGTTACATACAAAAATATCTGTTCAATCTTGAGAACAGATGTGTTAGAAGAGGCTTATCACCGTGTTCCAGTATTTAAAGGGTGGTTACAGAGAGGATGGAGATTAATTTTGTGCAAGGAGTCAAATGGAGAAGACAAGGGGTAAAGGGTGAGATTTTGATTGGACAGAAAAGGTTTTCATGGTGAGATCATCCTTTGGATTAATCTCTCCAGGGAAGTGATGGATACACCAAAATAGGACACTGATAAGATTTGCCTGGACAGAGTGCTGGGCCATCTTGTGTAGATTATGAAAGGTTGGCCCAGATGATCCTTTACATATCTTCCAACCTGTTATTCTTTGATTCTATGATATAATCAGTAGAGAGAACATTAGGAAGCCCTACTACAAATAATTGCTGCATACATGAGAAAGCTGCCGAGTTCAGTGCTAATTGTGTTACATATTGAAGGAACACTTGGTCATCAGTGCAAGGGTCTGTGTCCCCGTCCTGATTGTTCTTTTGATCTCTGGCTTCAGCACCCCCATTGCTTCAGTGGTTTTATGCCCCACCTGTGGAAATGAGCCCTGTGCATGACCTGTTTGGTGCCACCTTCCTTGTGCACAGCCTTCCAGGCACTTTGAGGATTTGATCTTGGTCCCCGTGTACCATTTGCTCACTGGAAAATATTTTCTGTGGCAGGACTAGCTCTTTCCCAATTCCAAGATCTAAACAATAAAAACTCTGGTACAGGCTGATCTTTCTCCTCTGGCCTCTGTGTGCCTGTGCTTGGCAGTCTTGATAGGCTGTATCCCTGACTGAGTCTTCATTACGCCGTTAATGAGATGTGAAGAGCTTGCTGCAGCCAGCACGGTAATACAAGACCACCAGCTGCTTTGAGTGCAGTTTTTTGATACCTGAAGTTTTGGGTGTGAATTACAGATGACAAGATTTTCTTACTTGGCTCTGTATGTCACTCACACACAAGTACTGTGTGTGCGTGTCTCACTCCAGAATCAATGTGCGTGCTTTTTCATGCAGGATCTTTGCATTTCATTAAGGGATAGGAATGCCATAAATTCATTCCATATTCATGCCTTGAGTAGCTAGAAAGGTTAAGGGATGAAAACTAATCATAGAGTTTGGCTGAAGGATTTTAAAACAAATTTAGAGAGGGGTTTTGGAGAGAGACCTGCAGTTTGTTAGAGCCATCAAGGGGATAAATTTGAGTGAAAGCATAAGCTGAATCATATGAATACATTTTTATAGCATTTGTGGCTGTTTTAGGAATTTTCCAATGGATTGGGTTGTCAATACAGACACTCCCTATAGGAAAATTTGTGTCATTTTTGTCAGAAGTCTTGGTCAAAAAGAAGTGCCCCAGAGTAAATGGGTGCTGGGGTCAGGAAAATACTGGAAATTTGGATTCAGGTTCCTGAGCCAAGTGAAGAAGACCTATCTGTTAAACCTTACTTGGCTATGTTGCCTGTGAATAGAGGCCCTTAGCACCTGGCTGACCAGCCTGGCTGTCCTGTTATCTCCCTCCTACCCCAACTGTTTTACAGGAGAGGGTCTCTCTGTTTCTTTCTTTCTCTCTTTCTTTCTCTCTTTCTTTCTCTCTTTCTTTCTCTCTTTCTTTCTCTCTTTCTTTCTCTCTTTCTTTCTCTCTTTCTTTCTCTCTTTCTTTCTCTCTTTCTTTCTCTCTTTCTTTCTCTCTTCTCTCTCTTTCTCTTTCTTTCTCTTTCTTTCTCTTTCTTTCTCTTTCTTTCTTTCTCTTTCTTTCTTTCTTTCTCTTTCTTTCTCTTTCTTTCTCTTTCTTTCTCTTTCTTTCTCTTTCTTTCTCTTTCTTTCTCTTTCTTTCTCTTTCTTTCTCTTTCTTTCTCTTTCTTTCTCTTTCTCTCTTTCTTTCTCTTTCTTTCTCTTTCTCTCTTTCTTTCTCTTTCTTTCTCTTTCTCTCTTTCCCTCTCTCTTTCCCTCTCTCTTTCCCTCTCTCTTTCCCTCTCTCTTTCCCTCTCTCTCTTTCTCTTTCCTTTTTGCCTTCTTTCTTGCCTTCCTGCCTTCTTGTTTTTTGGTTTGTTTTCTGGTCTGGAATGGAGAATGGTAAAATCCTGAAAGATTTTCCAGGCTTGGATTTTTTTTTTTCTTTTTTTTTTTTTTTTTGCCTGCTGTGTTGTGACTGCAGTGTCTTTTCTGTCTTGAATTTCTCTAATAAAAGCATGGTGGAAAATGAGCTTTATTTTCAGTTTGAGTAGCATAAAAGCCTTACATTGCTCTTTGATGAGTCTAACCAGCCTCTCAAGGCCTCATCCTCCCTTGCTTGAGGGAAAAAAGGGCAAAAAGCTGCTCTTTCCTCTGGCTGCTTCAGCTGGCTGCTGGCCACGGGCTCTTTGGGGAAGGAGGTGGCAGCAGGGCTGTGCCTCTGGCTTGGGGAGGTTGGACATGTGGAAAAGGGGCTCTGTGGTGTTGTTCTATGTGAGATAATTGACATGTGTGTGCTGTGGCATTGATCCTGCTTTTTAGTGGAGCAAGGAGAAGCAGCCAGCCCCAGCAGGTTTTTTTTTTTATCCATTGTTTTCCACTGTGTTGATGGGAAATCCAGGTCTGCTGTTACCTGCTCCAGGTTTAGGATTAAGGAGCACAGAGCTGGGCAAGCAGGGAGGAGAAGCTCAGCTGGGCCTTTAGAAATGGACTTTTTTTCTGTACCTAAATTACAGAATTGCATAAAGAGTTGTTCCCCAAATATTAAAGGAGGGTTGTGTTCTGTGGCTGACTTACATGCCTCAGCATTTGTAGGTGCCAGTCTAAGGTTTTTCTTCTGTTGGGGCTTTTTTTTCAAAGTTCTCTCCTCTCTGCACTCTCAAGCATCTGAAAAGATGCTTTCTACATGTTCTCTGCATGGGAGATACCTTCAGGGGCATTTATAATTTCTCCTGTCCTTCTGGGGTCAGTTCTCAAGGAATCTGTGGAAGTGTAGCCACCTAAAGAATCGCTATCCTCCTCTTAAACCTTGGTTAAAATAGAATAATAGAGTTACAGAATGGTGGCTAAAATAGAATCATAGAGTTACAGAATGGTTGGGTTGGAGAGGAACCTTTAAAGGTCATCTAATATCCAAGCCCCCTGCAGTGAGCAGGGACATCTTCAGCAAGATCAGGTTGCTCAGAGTCCCATCCAACCTGACCTCAGATGTTTCCAGGTATGGGACACCCACCACCCTTTCCAGGGCAACCTGTTCCAGTGTTTTACCACCCTCAGCCCCATAGACTGCAGACTAAAACAAGACTGGGGAGGTGATGTTTGGTGGTGATGATTCAGACACCCACAGGCACTCAGAAAACCTGGCTAAAATAACTCCCTGCTGGTATAAGAACTACTTGATCCTTTTCTGCACCTGCCAGAACTGGACCCCAGTAATGCTCACAGTTATTTTGGTGGGTGGCCCCTTTGCAGAAGAAACAGACATTCCTGCCCTGCTCTTCTGCCAAAAAAGAAGAAAAGTCATCGAAAAACTCAAGTGATAACCAAAATTTTTCTTTAGAGAGCTGTGAAAAGTGAAATGTGCAGCAACTACAGAAAGGACACTAAGTTTGCAGGGAAAGCTGACTGCTGAGGGGGATGTTATCCCAGCAATTCATCACAGTATCTGAAATGTCAGGAGTGGAGGCCTGGGTTCAGTTCAGGGAGTCTCCATGGTCCCAGTTGTTATTGAGAATAAAGACTTATTAACCCAGGTCAAGGAGCCACAAAACGTGGCCTTGGAAGAGGGAAATACAGCGCCAGGAGATTCGCAAGGCTTAGCTCCTTTGGGTTTAACACGGTGGGTGATAAATCTGTGTGCAGTGCTGTGGTGGATCCCAACCACTTGGGTTTGTCTGAAAAAGCTAAAATAATCCTCCATTTAGTACTTTATTTTCTTGTGGTATAGGTTCAGTTGGTAAAGGTGGTACCTGGAAACTGAAATTCCACTGAAGTAAACCCTTTAAATGGAGTGCTGCTTCTGCAAGGTTTTAATGGTTTCGTGCAGCAGTTGTGCTGTTTTGCTTTTGTTTGGTAGCTTTGAATTTAGTTTGAAAAAACTAATTCCGATATCCTCTTAAGGATTAACTTCATCACACCCCTAAATACTTCATTTGTTTTGGTTGTTGGTCTTAAATCTGTGGGACTGTCACAGCAGGCAAGATGCATGGGCTGGACTGTGACTTGTGTAGATGACCCTTGTAATTAGGGATTTCAGCTGTGGCACTGTGGACTCAGGATGAAAACAGCCCTGAGTTTAGCCTTGTATAATTGTAGTTTGACATTTTTAGTTTGCTAAATGTTTTCATAACTGAAAGGGATTTATTATCCAATAGGAAGAATATTAATGTTGACACTGTTGGCAATTAAAAACAATCCTGGAAACTGAATTTTGCTTCTCCTGATTGCTTTTGAAATAATTTGTTTTTCAATGTTACTTTAGGATTGGTTCATTTATTAAGTCTTTTTTCCTTATGTGACAATGAGATAATTGCTATTTATTTTTTATCCTGCAAGCAATTATAATCAAAGCAGCCAAATATAGAGTCTGCTTTGACCTGGAATCAGAGTGACCTGTCAACATGAGGCTACTGTGCTCTTCAGCTTTTCAATTTAATTTTATTTCATAGGCGCTCACCAGAATGCATTCAGCAGGGCTGAAAAAATTATGGGTAGAGTTTTCTGTGTTCATTAATTGCTGTGGTGCAGAGCCGAAGAAGTGGGCAGGTAAGAACAACTTTGGGTTGGTTATTAATTAATAGCAAAAAATTGTGATCTTTTATCTTGGCTTGGTGGACTGTGTTGGGCCAATGTCCCAAGCGGTCAGAGGAGGAGATGCTGGCAGGCTGCCAAGGGAGGGGTAGCTGCAAATTTAGGGAAAATTGCAAACAATTGCCTCTAGGGAGATGCTGCAGCCAAGTTTTGCTGAAAGGAAGCAGAAGATACTTTATTTTTTAAGTTGGCAGTTTTAAGGTAAGGCTCAGCTCTCATATTGAAACACATGTGCACATAAGAATATAGAAGTTGTTTTCTGTTATGAAAGACCTGGCTATCTATAGCTGTGTAGCAGGAATAAGGGAATGAATATGAAATAAGAGTGAGTAAATAATGCTGTTAAGTAGTACCTGGAAAGAAATTTGGAGCAAGGAACAAGGCTCTTGAGACAGGTGAAGCACAGAAGCTAGAAGTAAACAGCTGTGCAGGGGCAGAGGGGTACCATTTTTCAGCAAATTCACTACTTGCATGCCAGGTTTGATTTAGTTATGGTGTGGAAGCCACTGTGCACTCACAGATGGGAAGGAAGTAAGAGTGCTCTGTGACCAAATCCTTAACACTAGCATGGGATCAGGACAAATGGCTGATTTGGGGAGTTATGCTTAATGGTTCTTATTATTTTCCAGCTAAAATTGAAAAATGCAAATCCACACTACCATCGAAGTCATGTATTGAAATGCAGCAGCATCTTATGAATGTGAAATGATGTCACTGGTGGCAGTACTATATTCTGGCAGTGGCTTCCATTAAATAAAACATACTTCAGTGAGAAGTTACTTTTCCATGAAGTCTCTCTTCTCACTTCAACCAGACTTTTTTGCACTTAGTGGGAGCACTGCTTTTGTGTGTCATGGCTTGGTAGCTGCTGCAAGACTACCTCAAAGCTCCTGTGCCAGGTTCTTTCCCTGTTTTATACTGCACTGTTTGGATTTGGCCACCAGTCTAAGACAGAGCAGATCTGTTGGGATGTTGTGGGTGCTGTTGGTTGAGGTTAAGAAGTTCCTTGCCCTACTGGCTCTTCCCCCTCCTATCTGCTGGCATCAGTGCATGTATGGCTGCCTCCCTCACCCAGGTCTGTCAAAAATGTCACAGGCTTGTGCATGCTTTTTTAATGGCAGGGTTATTTTGATGGATGTGTGTTAGGGAGTGACACCTTGGCAGGTGCAGTGGGAGGCAGGGGGACAGGGCTGAGTCAGGGGGTAAGGGACCAGCTCCCCCAGTTCAGCTGGGGCTAGAGGAGCATTTCAGAGCATGTCTTTGCAGCAGCAAAGAACCTGTATTTTGGAGGCTGAGACTGGCATTTGTGCTTGTGCTGAGGTTCCAGTGCTGGAAAATTTTTACGATATATCAGTGACTTGGAATTGGCAATTTCAGGTATGCTCTTGTCCAAGGTCACTTTACATGCAGGGTCTTTTTAGAGAGTAAGGTTGATGCTGGGAAGTTCAACTCCTGAAATGCAACAGTTAGAAATCTGGGAGCAATGAAGAAGTTTGGTTTAACAAGGTGGGGAGAGAATTCAAAAAGGTACGCCAAATTCTCTCCTGAAAAAGCCTCCTTTTAAATTCGAAGTTTATTGTTTTATCTTGACTTTCAAAAAACCTGCATGAAACTTCCTTGCCTTTGAAAGCTTGATAGAAACTCTTGAAGTACTTTGACTGAAACAGAAAATTTAAGTGAGGCATTTTGAACACCGAACGATGTTTGTGGGCAGGTAATTTAAACAGGTACTAATATGAAACAGGGTTGTACTTGAAAGGCTACAACTGGTGTACACACATAAATGGGGGAAATATCACTGGGAGCAATAAAAACTAGGGATGCTTCATACTTCTTTCATTGCAAACAATTTTTATGGTATGGCCTGTGAAGCAATTGAAATGCAGAGAGCCGGCACATCACTAGATTGATAATTCCTCTTGCTTCTTACAGCTTATTCTCTGTACAGATGTCCCCAATTCTTTCTTTCTATCACATTAAAGTTTCTTGTATGCTTCAATTTTATGCCTGCCTCAAACGTAGCATTTTTCAAAATTGTCCCTCCAATTTTTTTTTTTTCCTCTTTAAAAGTTTATATCAGATGAGACCTAACTGCTAGTTTCTATCCCAGGGTTTACACTTAAATTTTTAACAAGCTCGTTTTTAAGATTGGTCTTCCTTGAGAGAGCACTTGGCTGATCCATCAATAATTATGTAGTAATAAAGCAACTGTGTAAAAATGGCACCTTCGTGCTGAACAGATTGGTTTGCAGAGCCACTGACAAAGATGAATGTTTATTGCAATTTACTACTTTTGGTTCTGCAGATGTAATAGAGCTATTTTCTTTTTGGCTTAAGTGTCACGAAAAGTAATTTCCAATTGTGAAATCTTTATGATAATAAGGATGTATAACTAGGAGAGCCCAGACTGGCTTTCAAATACCAGCATGAGTTTGTAGTACTGGTAATTTAGGAAAAAAAAAATAAACAGAACATTTTTTACTTCATTTTATTGCTAAAAAATTTTTTAAGCAATCACTTGGAGAGAACACACAGGGAACCCTACGATATCATGTAGTTGTGCTTCTGAATTAATTGCTATAATATTAATTGGTGATTCTTCAAAAATTGGCAAGTTTTCTCACTTTCTTTGCTGCATCCAAAGATTTCTAATGTTGATTTTACTACAGTGAAGGAAAATGTAGCATCTAAAATTAACACAAAAGCCTGAAATTGTTGTTCTTGTTTCCTTTTTTTTTTTTTTTTTTTTCAAAGTGCCAGCACAATTAAGGCTGTGATTTAGATGACTTGTATTGTTCAAATCTGTCCTCTCCTTTTGGGCAAAATGCAGAATAACATATTCATTTCGGTCAGCCAAGCTGGTTGATTGCAGTGTCACTGCGGTGATGAAATTATCTCTTGGTAGCAGCTGAGAAACACCTGGATGCAGATGTTGGGATCCCTGGCACAGCCTCTGGGTGCTCCTTTGCTGACTTGGCCTGATGTTGGGTCTGTTGCTCACGGTTTGGAGGGAGGGATGCAGGTGGTCCTGCTCCCAAAAAGTCCTTGAGTGCCAAAGCTCCAGTTTCATCCCCTCGGTCTTGGTTTGAGCTGCTCCACAGACCAGTTTGCTGCCACGGTCCTCAAGCCTTTGTGGCAACTTGTAGCTACGTCAGCAAATGCTTTCAACCCAGGTCATTCATTTCAGTTGGCAGTTGCTGACAGAAATGTTCCTTTGCTTGGCTTTATTTTAGCATTTAATGATTTTTATGTTGGTTTTGATGGCGTGAAGGGAATTGAGTGGGAGTGTTTTGTCTGGACTTAGTATTCTCTGCTTTATCTTGCTAGCAAGATTTAAAATTTTACTCCTTCAGGAGACAGGGCTTTTGTCTGTGGATCTTGCAAGCTCTTCCCTCACCGGTCCCTTCTGTCAGCTCATTATCCTGGGCTCATTTCACTGCACAGTTGATGATGCTAAATGTTGCAATGGAAAGAATTTGCCTAGTTAAAACTAGCATAAGGAACAATCCATCTATTCTTACTTAAAGAAATAAAAGAAATAATATGTAAATAAATGTCTATTCCATAGAAGAATAGAAGATCTGAATTTGAAATCATTATCTGGCGGGATTTTATAATGAAATAGTAAAATGTTATCCAGAACTTATTTTCAGAAGACAACTCTGCTTTTATTAATTCAAAATAAACTTTCTTGATTTCAGAGAGATGAGAATTACCTGTGGTGCTGAATGTGTTTAAATGAACTCATACAAGAAAAGAACATCACTCTCGCCCAGTGGGCTGTGGGCATTTGCTCATGTTCGTGAAAATGGGTGCCATAGTACTGTGTATTTTGGAGGACCTGGATTAAGCTCCACAGAAAGTATCATTATTCAGTTAATTAAAGAACAACTCTGATACTATGCCATATGCTGTACAATAAAATGACTGCATGGCAGAAAGAGCCTTGAGCCCTTCTGGACTGAGACATGATTTGTTACTTTCTGCTTCTGCAATGTTAACACCATGTTAATATATTTAAATAAAGAATTAATTACATGTGGATGTGGGACCTATCTTTTCCAGTAAGCTCTTTGAAATGCTTACTGGGGTTTTGAGACTTAGTAAAATCTTTCCAAAGTCTTTGCTTTGCTTTGCATCTGATCAACATTTAAGCAGGGTCCTTTGTGTGCCTGTAACCTGGAGAGGATAGCCAGATTGAGGAGAAACTGTAATCAGCAATGCAGAACTTAGCTAAAATGTATAGTCCTGTTAGTATATAAACTTTATATACAAGTCAGATGTTGAGATTAATCATAAGGACAGGTTGCACAAGCAGATGGCTGGCCTTTCTGATAGCCATTAGGCTGCTTTGAAACCAGCTCCGTGCTTTATAGGTGAATCATGCTGCTGGGCTTTGGTGGGAAAAGGTTATTTCTCCAGCTCCACCACAACCTTCTGTGCACAAAAGTGCCTTTTCCCACTGTTCCTGGAGGATAAGACAAATTATTCTCCGGGAACTTCTCCACAACTTTCTCCTTTTGGAGAGTTGCAGTGTCAGAGGGCATTGCAGCGCTGTAATGGATGGATCTCAGGCATATGGAGTGCACATGCTAATTGTGCTGTGCTTATGGATCAGTCTGTCCAAATGCCAAGGCCTCAGAGCTGCTGCAGGCAAAATGTTAAAATCCTTCTCCTCTGTCTACTCTGCACTGGGGAAAAGGTTCATTGCAGGGGAGAGGAGGAGGAGGTGAGGGATGGAACCCATCCTCCTCAGGAGTTCCTGCAGAGAAGTACTTTATCACCTACATGTTTCTCAGCCATTAGGCATAGTCAGAGACAAAAAGATAGCACTTCTTCTAACAAGAAACAGTGCAACTGCTGTAATTTTATTTTAAAACGTGGTCTGTGCTGGCTGCAGGTCTCTGCTGCATAGTGGCTGATGCTGTCACCACAGATCTGCATTTCTGTAGCTGCCACTTTTTAAGAGCTCAAACCAAGTATCTCCTACCTCCATGTTTGTAAACCCTAACTGGTGATCCTGATCACCAAACCAGTCAAGATCTTATGTGTTCTTTCTCTCTGCTCCATGTCTCTGATGGTCCTGGCAGCATGGAACTCTGCCTGGTACCTGCTCTGAATCCAGCCCCCATCCACCTCAGAGGATTTCCTGTGGGCCAGGTTCCCACCTTGCTTTTGCTAGGGCAGCTTCTGCTCTTTTCTGTTGTTCTATTTAATAATAAGAATAATTTTTTATCTTCTCTTTCTTCTCCCCATCTCTGTAATTCCCTGTTTGCTATTTCTCATTAGCAATGAAGGAAGGAAGAAGCTGGGTAACAAAATGAGAAATTTCTTACCTAATAATTTTCTTTCAGTTAACAGCTTCTCACCATTCAGCCCGCCTGGACAGTGTGGTAAATGGCCTGGACACAAATTGATTTTTTTCCTCTAAATAAAGACTTGGGTATATAATTTCATACTCTATGTTTTGATGTTGTCTTAATGCTAATAATTTTCTGCTGAAGCATTTCTGTGGTCTGGGTGGCTTCTGGTGGCTGGTCTACCAGCAAGAACTACCATAGATGAGCTCTGAACCTCAAAGGAGGGGGTAGAAATCAGCCCACCTTTGCTAAGAGATGGTAAGAGGTACTAGATGCAAGTTTTAAGTGGAAAGTTCTACTCATTTCACTTGTTTGCTCATCTGGGTAAGTTATTTTGGTAGGCTGTTTTTGACCCAGAGCAATTCTTCGGTGCAATTTGTGTTGGAAGGGACCTTAAAGTTCAACTTCCTGCCATGGGCTGCGATGCCACCCACTAGATTAGGTTGTGTATCTTGTATACTTATATGGCTGTGTACATTTAAATTTTTTTCCTGATGGAACGGAAATTGATTCACAATAAAAAAAAAATAAAACACAACTATAATAGTCCAAGCAAAATTCTAAGATTTGCTTTTATGTTCTCTGTAGTGCAGAGCTCACCATTGTGTTTTACTTGGTGTGGGGGGGTTACAGGAGGAGATTTAGTTCTCAATAAAACATGTGCTGGGGTGGTTGAGTGCTGGCCAGACAAGGATCCTGGGCTTGCAGGGATGGACAGCAGAGCATTTAATGCCCACAGCAAGACCTGGTGAGTTACAGAAATGATGCTTCAGCACTTAAACATGAAGCCAGCTGTTCCCTTCGTGGCTGGCTCGGCTGTAAAGTGCTCTTGCTGTTTTACAGAGTGGTCTGTCAGGATGGGGAGAGCGAGGTGGAGTGGGATCTGAGCCTGGCTGCTTCTGCTGTTGGCTCTTCAGGGTGTTGGACTGCCCTCGCCCTCCACCAGAGATAACAGCAGCGCTCTGCCCTTGTGGGGTCTGGAGAGGGGAGCTGGTTGAGATGCTGATCACTTCTTCTCCTTGGTCTCTCCCTTTGTATAAACTGTTACTCTTGGATCCCCCTGCACAGATTTTTAAAAAATGCAGAAAATACAGGCCAGAAGGCACCAAAAAAAATGGAGGCTGGGGGAAGGGAAAGAGGAGAAAAGATGCCAAGAACAGCATAAAAGGCAAAGGAGGAAAATACAGCAGGGAATTGGTGATCGGCTGGAAAAGCACAATAAGCAGGGAAAATGTGTCTCTACAGTTTTAATTTTAAAAAGTTTTAAATCCATAATTTTTCAGGCAGGAGGAGTTTGGTGTATGAATGTAGGCTGAGGTGTGAGTGTGTGGCACTTTGGCACTAGTGCCCTGGTCAGTCTCGGGCCTGCTGGGTGCAGAAATCACAGGCTGGAGAAGACTCATGTCTCTGCATGGGAGCTCTTACAGTTGCCAAAGTTTGGCACTGAAAAATGTCATTTGTGGTAGCTAGGTAGTATGTTTATGGGTGAGTATTGGTCAGTTTGATTATTGGTTCTTGGTTTCATCAGCAACAGATAACTCTTTTGATACTGTTCAGAGCAGCCGTTCTCTGAGCACTCAGTCACGGCAGCGGGGTTGTGAGCTCAGAAGAGAACAACAGGTTGCAACAAGTAGGTTGTATAAGCCATGCTCTTTTTCATTGTTTTCCAAAGGTGTTGGGGGAACATGAACGTTATTCCAGAAGAAGAACATCTGCTGCTGGTTTTGAGTACAGTGTCAAGATGTTCTTCTGTTCAAAAGCCTAATTTGAAGCTGTATTTATTTTGGGAGGTTGAAAGGATTTTTTTCTTAAGGGCTTTTTATGTTGCTATGTAGTTCAATGAACATGAGCTTACCTTTTCAAAGAGAATTCTTCAGATTCAGAAGGGTTTTGTGTATTGCTGGACTGGTTTTGTACAACCTGCTTTGAAAAAATATATATTGCAGGGAGGATTTCTGGATAGAATGGAGAGATTAACTGTTTCTCTGAAGCATTAAGTTTAAGTTAACAAGTTCCCATGTCTGTTAGATGAGTGGTATAACCTCTAACTGGATATAAAATATGAGGAGAATGTGGTTTCATTAGTTCTCCATGGAGGTGAAACAATAGCATTTGTTTCAGTATGGATGTGCTCTCAGGAAAGCAGCAGGGTTGCTGGTTAGGTGCTTTTTTTTCAAAATTGAAATTTAATTTATAAAAAATATGTTCACTATCTAATAGAAGTTCTGTGAGAGTGATTGACTGCAGGAAAAAGCTTTTCTCATAATTTATTCCCATATATCATTCAGCACAGAAATCTGAAATTCCGTTCCTGTGACGGGGTAATGGTTCTGAGACCGCCGTAGGAAGGTGGCTGATGGGGGGAGGCTGTCGGGTGTCACTCAGCTGTGCAGGACAGAGCATCTGCAGCTTGAGTCTCAGCGTGGGGAAATGGAAGCAGGCACTTAATAAAGATGGGTTTCTAGTTCTGTGCTGCATTAAGGCCCAGTGTTGTAGGAAAATCTGCCTACAGCAGGTGAGCCCAATGCAGTGCCTGCAAACCAGACAGGGCTGCCCCTAACTGTTACTCTGTTTTGCTTTGTGAGAAAGTCCTATTTTCAGTAGACAGGAGTGAGAAAATAGCTGATGAGCTTGTACATCCCAGCTTTTGTACAGGCTGACCTTGCACAACTGCAATAGCAGAGTATGTGGAATTCCTTTTTTTTAAATTAAATTGCACCTTATCCCTCTTTGCCCTTCATTTGCCCCATTTTGGTCTTTCTTCTGAGGGTCCTGGTGTGAGGAGCTGCCCATCGTCGGCAGGAACCGATGTTTCTGGGAAGATGGGGCCTCGCTCTGTGTGCTGTGATGTGTTTGCTTTCTCTGAGGAACTAGCAGGCTGGAAACTTGGCTTTGGTTGGAGAGGACCCCTTAACCTCGCCTTGGCAGAAGGAAATAATAAAGTGACAGACTTCATTTGTCTTTATGCTGCGTGCGTGGCCTCGTGTGCTCCGTACACCGCCAGACCTAAATCCTGGTGTTGATTTGGCACTGTGAAGGAGTAGGCTGTAATTTTCAAGGTGGCTCCGGGTACAATAAAGTAAAAAAACATTTTCTCCTAAATATGAGCATGCACATTGTGTTTTGTGACCTTATTTCATCAGCAAGTGCAATTAATTTTGCTCTGTCCTTATGTTTGCGCTGCCAAAGGTGAGCTGGGGGAGCTGGAGCCCTTGGCAGCTACAGGGTGCATGTTGTGGGATGGGAACATGGCAGGGTGGGCTGGGATTGTACAAAGAGGCACTTTACCTGTAGCAGTGGGGCTGGCAGCAGCTTAAGGCAGCCAGGATTACCTCCCAGTCTGCTCTGGAGGGAAACTCCTGCCCTGCATTAGTGTAACTCGCAGTATTCTCTGCTCACATGGCCCCACAGACTCTGCTCTATGCCTTGATGTGTGGTGTGGTCGTTTGCACACACATTGATCCTTGTACTTCATCCTGTGCTGCTGCTGCTGCAGCATTTTCACATCCATTTCTCTTCCCTGCCTGGTCCCTGCAGCACGATCACCACGGCACTTTGTCTGTCTGGCTCTGCTCCTCTCCCGGTTACCCACCCTTAATGCCTGTTCCCTTCATCCCTCTGGTAAATCATTATCTCCCCCTCCAGATGGGTTCTGATCAGCTAATCAATTATATCCTGGTGTGGTTGTGCAGTACCTTTTTTGTCTCTAAGCCACTGCCTTCCCTTCTCACTCCCCAAAGTGGCACCGGCATCGCTCATTGATTTGAGATGTTAAAGCATTTCTGCCCATTGGGTCCCTCTGATGGTCTGTGGGAGCTTTTTGTGGTTCCCATTGGATTTAATCCCTCCCTGGAGAGCAGCAATCAATCCCAGTGTTTCTGCTGCCCCAGGCTCAGGTTGTTTGGTTTGTTGCATGAGGATTTTTGTAGCTGAAAATGTATCTCCCAACTCTAGCCCCAAAGTATTTCTTGAATACTGGAGGTGCTTAGTATCTGCTGATGTGCCAAATAGGTGGAAAGGTTCTTTGTTTAAACTCTTTGCTGTGAAATGGTGTGGTGAAGGATGTATTTGCTGCATAGGACCAGAGGACCGAGTGCCTTTCTATTATATTTGCTCTAGAGGATTTCCTGGGAAGTGTTCAGCCTCCATTTCTGTCTGTAAGGAAATCCTCTTATCTGGGCAGAGCAATAAATAGTGCTGCCTCCTGTAATAGAAACAGAAAAACATATTCTTCACGTGGCAATTTTTAAAAATGTAGGGTTTAAAATATATTGGGTGGAATGATTCTTCTGTAATAAATCCCTGTAATAGTGCACTATGTATACATTTAACTGGCTGCACAGAGGTGGGGAGAGGGGCAGAGGGTGTGTTAGAAGACGATTTAGTGTGTATTTAGTAATGACAAGAACAGTAAATAATCCTACAGGTTTACAAACCTAATCCCCAGTGTCTGATTGTAGCCCTCATATCTACTGGAATTGGTTGGAAAGATGTTAGAAGGCTGTAAAGGGAGGGCTTTGGGGGGGAGTTTATTTTTAAATTTTTGGGGAGCTTGCTGGATGATTTATGGTTTTAGGTAATATGAATGTAGCTGATTCAGTACCTTGATGGAAAGCTCTTGAGGTGCCACTTGCTGCAGAGGTGTTGGGTGAAGATGGAGTAGGCTGGTCCTTGCTTTAAGCTCTTCCTGGTGATCCTTTCATTTAACAGCTGGATTTGGGGGGAAGGGGAGGAGTGTTGTTGTTCTTAATGCCCAACTTATTTTTTGCCTGTGCCCTGCAGTACAGTGGTTGTTTTTCTTACCAGAAGAAATCCATGGTGTCTCAGAGCTGTGCCACGTGATGCTGCTGCTTTTAAATAAGCTCTTAAGAGGCTGGACCAGATGTTGGCCACATCTGTGTTTTTATTTCATCGAACGTTTCATTTCGACCCTTTTATTAAAAGAGAAAATGATAATTTAGCAATCACTTTGAAAAGTTTAGCAGCTAAGAAGATCTTTCTGGTATATAAAAAAGCAATGGGTTTGCTTTCTATGCCCTGCAGTGAGCCATGTAGCATCAAGCAGACAAATATTTGTGGCTGGTAGGGTCTACTCCTGTTGGAAACTATTGCCAGGGACATTTTCATGCCAAAATGGATGCGTTTTATTTTGAAGTGGCAATCTGTAATGAAACATGTTGTTTGTTTTTTTTTTTCCCTCAGTGAAAGCATTAAACTATGGATTTGAAGGCACCTTCACTTCTGAAAAACTCATTTAATGAATGCCTATTGCCATGGCAGGAAAAAGGAAGATTTGCAGGCAGAGGGATATCCTGCAATTACTCCCTCTGCTGCTGTTATGGGGGTCTAAGAAATGCTTATTACGTGTAACTTGCTTCTGGATTCTTCTCTGCAATTTAACAGTTGGAGAATGAGTTTTCTGTCCCTGTTGCTAATTGATCCAATGAGGAAAAACTGGCACCTAATTCAGTAACAAGTTATATTTAAAATGACAAGTGAAATTGTTCATGGTGCCTGAAATTGCATCATTTTCAGTCTGGCATGTTAGGGCTGTATAAGAAAATAGGCACCTACTGTACTGTGACATATTAAATTTTAAACCTCTGATCCAAAAATATATCGGAGTATAGGAGGAGCAAGGTGTATAATGATGAAAAGCAGTGACAGCTTGATTTCAGTGGGATAGTTTTTTTTTTTTTTAAGATGCTTTGGCAATTTTTACTACAATTAATATTGGGATCAATTTTATGTAAAATTAAACAGTGTGAGTATGTCCATCACCACTTCCAAGTTTTGGTTTTCTAACCTATGATTTTCAGAACTTACTAGTGATTTCAAGGTTGGCTCCATCTTTCTCTGTTGATAATTCCAAGTCTGTGTTGACAGTGGCCAATTTAGTTTATGTGGTACAATGAATAGTGAAGAAAAATAAATCATTTTTTCATTGCAGGTAAACCATATTGAAAATTTGGGGATTTTCTCCCAAAAAAAACTATCCTCCCCTTGAGGAAACAAGGGGTAGATAATGCATTTAGGAGGCCATCTCCCCTTCTGTCCTACAACTTGGTGGTTAAAGTGCTACCCAGAATATGGGAGACCCAGTTCAAGTCCCATTTTTGTATGAACTCCTTCCAGCCAGTTATCCTGGTCTGGGCTCCCCTTGCAGTCTGCTGTTGAGCTGTTTTATTTTATGTGATGGAACATTTCTTGGACCCAGGTAGACCAGCTCCTGGGAAGGTGTCTCAGACATCTTCAGTATTTGCTCCTTTCCTTGGTGAAAATTCAGCCATTTTGCTCACTGAAAGTTTCTGTCTCAGTTCCAGCAGGAGAGATGTACAGTACTTTCTTAAAGAATACCCTGCACTCCCTTGGGTGATTCCTCTCCATGCTTTGAATGATTTTGTTTGCTAAAAAAATGTCATTCAGTTGCATTATGTATTTAGTCACCTTGCTTTTCCTCCCCGTGCTGAAGCCAGGAGTGCTTGGCCGTGTCCTGGCTGGTAGCAGGGTGTGCCTGCAAGAGGAGCTGCTGGCACTGCTGCAGAAAGTTCTGCTCTTACTGCACTCTGCAGAGATCAGACTAGAAGAAAAACATATGTACTGATCAATTATGTAGTTATTATAAAATCTTCTGCACTTCTAAAGTATTTTGAGGAAAAAGGGTTGTGAAGTAAATCTGGTGCCTGAGACTAATGCAATTACTTTAGAAATGTAATGACAGTGAAAAATGTTCCTTAAAGCCTTTTTGGTCAAATTAGCACCACATTATCTGAACTGGTAAACCTGATATTACTTTTATGAGACAATCTCAGGAAAAAAAAATCAAACCATAGTGTTATGGAGGACTGGAGCACCTCTGGTATGAGGAGGTGCTGAGAAAACTGAAATTGTTGAGCCTGGAGAAGGCTTCAGGGTGACCCATATCCAGCCTTTCAGTACCTTAAAGAGCTACAAAAGAGCTGGAGAGAGACCTGTTAGAAGGGCATGGAGTGACTGGACAAAGGGGAATGGCTTCAAACTGATAGAAGGTTTAGACTGAATATTAAAAAGAAGTTGTTTGCTGTGAGGATGGTGAGACACTGGAATATGTTGCCTGAAGAAACTGTGGATGCTCCATTCCTGGCAGTGTTGAAAGCCAGGTTGGATGGGGCTTTGATCAACCTGGTCTGGTGGAAGGTGGCCCTGCCCATGGTTGGGGGTTGGAACTGGGTGATCTTTAAGGTCCCTTCCAACTCAAACCATTCTGTGGTTCTATGCTGTTCTTTGTGACGGGATGTTTTTGGGGGTTTAAAACTCAGTTTGCTTGTGGCTTGAGGTGGAAAGTATAAAACTTTCTGTTGGTTATTTAAGGTGGATTTGGAAAAGACATTTGTGAGTGCTCAGTGGCTGAGCCCAGGGAGTGTCTGTTGAGTTGAGCAGCCATAACCCTTTGCACCCCCTCAGGAAGTTCAGACTTTATTCATAACCAGGTGTTTGGGTTGGCTTCCCAGCCCTGTGGTTTCACATACTTCAGGCAACTGGTTTAAACCCCTGACTTTTGCCAAGCAGATCATTGTTTTATCTTCTGGGAATGCTCTTAATTCAAAGCTTTGCTTGACTTTACCATTTGGTTGCCATGATCTGCCATTGGATCCTGGCATCACCCTCTGCTGTTCCAGCACTGTGCAGGAGTACCAGGCTGGGGAGTCAATCCATTCAAATATCTTAGTTTGTGGGGAGGCACATCCCCAGTACTAGGGAGTGGGAGCTGTGAACATGCCAAGCTGTTCTGCACCACTTTGGTTTTAATGTGTTATTTTTGATTGTTGAAACCTAATTTGTTTATATTTTTCTGCAAGTGAACTAGTGAGGTCATCTCTTGATTCATCTTTATTAGATGTAATGGAGATGACCAAGATGATTGCTTCATTCCCCAGCATAAGTCTTTGTTAAGTAATTTGTTTTCTTCTCTACCTGGACTACATTAATAGTGTATTACTATAGTTCTTTAATGTGATGTGGAAGATCAGGTTTTGCAGCTGTACGCTGTTCCAGTCCCAAATTAAGCCTCAGTTCTGTGCTGTTATGCTTTTTAATGGATGGAATATTTGAAAGTTTATTTTCAGAAGTCTTAATAACTATCAAATTAGGAAAATTGAAGTGAAATTGTAATTACAGAAAGTCAAGAAGAAAGCCGTGGTGTAACTGTTAGCAGTGGTCTGTGCTGCTTCCCTGAAAATAGAAAATATTTTCTAAGTCATAATTTACAGATAAATTACTGACCTATATGCTCTAACAGAGAAATTTTTGTTATGATGAAAGAAAAGTGGTCATCTTTTTGAAATGATTTCCCCAGCTTCCTGCTGAACATTTGCGGCTGTGAATTAAAATGGGTGGAAAAAAGGGCGACTGGAAGTCTCTGGCAGATTTTTAGTACTGATGAAGACTGAATTTTAAATTAATGTTTCCTGAATTTTAAATTAATCCAGTGTGTTGAATTTTTGTGTGTGAAGTTCTGTATTGAAAATACTCAGCAACATATTAAACCACCCAGGTGAAGGCAGAAGGATGCAAATCTCTGAAGGACAGTCCTGAAGTGTTACATTACTGCAGAACTTGAGTTGCAATAGGTATTGGACAAACATATGGGCTGATTAAAATGTGTTCTTTTTTCTAGGTGAGAATACAGGGGATGGAGAATTAGATCTGAGTGGAATCGACGACAGTGAAATAGATCGGGTAAGGTGCCCTGTTGTCCCTGGTGTCTCTTATCCTGGTTGTCTGGATATCTGAGAACAGCAAAATGGTTTTTACCTGGTTTATCCTCTCTGCAAGTGCCTCTTCTCTCTGATCTATAGAGAAGTTTGAGCAATTTCAGTGATCTGAAATCTAATGTTCATGCAAACATGTGAATATGGTGTTCCTTGCCCAAGTTACATATATATTTATGAGGCTGCTGCTGCTGCTTGCTTTTAACATGCTGGAATAATTATGTTTTAGAATGTCTTTTATTCCAAAGGAGAACTTTAAAAAGTTTGGTGGAGCTCTACATTCATTATTTAATTAAGATAGATTCAACATAGGAGGCTGCCATGGAAACCAAACTGTAAAACCGGTATGTGCGGCTCTTGTGTACTTCCAAAGATTTCTGTGATGTTTTCTGGATTTATTTTTATTTGTGTGGCAGCAAAAAATCCCATTTAACATACAGACTGAGTGGGACAGACCCCTGGCTGTGGAAAAGGGCTCGTTGGAGGCCACACAGCTGGTCAGCACTTGGACATGCCACAGTCCAGCCCTCTGAGCCTGATGCCCTCTCCAGCTGCCACGCTGCTTTGCAGTG
Source organism: Taeniopygia guttata (assembly GCF_048771995.1). Taxonomy (NCBI): domain Eukaryota; kingdom Metazoa; phylum Chordata; class Aves; order Passeriformes; family Estrildidae; genus Taeniopygia; species Taeniopygia guttata. The sequence goes on along the minus strand of NC_133030.1, from coordinate 57,596,013 downwards.
TCATTTGAACAGATAATGCCAGTGCTAAAAACTCTTTTTGGGGTACAAAATCACTGAGACTGATGAGGTGGCACAGGAATTACTGATCTCCAAAACATAGCTGTGAGGTGGGATTTGCTAGGCTGGGCATTAGGGTCTCACGATCTGAGCAGACTTTGAATAGAGGGAGCAGGAAGGCTGAGGTTTTTCACCATAGCCAGTCCATAATTAAAACAATCACAGGGGAAGAACACATTTTCTGCTCTTCCTAGGCTCTGTGATGAGGTCATAACTCTGCTTTTATGACTTCATGTTCATTTCTGTGGCAATAGACTGTAATATTGTAAGTCCAAGATTATGAAATCTTTGAAAGCCTAAGAGAGATGAATAACTGAGCTAGGGAAAAGTAGATTTTACTGTTATGGCCCACTTTTAATAGAAGCAGATGAAAGAGTGAAAATATTGGTCTGATCAACCAGGACTTGCACAACCATTGCTCTCCTGCTTAGCCCTTGGAGAAAGGACTCCTCCCTGCACTAGTTTCATTTGACTGGAATTATTTTTCTTATGAAATCCTAGATGTACATCTTACTTTGGAGAAAATCTTGAATGCTCAGACCCAAAAGATGGAGAAACCTCAGATTGCTTTTCTTGCACCCTAACATAATTCTGCAAGTCTCAGGTGCACTGCTTAAAACTGAAGTGTCTTGTTCATGATGGATGGCCTCATTTGTCTTCCCATTCTGCTGTTTCTCACTCCCAAACCAGCACAGTCTGTAGAGAACTTTTGTTTCATTGGCAATTGTGCTAAATACTGTGTTAATTTTTTACATTTAGGTCATCTACAATTAAGTAATTGCTACCTATCTCTCTTTTTATTTCTGTGATTCATCTGAATAGTCCTAGATGGATTTTACAGCTCCATTCTCACTAAAGAGGTTACTGAAACTAGGTGGAGTTAACTGCAAAACATCTACATGTGGTTACTGAACCCAGCTGTCTGAAATCTATGGGGCTAAAGCTCCAGCAATCTGAGCTGGTTTCCTTCACACAGATGTGGCCATTGAACTAATAATCTCAGTAACTCTGTGTAAAGCTTCATAGAAACCTACCCAGAAGACACATGTTTTTGTTTTGGTCGCACAGGGCAATGGTTCCCATCCTGTTTTGAATTACAGACCACCATCAACACACAGAATTACTTGCAGACAACCACGTTGTCATGATAACCTCTTGTATCATCTGAAAAAGATCATAAACCCAGGATCATTTTTGTTTAATTAACAGACCATGTATAATGAGTCCTGGATGGTTTTTGGTCACTTCATCATAGTTTGGAAACCAAGCACTGTTTTTTGAAAACAGGTTATTGCTTCTGCCAGCTTCAGATGTTACTAGAAATACTCTCTGATTGTCTTATGTCTCTCATGTTTTCTTTTAATGTATATTTAAAAATGGGATATGGAATGACCTTGCCAGTGGTTTTGAGTTCAGTTTTGCTCTGTGGTTTTCAATTTGATTTCTGAAAGTAGATAAATTTGTTTTCTCTTTTAGTATATACTTAATGAAGCTGAAGCTCAGATAAAAACAGAGCTGTGGATGAAAGAAAATGCAGATTATTTGAAGGAACAAAAAGGTAAATATGTAGGACTGAAATTTGCCTTTTGGCTGGTGTTGCTGAAATATTCAGTCTTGTGTAATTTTCATGCTGGTTACCCTTTTGTCATCTTTCAGAAAAGGAAGCGAGAATAGCAAAAGAGAAAGAACTTGGCATTTATAAGGAGCACAAGGTATTAAATTAAGTCTTAATTGTGTCTGTTTGAAAATGTCCTGGAAATTCATTATATCTGCTGATCAGCTCCATGTAGATGTATGGGTATAATGGCACAGGTCACCACTAAAGGAGCAAAAGCTACAGTACATCTAGCTGTTACTGAATTGCAAGGCTATATTTTTTTAGGTGGTGAGTAAAACACTTTCTTGCCCAAACTTTTATTTTAAATTGCTATTATGAGCAAATTCTGTTCATGTCAAAGTCAGAGCTAGCTTTTTGCATTTATGATTGCTGTTCTAATTGCTTGCTTATTAAAATACAGGTTTTAAGACGTCTGATTTTTTTTTTTTTTAACGTGTGCATGGGGAATTTGTTTGTACTTGCCATAACTTCAGTAGCTTTCTTTGCTCTTACAATAATGATTTCTTTATGAAGAACTGAACAGATCCTTGTTATAGTCACTTGAAGGGGTATTTTGTTCTACCTTTCATAAAAAATGCAACGGTTATGTTAACAAATGGCATGTCCTGTCTCCATGTTTAGCAGTTTAAAGCAGCCTAATTGGCCGTATATTCACGATTTACAGCATTAGTATTTTGTGTAATTGAGCAAGTGACAACCCAAATCTTCCACATGCAGCTAAAATCATGTTAGTTTTTACCATGTATATCCTCTATCTTTTTTTCCGACTAATGCGAAAGGCAGAGTTTCCTGCTTCCCCTAGGTATTTCAACAATAAAAACAAAACCAGACAATGAAACACTGTTTTATACTTCAGAGTTTCTCATTCATCCTGCATTTATGCAGACGTGGCAGTCTACCAGCAATTTTCAAAATTGTATAACTCATTGGCATTGCCAAGTAGCCCAAACACCCACTTTTTTGTTCGGACAACACAGGAGTTTTTCTCTAACCTTTTATTGTTTCTGACAGCTCGAGTAGAACTTGATTAATATGGTGCTTTCCAATTTCAAGGTAGCACTTGACCCATGTAGGTAAACAGAGGGGCTATTATCCATTAAAAAATAAATCTCCTGCAGAGCTTGGTGTTAAAACCTTCCTTTGAATAGGAAAATGCCAAATGAGAAACAGAGGTTCTGGGTTGTTTTCTTTTCCGTACCTACCCAGGCATGGGACACGGCTGGAAATGTTCTCTGGTGTCATTCCTGCTTGCCTGGCTCTGCACAGCATCAGCGGAGCTCACAGCCTGTGCCTGGGAAAGGCAGCTGCAGGTGACAGAGCTCCGGTGCCTGCACCTCCTGCTGCCTGTCCCATGCCAGCCCCGCTTGGGAAGCTGCTGCTGCTCCTGCTCTGGGCCCTTTTCAGCCTGGAGGAGGAGTTGGGCAGAGCCTTTCCCACGCTGCCTTCAGATTTGATCAGAAACGCGGCCGCAGTTCTGTGTTGTTGTCAGTGCTGTGGGGAGTCGTGGCCCAGCTTCGCTCTGGCTTTAAAGGCAGTTTTAGCAGGGGAGATTCTTTATTTCCATGCTGGGTGATGCTGTGAGGTAACAGGACTTCACTCCCCCCTTTCTTTTTTTATATGTGAAAAATAGCCCATCCTTCTTCTCTCTATTTAATAAGTAAAGAATTTCTAATAAACTCTCTGGGCATTTGGCAGAAAAGCAAACATTCATCTCTTGGAGAAAAGAGACCCTTTGATCCCATTGAGTGGCAGGAGATGGAGCACTGGCTGAGCCTGGGCACAATCACCTGCATCCCCCACATCAGGAGCACCTGGGCCAGGACTGCTGCACTGCAGCTTGCCCTTTTGCTTAATGGAAACTTTGTTTGTATCTATATCACTAATTTTATATTTTAATTAAGCCAAAGAAATCTGCAAAGAAGCGGGAGCCAATTCAAGCCAGCACAGCAGGAGAGGCAATTGAAAAGATGTTAGAACAGAAGAAAATCTCAAGTAAAATTAATTATAATGTGCTAAGGGACCTGAACAGCAAAGGAAGTAACACACCAAAGAAAGAGGATGACAGCACTGATGACAGCACCAACACCAAGAAGCTGTCAAGAAGAAAATCTATTGCCAGTAGGAATATAGCCAGCCCTGTAAACAGTGTGGGAAAAAGGTACTGCAATTGTTCATTTATATCTCTGTCTGTGAGACTGTCTATGTATTTTTCTGAGCCAGACAATGTAGGGACTGAAGCATTTGTTTCAGGCTAAAATAATGTTGAGGCTCTGTTGTTATTTATTTTGCCTGCACTGCCGTGGCGACACCTTATTTATAGTTCATGTTTCATAGGTCTGCTTTGGTGTGAGTTAATCGTCCCAAAGCCAAAAAGCCCACCAAATCACTGGAAACTCATAAATGTGAATCTATCAGTCAGGGACACCTTTTCTTCATAAAATCCTGACATTTGCTGTCCTTCCTTTAAGTTGTGTTTATGGGCTGACGTGACACTAAATGTTCGAAAGCTTTTTCTTTTTGCTTGATTTGAAAACTATAGTTCCCATCTGTTTTGACAGCTAGCTGCTTTGATTAGCTTTTATTTTAGTTTTGTTCCAAACTTTTGTTGTTAATTGATGACACAGATACAAAGCTTTACAGTAAATATGCTTGTCGGTTTTCTGGTCTGCATTTGAAAATGTTTCATAGTGTGATGAAAGCTCCTATTTTAATGAGAGAAATTCTCAACTTGCTGGGTAGATTTGTGGTGTGCAGTAAAATGTATAAGGAGATTGATGTGTCCAATCTGCAGTATTCAACAGTTTTATCTGTCTGTGGTTTATGAAGTCATGTTGGATCATAATTTGAATATTTGACATATAGTGATTTCTTATTTAGATGTTATTTATTTATTTATTGCCTATTTATTTACTGCCAGAATTATAGGCCAAGTGTAACAAGGGAATCTCAGTATTTAATTTTGAAATATAGAATGTTGTATTTGCACAGTTGCTCAGATTTAGGCATGTGTTGAAACTGTGTAAGGGACCTGGGAGGGCAGGAGGGCAGCCACCTACACAGTGTGAGAAAACATCTGTTTGTGAAAGAGCAGGATTCATGGGGTACCTGAAAACATGATGCTGGGAAGGATAGGAAGTGCAAATCCCTCAGAAGCTGAGGAGAATAAGGATGGCAAAACATAATCCCTTATTTTAACTTCATTTGACAGTGAGGCCAGAGGCACAGGCTTCAGTTTGAGCTGAGAAGCCAAATGCCAAAGTCATTGTCACCAGATACTGATTTTTACAGTGTATCAGACATATTTGCTTCTTTATTTTGTATTTTTGCTTCATCCTCATTCAACCTTTCATTCTCAGTATCAAAAGCTTTGCTTTCCAGCTGTTGACTCACTGGGGATTTCAGGCTCCCCTGTAAATTCACATAATTTTCCCAAAGGACTGGGAAGATGCATTGAGGATTAATTTAACAGCATTTAGCTTATGCTTTATTTGCAGTTAACAGGTGTTAATGAGTCATATTTCTGGTATTTCCAGTAAAGTAGGACCAATTCAGTTGTCTGAAATGCATTGCTGGGTGGGAAGTAGGGGCTGGGCAGGATCCTGGTTGCATTTCAGAGCTCAGCAGTGACATCCAAGCTCAAGCTCCTTCACCACATCCCAACCTTGTCACTGCTGAGGTTTGCAGAGATGCTGGGCCCTTGGAACTCCTGTTGAAGTCGGCATGTAAAGCTCTTAACAGGTGTTAAACTCTTTGGAAGATCATGCCATAAATATTTAATTTAACAGTGGTGCAACTTGAAAAGGTTTCTAAATAAATACAAATCAGTATTTTCCAAAAGCAGTTAATAAAATGTATTTATTTTTCCTCTTGAGAGCCTAAAGTACGTCCTTAAGATGCATAACAGAGTTTCCTGATGATGATTAGCAGATCTCAGATACAATGAATTTTGCAGCAGAGCACTTCAGAGGAGGTTGAGGATACATGCAGATAAGTGAGCTGAGAAGATTTTGCACTCCTGAAATAGGCAGTGCTCTTGCTTAAATATTATCAAGGACTTGACAAACATTAGTTGGGCTTTTTTTTTTTTTTCCTTATAATTAAAGATTTATAACATACTTTTGATTTTTTAAATGCCATGCCTTTTAAGTGGCATGCATAAATTTCTGTGTTCTGCATTGTTCTTATATGCCTTGCATTCATTGCCTTTTGTTCAGCACTGTTCCTTTGAGAGGTGAATGGCTAAATACTTTCCCAGGGATACAAAAATCATGATAATTTATATGCAATTAATAATAATAAAACTCCTGAACATTGTTCATTAGAAAATGAATGAAGCAGATAATCTGTCTTTTTCCAGGAGGCATTTGCAGAAATGGGATCATGTGGTTTGGGTTGGAAAGGACCTTAAAGATCATCTATTGTTTTGGTTTGTAGTGATTTACAGGTCTGCATATTTATCTTATGTATTTTAAATATTTATTAAGCTGCATCTGACCGCATTAGCACCATGGATAACCAGTCTTTCATCCAGTCCTTTAGTTCATTGGAGTTCTAGTCAGATTTTAAAGAGCTATTTCTTTAGTCCTGATCCCAATTAAAAGATGCCAGTACAGGGAGTACCAAGTTACAGGTGCCAAGTTACAGTACTCATTCTTGGTGATTAAAGCAGTGCTCCTGTAACAGTATAAAAATGGAAATTTTTTTAATATATATAGATAAATATCTTTCTTGCTTTCCTTTTAAGTCATATTACTTACCACACCAGATTTGGACAGATGATGTAGCCAAGTTTGTCATATGTCTTAGAAATCATCTTCATATACAGTCTGAAGCACTCTGGAAATAGGAAGTTGATATTAATTTCCATCTTTCTAATTGCTTCTTGCTCTAAAATAGTCTGTGCTGTTATTTCCACACAGAGAGCTTTAGGTTATCTCTAAAGAATGGGTACCCCAGCCAGAGAGCGTGCAATGTCTGGGTATTTTTTATTTTTTTAATATCACATAAAGTAGCAGCTACTGTATTAATCAGTTAAAATACAGAAAAGCTTTTGTTTCCTGATGTGATAATGATAGGCAAATTTTACAGTCTTGTAGAAGTTGTTGATTTGGAAGAAATTTATAAAGAGCTGAAATGCTAAGCAGGTCCCAGGAATATGCTTGAAGTGGATAGTCTTTCAGTTGGTGGCCTTTCATTAGAGCTTTCTTGATACTATAATCACTTAAAGGTTACCTGGATTTCAAAGACAATATAATTTTATCTATGACTTATTTTATCAAAAATCCTAATTTTGGAATCTCAGAAATGTTTGGTAAATTCTACAATTTTGATAGGAAGGTAATTCAAAGAGTTCTTCCAAAGATCATGCAGGTTTCTCCTTGTTAGGTGGGCAGATATTATATACATCTGCATTTTCAGAAGGAAACTGGCTTTAGAAAAAGCCTGGCTTTCCTCAGACACATCTCCCAGAATTGTACTGGGGGTTCACTTAATTTATCTGTCAAGATGGTAGAAGACTAGTAATGACAATGTAAGTAATTTTAGGAGGCTTTATGTCATATAAATGTATTTCATTCCATTTCTTATTGCATTTTGTTCCAGTGAGTATCACGACTGGTGCTTCATATGGAAATGCCTTTTCATTCCTAGTGTGTTGAAGATGTGGCACAGTGGATGCTACCATAATAGATGTTGCAACTCTAATTTCGATTACCAGTTGCACAGTTTGTCTTCACTAATGTCTTTTTTGCATATGAAACATAGGAATAATGTGTTGAACTCCAAGAAAAGAACAATTGCTGCTTCAAGCTTCTTAAAATTTGAACTGTAGTTAGAGCTGTACCATGCACTGGAGCACTTCAAGTTCAATAAAGAGGGTTTTTAGGACTGGAAGTATTTGGTTAGAGGCTTAATAATTTATTTTATATTTACTTGAGCTGAATTTTACAACATTACTTGTAAAGTGAAATGTGTTGTACCAAGAAAATGTGGAAGCAAGAAAGCTTTCAAGTCACTACTTTTAAAAAATTTTATGCCTATTTCTTGCTATGTGCCTGAAGTTGGTAATGATATCAGAAAAGACAGGATCCATTATCAGGGGAGTAAATGTGTCAGGTTAATCTCCTGAAGAATTTGCCTTGGAAGAAATGAAGCAGGACTGTGAAGCACAGTGGAATCTGTTGTAATGAAACAAGGTTGTTCTGAATGAGACCATATGAATATATAATAGCAAACCAAATCGTGCCCGCTATGAGTATGACAAAACCCCTTGCTAGTGATCTCAGATCTGATTAGATTTGAAAATTCACTTCCAAATTCTCTCCACAGTCTCCCTTGTGTTTGCTGACTATCCATATTGCCAGTACAGCTTGGTGCATGGCTCCACCTGTGCTTTGGAATTTTGGTATTGAGAATTGTGCCCAAGTGCCAGGGACTTTTTCTGCTGCTCAAACTCCTGCTCTAGTTAGCATCTGCTCTAGCTAAATTTTTGTTAGGCTTTCAATTGGTGTCACAACTCAAAAAAAATCTTCTTTATTAGGGAGAATGTACGTGGTGCTTTTCTGCAGCCTAGCATGCGACATCTTGTTTACCCTGATAAATTGCTGGGTGCTTTCTTGTCTCTAATTGGAATCATATTTCCCTGGAGAGTCAAATGTGGGCAGAAGCCTAATTTTGATGCTTTGGAGAGGCCACACTGCCAAGGGAGCCTGGGGAAACAATGAGAGGCCCTCAGCTGCCTCCCTCAGCCCCCAGCCTTGTTTGTAGCTGTCCCTGTTTGGTGTCCAGGATGGGGTTATTGCTCTGCAAGGCTGGGTGCTCCAAACTCAGCTGCAAGTCTGGATCTTGCTCAGAGCAGCTGTGGATGCCCCATCCCTGGAAGTGTTCAAGGCCAGGTTGGATGGGGCTTTGAACAGCCTGGTCTAGTGAAAGCTGTCCCTTGGGCTGGACTGGGTGACCTTTGGAAGCTATTTGGCTTTCCAAGCCAAACTACTCTATGATTCCATGAGTCTATGAACGCTTATTCTACACTGGCCATGGCTTGTCACTGATTTTTATAAAACCAAAGGAAATGTGTTTTTCCATGTACCATATTTTTATTTCTACGTTATGAGACTGGTATTTGTGGAGGGGAGGAGCATCAGCTCATGTTTCCCAAATGACTGAGGCCAATCCAAACCAGCATGAAACAAAGCTCAGTTTGAATAATCTAAGGGATTCCTGAGCATCTTAAAACCTTTGTATTAGTTAAACTTTGTATTAGTTATTAGGTGATTATAAAAGCTAGAGCACTTTTGATTCACTATGTCAAGAAGAGAGTTGTTGGTTCAGAACCTTCTTGGTTAAGAAAAATGACATTGCAGTAATAGTTTAAAAGTTTGGGAATGGGTATCTTAAAGGCTCCTTGTCTGCAAGTGGTGGAGTGGAGTCTGGTGGGCTGGTGGGTGTCTGCAGCCAGTGCCTACAGGTTGGCAATTGGTGATGAAGCAAAGTTCCTGAAGAGGGACAGATCCCTATGTTTGGTTGATATGAAGCTTTTGAGAGTTTTTCCCTGCTGGCTTTGGTGATCATTCTCTCTACAAATGGGCTCTTTCAAATGAGATCTTAATATGCTTTAATTTTCTACCATATATTTTTATTTTTCAGAATCAGGCTCTTTGTATAATTTACTTTTGATATCCTGTTTTTCTCTCTCTGCTTTGAATTCTGTTACAGGGTTTGGAATTCATGTGTATTTACTCAAAGTGAGATATTAAATTTTATTTCTTTTCTTGTGCTGCTTTAGGCCTTCTTTTTATATGTGACTAAAGGGGTAACACTGATTTCCCACCTGGAATAAAATTTCTTACAGAAGATACTGTGATTTCTTGCTGAGATGGTAGTTAGGAGTTTATTCTATAGTTTAGTTGTTACTAAGTATTATTTAGTGTTTTGTATGGAAGCAGTCTCATGTTGGCTGCAGGGTTCAGGCTGCACTGTGATTCCTGGCTACACATGGTGGGAGTGTGTGGAGTCAGTTTTTCATTTGAATATTGTGTACATGGTGAATAAATTCTCTAACCACTTGGACATAACTGTTTTCTTATGTGATCTGTGCTTTCAGAGTTTCTTTGGAGTGTATTTTCATGTGTGTTTCTGCTTTGCTGTGGTATATAATCATTTAAATCAAAGGTTAATCAAAATGATTACTCATTTTGAACAGGAAAACGGTGACATTTGATAAGTACCTCCACTTTAAATAAATCCTACCAGTATTTTCCAATCTTGTAACTTTTAGAGGGACAAGCTTATACCAATTATGTTTAGTATTTTATTTACAAAAAGCTAAGCCAAGGAAAAAAATGAACTCAAGGCTTCCAACGTTTTGCCTTTTAAGTCATGCATCTCCTTATTAAAGTTAGCTCTTCGGGGGAGAGCCTCCTGAATGACCTTGAAAGGAGCTGACACTGGAGTTTGCTTGTTCACAGCTGATTTGAGGAGTGGATCTGCTCAAGCCTGTGGTGTTGTAACCTGGCTAATGCTGCAGGTTACTGCTGCTCCTGTGAGCTAAGCAGCCTTTTGTAATAAAGAGATAAAGCAGAGGCAAGAACGGGAGAGAAATGGATCTGACCCAACATGTTTTAAAGGAGAGTGCGTGGTTTCATTGTCTGAATGCTGAAATGTGATGACCAGCAGTCTTTCCTTCTTCAGTCAGTGAGGACACAGGAGGAAAAAGGCATTGTCTTCTGCATGTAACACCACTCTCTGAGAGGATGTAGAGTTGAGGAAATGCCACTGAGACACTGGGAGGCAGGAGCCAACTTGGGGGCCAGGCAACAGTGCAGCAGGTTATTACTTTACTCTGAAATTCACTTTTCTTGACACTGAGCTAGAACAGAAAGATAAGGAAAGAATAATTTTTTCTTTAAAAAAATCCCCACAACAAAACAAAAATACCTCAACAAAGCAATTTCCCCCCCCATCCCCCCCACCCTGCAACTCTCCCAAACCTGTCCTTACAGAAGCTGTCAGGTGTTTGTCAGGAATTGATGCTTATTATTCAGACTGTTGTGAAGATCAATCCCCCTGATACAATAGCATTTTTATTTCACATCTGTCAGGCTGAATACCTCTCCAAATACGGCTGAATTAAGTTCTGAAGCATGTATGGGTAGTGTTACACTGGTTGTGCTCTGCACCACTGGGAAGGGAGCTCCTACCCAGCCATTGCCTGGCATGGCTGGTGTCCCCAGCCTGCTGCAGGAGCTGCTGCCAACAGTCATTCCCTGCTCATTCCAGCATCTCTGAACTTCTTGTCACATTTCTTAGGGTGAGGTTAGCAAAAATCTCATTCCTTCATCCCTTAGTTCTTTCCTTCCTTCAGTAGGAGGTGAATCATTTCCCCTTTCATGCCTGTTCTGTCAGTGAGTCAAGAGAAACCAACTTAAAATATTTTCTAGCCTGTTATATTAGTAAAATGAGTATTCTTGTTAAAAATCCCAGTTTGGGGTTCGTTAGTTTCTGAATTCTGGAATAAAATGCCAGAATTTCAGTATGACAATTAACCCTCCTGTATCCTCACTCAGTAAAATACAGTTGGAGAAAAAATAGCTTAGTGATAGGGGAAATAATGTAAAGAAGCCTCCTTGATGTGACCTGTACCAATTTATTTAAGTTCAGTGATGCTGCAAATCATTCATCCCTAGTTGTACATCATTCATTAAGAGCTTTCAAATTCCATAGTACAGACTTCTAATGCTGTCAGAATGTGGTTTAGTGTAAGGATAAGGGAGCATTGTCTGCTGGGGCTGCAGAGGAGTATTCCTGAGCTGTCATTTACTGGCAGTTACGAGAACCTTTGAGAAATACACATATATAAACCCTTCAAGATTGGGTGAGGACACATCTAGACTTGTGTGAGTGTTTCAGGAATAACAAGAATCTGCCAAATCCAGTGCTCTATTCCATTTATCCCAAATTATTAGTATGCCTTCAATTTAAAACTAAAAAGGCATTGATCCAGCTCGACCTTGTGGCCCAGACCCAGGTCAAGTCTCCTTATTTTTATAGCAGCCTTTTTGTTTGTTTAATATAAATTGGATATTTCTTTTCTGCCTCCCACTCAAGAAAGTCATCCCTGTGTTGGATTCTGGAGGGGGGTGGTTGGGCAGCACAAAAATGCAGAGGGGTTTTTGGTGACTGTCTGAAATAATTTTTTCTTGCATTTTAAAACCAAATAGGAGCAATTTCAGCCCAGAAGATAATTTTGTGTGACAGTTGGATTGCGAGTGCCTTGTTTGTCTATGTTCTCATTTTCAGGTTGGTTATAAGAAAATACTCTGCGAGCTTTTTTCTTCCAAATTACACTCAGTGGGTTTAATGGGAGACAATATAAATATGTAT